>NC_041222.1:59174296-59201113 GCF_002837175.3 Physeter macrocephalus
CCGCGGCGTGTGGGATCCTCCCGGACCAGGGCACAAACCCGCGTCCCCTGCATCGGCAGGCGGACTCCCAACCACTGCGCCACCAGGGAAGCCCCTTGGGGAACTTTTAAAATAAAATCTGTAGAGCTGGAATTATCCAATGGCAAGAGAATCCATTAAAGCAAAGAAAGGGAAAAGCAGATCATGTTCTCTCAATATCTAGCTCAGTTAGGTTGCCAGTTATTGATTTAGTCTGGGATACAGTTACATTAAATCTTACTCATTATACAAGTCCTGTATATCTTTTTAGCTTCTCTATCTATGCTTTAATCTCTGAGTTCAAAATGAAGCACAACATGCACAAACAATTTTAATATGTTCTTGTGTCACTGGGAACACGTTTGTTCAGAAAGTCTCCCCCAGCATTATGTTTTGGTTTGGTTTGGCCAGGAGTCTCTCTAATAATTAAAACATCCTACCGTTTACCCCGCATGGCCACCTAACCTGAAAGCCATTCAACATCAAAATGCTTTTGCTTGTGATTTCTTCTTTGGAATACTATATTACTTTTCTGAAATTCTGACTGTGAATTATGCATAATAACTTAGATCACAGTGATTACTTCAAGTTTGCCAAGGCCTTGCATTGGAAATGCAGAATTTGGGGCCCTACCTAAGACAGAGCTCCTGAGTTGGAATCTGACTTTTAACAATCTCTAAGCTACTGGTAGATACATTAAAGTTTGAGAAGTTGTGCTCTAGGAAATGGCTGTAGACGGTGACATCAGTCATGTAGAGGCAATGCCACTGACAGAGAATAGCCTTTCTTCAACTTGCTCATGTAAATATAAAAGCATTTTTCTTAGGCAATGTATGTAGAAGTACCAAAAAATTGTATTTTTGAGCTGTAATTGTGTTTATTATTTCTGGGCAGAATAACATGAATAAAGGTATTAAAGAGAATGAAATGATAAGGTAGTGGGTTAATTTGACTGGAGGAAGTTCGGCCTGACCAGGTTTGGGGATAACAACCAGTCCTGTCTTTAGCACCTGCAGCCACTGGCTTTGGTCTTCATCTGTCACTTTTACTTATCATTTTTTTAACTACCATTGACAACTTGAAGATCACCAGACATGATTAGCTGTTAATTGTTTTGGCAAGATGCTTTATGTTACCACCTTAATTGTTAGTAGCATTGATCTGGGAACATTATTTATTTCTTCTTTAAACATTTCTTTGTCATTTTGTACTCTTTCTTTGTCTAGATCATTGTAATATAGAATAAGGTAAGAGAAAGAATACGTGAATACTTCTGTTTTGTAAAAACAAGCATATACTTCATGTGGGCATTGACTTGAAAACATTCCAGAAAAATAGTTTACGTTGCTAGATTTATTATCACTAATATTCATAATCCTGTCCACTGGGATATAAGAATAATAATTACAGGGCCTGTATTTTCTAGACCCCAAATTAGAACATCCATGACCAAGAGCAAAATATGTAAAATGAGAATTATCCTGGGAAACTTGATCAGTAGGTTAGTTATTGTTCATAAATAGAATGGTGATTTTAGAAAAATTTACAAACAGGCTCATAGTGGAATTAAATGTAACTCATTATTTTGGATAACATCCCTAATCTTTTAGAGGACTCAATATGCACAGTTATGGCTTATATTTTTAAGACTGTTAGTTGAAATGCAATGTACTTAGAGAAAGGTACATATTATCCTAAATATATCACTTGATACATTTTTACAGAAGGAACATACTCAAGAAACAGAATAGAACCAGCACCACAAAGCCCCTCTCTTGCCCTCTTGTACTTCCTTTCAATTACTATCCTGCCTTTTAACAGCATAATTTAGTTTTAACTGTATTTGTACTTCTGTATAAATAGAATTATACAGTGTATCCTCTTTTTTCTTTCAACATTGTTTTTGAGATACACCCAAATTATTGTGTGTAGTTTTAGTTCATTCATTCTAATTGCTGTATAGAATTGCACTGTGAGGATATAAAACACATTTTGTCCCTTCTACTGTTGATGGCCATGTAGGCAGTTTCAGTTTTTAGCTATTACAATTAGTGCTGTTCTGAACATTCTAGTATGTATCTTTGGGTGAACATAGATAGGTATTTGTGTATCTACTTGAGAGTGGAATTGCTGGATATACATTGTTGTGCTTTAGAAGATTCTGCCAACTAAAATTGTTGTACTCATTTATACTCCAGTATATGAGACCAAGGCTTTCCACATCCTCTCCAGCAGTTGTTGTCATCTAACTCATAAAAATTGTAGCCACTCTGTGTGTAGAGTAATATCACATTTAGATTTTGCTTTGTATTTTGATATGCCTTACATTTTAGCCAAGGTTCAAAGAGAACCTTTTGTTGAGTCTTTGTTATAAGTGGTCACAGCTCTCCTACAGTTATCTAAGTGCCATAGTTAAGTAGGGTAAAACTAGGCATGATGTGAGAGATCCAAAATGTTTATTTGCTGAAAAATATCTCCTCCATGAGGTTTTACTTGAAATTTCCATTTTTGACATTTACCCTTTCAGGGTCTTGGGCAGCTGCGGACCTCTTGCCTGGGCTAGAGAATTATGCAACCTGTAGAAATTACTTAAGTAATAGTTGAATATTTAATTTGATTAGCTCATCACCATTATTTATCACCTAATGAAGGGAAGGTCCTTGAAAATCAGAATACGTGACTCGACGGGAGTGTATTAGAGAATGGAACAGGGCAAGTGGGTGAATGAATGAGACAGGGAAGCGGAAGAGGTATCAAGTACAAAACATTGCATGAATATGTAGGGCCCATCAGGAGGCCCGGGGGAGCCAGGCGGCCACCCACCAAGGGGAACAAGGAGTGACCCAAGAGGGCATTATTGCTCTAGAAGTCTAGATTATGAACAAATTAGAGTTTTACCCACAGTTGGCCCTGACTGCAATAGACAGGTGCAGATTCTTTTATGTAAAGAGAAAATAGACTTAGTCCTAAACAGCAAATGTTCATCAACTTTAAATTACACCTCAAATGCTGCTGGTGTCTGGACCATTGATGGATGAGCTAGGTCTTTCCAGGTCTAATGCTGAGTAATGCAAATTAGATTCTCCTGAGTTATGCCTAGTGCAGCTGGAGGGCACAAAATATTTGCCAGGGACATATCTCCATGCCAAATTCTTGCCAGTGTTGTTAATAGTATTGTACCCTGTACATGTGCAAGCACTCTTAGTTTTATTAATGACAAAACTATGTTTTTGCCCTTTCTTTCACCTTTTCATTTTTGGATCAGTAATAACTTTGGTTTCATCCTGACCAAATGCTAATCTGAAAGGCTTTCAGTCCGTTCTTCCACCATGCAAGCAGTGAGCGGGATCCACTGAGATAAATCTCAGCTGTGCTTCTCCATGTAGATTTGCATGCTATGGGGGATAGACAATGTGAAGAAGGGAGGGAAATACCTGGGGACATCATGGGCAGGAATCGCATTTCTATGTTTTTTTAGGGTTTGTGGCTGGCCATCCATTCAGCCCTCGTCCTCTGATCCAGTAACAAACACCCTGTCACTTTTTTGGGGGAGTTGTGAGGAGAAGTGATCACACAAGAGCCATGCTAATCACTGGTCATGAGTGAGAATATAGTGGAAAAATGATGGTCCTTCTCCCTTATACACTAAGAACAGAGAGAAAGAAAGTGAAGATGGCTCTAGATTGAGCTGCTCTCACACTGTGACTGTTCATTTGCAAGTTATGTAAGTAAAGGCAATATTAAAATATACAGTATATTTTGATAGTTCTGGTAGACTTTTTTAAGCCCCCTTACCACGGTGCCTCAAAAACTCCTTTGAAACACATCATTTCAATCCAATTAGAGTCTTTGCATGAAATACAGGATTACTGTCAAAGTGCATATTAAAACATAATACTATTACAAAGATGTAACCAATTTGCTCCTTCAAATCATGTCCTACATACTTTATTTAGGCTTCTGTTCCAATATGAGAAGGATCTTGCCTTGCCAAAAAAATTCTCAGCAGTCTATCAAATACAACTCATAGGAAAGAATGGTCTAATAGGAACCTCAGGTGAAACCAGTAGTACTAAGACTCACCTAGGCATGCTAACCACTAGAGGGCAGTATTGGCCATACACTTAGGGGTTCTAACTCTCCTGTGGAGAGCAGTGTAGCTATAGAACTGATCGCCATGGAGACAAATTTTTGTTGAACACCCCAGGTGTGCTAGAGTGCTGGGTTCCTTGGTGTTCCTGGGCATGAATAAGACCTTATTCTTCATCTTGAAGAGGATAGATTCAAAAATAAGAGCTTATAATCATGTATTGATTATGATTAACTATCAACTGTATTTTATTTATTTATTTACTTTTAAATTTATTTTTATTGAAGTATAGTTGATTTACAGTATTATATTCGTTTCAGGTGATATAAACTGTACTTTTTTTTAGATATCAATTGATAGATGAGGTTGTAAGTGAGGAAAAGTAATTTTCCCTCTGCCCTTCTAGGTTCTTGGTTGAGACCCTCCCTATAATAGAAGATTAACAGGAGAAAATCAAAAAGAAGGTTAATAACATGTATACCTCCTATATACATGGGAGATACCCTGGAAAAATGAGTAACTCCACCAAATGGCCCAAACCACCACCTTAAATACCATCTCCAGCTGAAGAGAAAAGAAAGATGTTGGGTTGGGGTGGGGTGGGGGGGTAGGGAGGGGGTGGGGGACGAAGGGTGGGGATATGAGGCTGTGCACACCAGCAGACCTGAAATGGGGGACATCAAAGAGGGACTTGGGTGGGGGTGAATGGGAGGTTATCAGGCAAAGCACAGTAAACAAGGGTCTGGTTGTGAAGCAGATTTAAACCTCTGCCTTCTCTGTTGAGAAGAGTTTCTAGAGATTTAGTCATCCCCCTCTTCTTGGTACAAGGAGGGAAACGCCCTTACAAATGGAGATTTCCCTTATCTATGTGTCTTACAAAGGGGTAACTTCCACTCAGTTTTCAGAGCTTCTTCTGTGTCTGATGTTACTTAAAAATAATCAGCCTAAAATAATTCTTATGCCAAAGAGGCATATTCTGCTCCCCTTTAATGTACAAATTTGATGTAGACAACATTAAAAGAGGTACAAATACTGCCACTTAAAAACTATGCAAGGCATAAATGGAATTAATTTGGAAGTATATTTGGCATAAATGAGTATTGGAGGACAGACTAAGCTATCTTAATTTTGTCTTGACTATAGAATACTCTAACTTAATAAAGATGCCTTGCTAAATTGTTACTAGGTCAATAATTTTTCTTCTGTTATAGGTAGACTACCTGTTTTCCCTTAGTAGGTCTCATAATTTTTGCTAAATTTACTGGTGAAAAGATGAGAATACTGTCTTATTGAATTATTTGTCATTTGTCTCTAGGATTAAAAATTGTTTTTAATTCAAATGAAATAATTAGCTTAACTAGTTATTTCATAGAATAATTGAGTGCTGAAGTCATTCAGCATAAATCCAGACTTTATTACTTTATTGACTTTGCCCATTAGCATAAAAAGGTATCTCAAGAATATTAGTTAATATTTATTAAGCACCTCCTAGATAGAGCAGTCCTATCAAGTGGAAGTTCTTAATTTTTAACAAATATCAGACACAGTCTTGGTGTATTAATGTGATGTCAAGAAATCTATTTTAGATTAAGACAACATTTGGTTTGCATGTTTCTTAAACATCAAAGATTAAAAAAAATGTAGCACCATTAAAACTGATAGCTTTTCAGTCAATGTTGATTAAATTAAACTGAGTTTGGAGAGTAGGAAATGAAGAAACTAGACCAGAGCAAATAAAAAAAGTCTCAATTAATGACATTACAGTTGTGACATGTGGACAAAAGCCATATTAAGCACATGCTATCATCAATTCATATGTTGTCACGTTTGCAGTGTGGCAACTGGCTCCAGAGACAGAAGATCTTCTGGAAGTGGTGCATCCTGGGACACTGTTTTTTGTTTACTCCACAAATGATCATCAGTCATAATGATGCAGCAATATTGGTACTTGCATGAGGAACTGTCAAAGCAGAAATCAAGGGAGACCAAAGCATTAGCACATGCTATTCCTTTTTAAAAAATCAAAAATACCACTTAAAGTCCTTTCCTTGAATTTCCTAGCTTTTCCCCAAAAGAAAACAAACTCTCCCTCCCCGCCACCCAACAAATCTACAAGCATTTAAAATATATTAGCAACTTATTTATGACACACATACCTTAAGTAGCTCAAGAGACCAGAATTCCATCAAGTGAAGAGATAGGCATGCATTACATTGCTCCTTTATTTAATTACAAAATACAAAAGCCCATTAGCAGAATGGCCTGTTAGCCTGGAGAGAGGATGCTGGCCTGCCATGTGGTGGGCTTGCAACTTTCTCTCCTGCTCTGGCTTGCCAAACTGGCGGGGGCTCGAGAGCAGGCATTGTGCGTATGGTCAGTCTCGAGAATGATGCTGAACTATGACCACTTCGTTGTTTTCACATTAGGGAAATATATGTATGAAATTCCTGCAAAATATGGCTATAAAAGGCATTTTGTAAATTTTTATTTATGTGAGTTTAAATTAAATATCTTTAGGGAAGAAGTACGAAATTATAATATAAACCTATAATCTAGCTTGGTTCGGCTGCCAGCTGTGTGATGCAGGGGCGGCGGTGTGAGTGGAAAGGGAGAAATCATTTTAAATCACTTGAAATGCCTGGTTTCCCCATTTGTAATATTGATAACTGGCCTGACCTAACTGTAGGAAGTTTGCATGGATCATATGAGATTATGTATGTGAACAACACCGTGTAAATTGGAAAGCAGAGGTCCTTATTCTGGCATCCATGGCTGGTTTGGGGGCCTCCTCTGAAATTACATTCAGAACTGGGTGTGAATGTCCTTATAGACATTTTCCTGGAGCTTATATCTACTTCTCTAAAAGTTTTTGACCCCAAAATAGATTTAAAAGAAAGCTACTGCTATAAAATAGGAAATATACATGTGATCTTATTTTCATTATTATTCCATTAAATGATTCATTTTGATTATTTTTAATCTGTTATTTCAGAGTTGTATGGTGATTTTAATTTCACCAATGATAATTTCTACCCCAGCTTATACATATGCATCCCTTTCATATGCAAGGAGTAGATAAATCAATGCTTTTGATGTAAGATTATCATGCTTCTCAGGTTGAGAAATTTTTTAATGTAATTTTAAAAGTCAATAATACCAAACATCCACCGGAAGAAGGAAGAGATGCTTGGGAGGACAGAGCAATGCTTAAGACAATGGGCTAGTCCTTCTCCAAAGAGAACCTTTCACAAGAAAAGAGAGAGAAGTCTCCATTGGCTGGATTTCTATCAAGCTTTCTTTTATTCCCAAGTTCAATCCAGTTTTATTTAAAGCAAAAAACTATTATTTTTTTTAAATTATAAAATATTACCTGTTTGTAGAAATTTTTTAGGTAATACAAACTTGTAAGGAGTGAAAAATCTTTCTTCATTACCCAACTCTTAACTCCCTAATGGTAACTACTATTAAATGCAAAGGAATTGATAACATTTTAAAATAATAACCTAGAGTCACTTTGGATATTATTTGTTCAGCTAGTATTTATGGAGTGCTGACTCTGTGTCTGACTCTGCTAGACTCAGGGATAGAAAAAAGGAAAAAGATGGGTTCAATTCCTGTCATCATGAAGTTGACAATTAAGTAGGGGGCATGGAAAAGCAAACCTGCGTGCTAAGCATGGCATCAGACAATGGGAAAATACAGGGGCACCATCGGAGGAGGGGAAGTAGGTCTAAGCTGAGATTTAGAGCAGGAGGGAGCTGGCCAGTTGGTGAGGGGGCAGAGTGGTCATGTTTTATTATAGTACATGTATTAAAAAGTCACTTACTCATATAATCAATTTTAGCAAATCTTGTTTTGGAGTCTTTCTGTAAATGTCTTATCTGCTCCATTAAATCATTGGCTGAACTGATGGTTGTTTTATAAAATTATCTCTACCTACACAGCATCCAAATGCTACTCATCTTCAGTGCCACCAACCATGTTACCAACTCACCTACCAAAGCTCCAAGCCACATCCATCATGTAAAACAGAATTGAGTCAGATATTGTCATAAAATTATTCTGTTTCACCTGTACAAGTCTCAAACATATTAGAAGCAAGAAACATGTATTCTTTTGTATCTTCCAGTGCTGTATTATTCAATATTTTTTACTACAAACCACAGAAAAAAATACATTTTACTTTGGGATCCAATATGTGCATATATAATGCACTCTGATGTTTTCTATTTTATTCTATTCTATTTCATTTTCTTTAAAAAGACATGCTAGTTGTGACCCACCAAATGGATTTTTATGACCCTAAATTGATTTCCTTATGGGTCTCAACACACAATTTGAAAAATACTTCTCTAGCATTTATAGTACAATGTTAGGCACAAACTTAGGGGTCAATTAAAAAATAAACCCTCTTCCTAATTGATCCGTTTAATCAAAATGTTACTTTCAGCCACACAGGAGGGAAAGCCTTTGAACTCACAACTTATATTACCTAGTATATAAGGAAGATAGCAAAATTAAATGGGCCAGAGCCATTCTTCCCAGAATTTTGATTTTAGTCGGTCTGAGTTGTAACTCTTCTTATCCCTAGCATGAAGTAGAGGCAAGAAGCACAATGGAGAAGTTCTATGGTCCTGAGTCAAATCTTCACAGCATCATTTCTTTTGTGTTGCTTGAAGTGTTTTGATGGAGAACAAAATCAAATATAGATGATTTGGGCATTATCTGTCATTCCGAATTCTACACATTTATTCCATTTTATTTTGTGAGTTTACATAACAATATCTGGAGCTTGGGGAACACACAGAGGAAGTGATTACTTCTGCAGGGGTTGGAGATGGGTACAAAAACAGCAGAACAAGATAGATGGGTGATTTGGGAAGGTTTACCAGATTAAATAAGTAAAAAACCTTGAGGAATTATTCTAACATTGTTGGTGAGGAAAGAGAGGCAGGGAGGGCACTATAGAGAGACCAGCATTAGCAAAGTCCCAATATTGGAGTAACAGCAGGAGGATTAGATGCTGTGACAGATATAACAGGAGCCAAAAAAGAGAATGATCAAAGATAATGTCTTACACAATTAGCTAACTAGTGATGACAAAAAAAAAAAAAAGGAACTCAGAATGAGGAGGGCTCAGAGCTTTGGGGAAGAAAATATTGCATTTGGCTTTAGACATACCAATGTCAGGTTTCATTTAAAGTAAACCATTTTGGGTAAAATGACAAAATCAATGGAAAATTGAATACAGTGAAAATTATATAAAATTGTACTAAGGTAAATTCCTTTATATACTATCTCATGGAATTACTTATGAAACTAACTCAAGTTGGCTGAAATAAGACTACTAACAGGTATTAAAAATTGGCTCCAGGAATGTAAATATCAGCAATGATAAATGACGATGTATTGGATATAGGGAGTTGTCTAAAGGTGTGGTTGATGCAAAGGCTAGTCTTGTTTAACAACATTATTAATGAGCTAGAAGAGGAATTATCAGATGATACATTAAAAAGATTAGAAAAATAACACAAATGGATGAGGATAAATTTCAGTTATATTAGGAAGATGACTCTATTCATGGGTAATTTATAAAACACACAAATATTCAATGGCTGGGGGAAGCATCTGGAAAATTACAAGGACAAAAGCAGTATGGAGTATAAATAGGTATTACATTGAACTTAATTTATAGTAAGAAATAACAAAACTGAGATGAATACATTACTAAGAGGTAATTTTTCCAAAACGGGGTAGTAATAGTTTTTTTCCACAAGCCCTTGGGAGTCTGACAGTCTGTGTAATGATGAACAGTAGTAACAATTGGTTATGGATATGGAGCAACAGGTGACAAAAAATGAAAACAAAAAACATGGTCAGCCAGGCTGATTAGTAATTTTCATGGCTTTAAAAATCATGTAGGGACTTCCCTCGTGGTGCAGTGGTTAAGAATCCACCTGCCCATGCAGGTGGATCCCACATGCTGCAGAGCAACTAAGCCCGTGCGCCACAACTACTGAGCCCATGCACCACAACTACCGAGCCCGTGCACCACAACTACCAAAGCCTGTGTGCTTAGAGCCCATGCTCCGCAACAAGAGAAGCCACTGCAATGAGAAGCCCACGCAAGGCAACGAAGGGTAGTCCCCGCTCGCCGCAACTAGAGCAAGCCCGAGTGCAACAACAAAGACCCAACAGAGCCAAAACAAAAACAAAAACAAAAACAAAACTTATGTAAAATGCATGATTTTATATCATAAGTGTGCAGCTCAGAAGTGAAAAATAAAATTGAAATTTGAGATCTATAGCTCTTATTTTCTTCTCGCATTTTATTAGATAGCTGTATGCATCCAGTGAAATGTTGCTAAAGCTGTGGGCTGTTATGGAAGTAAATTTTTCCCCCTCAACATGTACAAGAATTCTTTAAAGAAATCTTTCATTTAAAATTAGTCTTGGGGTATAAACTGAATGGATAACATCGTTTTCATCTTTGCTCTATTTTTCTTTTTATGAATATCTTTTTCTGATTACAATGTAAAATTTATTGCAAACAATGATTTTTAAAAAGCACAAATAAGTAATTTAAATTACTCATAATAATATCATCATTTATGGCTACCCAGAGTTAACCTTTTAGTCTGTATTCTTCCAGTCTATTTTCTATGCCCATAGAAACAAAATAAACACATTGTAAATATTGCTTTGTAAGCTTTTTCATTAAATAATAAATGATGAAAAGTTCCCATGTTTTTAAATTGTCTCTGATAACATGACTTTAATGGCTACATAGAATTCCATCACATGAATGCACCATATTTTATTTAGTAGTGTTTTGTTTTGCATATAAGTTGCTTGTAATTTTTAGCTGTTATAAATAACAGTGATGGACATCCTTGCACATAAACCTTTGTTCATATGATTTATTAGAATCTAAAGGATATAATATAATTCCTAGGAGTGGAACTGCTGGATCCGAGAGTATTAATTCTTTTTCATAGCATGAAAATATATTAACAATATTCCTTCCATAAAAGTTTCACTGGGGCATGAAGTGCCTATTTAACCTCCTCCCTTCTCTGGATGGCTACACAGTGAGGAGATGTTTACACACAACATAATAATATTGTCTTATATGTGTTTAGTGTTCATATTTTTCCAAACTATTTCCTAATTTGGCTCTAACAAAAAACTTACACAAAGTATATCGTACATCATAGCTGATCCCCAAAGGCTAGTTAATGTTTTCTCAGGGAAGAGCAATGTTTAACTGAAAGAAATTTCTGTATTTGACATATCTAAAAACAATCTGTGTATCTGAGCTAGGGCCATGTAGTCAAAGGGGTGCAAACTTTAGATAAGAATGAGGCCTGGGAATATCATGTCTTGGCAGAGAAATCAAGGGTCTGGTCTCGGAAGAGATGGATCAGTCAGACCATCAGCACATCCCTGGCAAAGGTGCCGGTGATGCAAGGATACATAACCCAGTGATTAAGCAGAAATCAGAACATACTTGGAGGGAAAACACAATGACCTTGAATTTCTATAAACCTAATTTGACTCATCTATGAAATAGGCATCATGATAGCAGTAATAATATAAGCCCCAAATATTCCTTTGCGGATTAAATGAGATAATGTTTTTGAGAGTACTTTGTACATTTTAAATCATTATAGAAAGGTTAGTTATTATCAGGCTGAAGGGAAATGCAATGAGGTGACAATCAGATAAACAATCTGGTATGTCACATGTGACAGTTTCTACATTTTAATTTTTTAATTCTTTAATTTTTTATATAACATCTGTAAAATTTATTATTTTCTGATTTAAGTACTACGTGTCTACTTTTAGCACAAAGAAGAAAATTAAAATGACCTTTTTCACCACCCAGTGATAACCCTGTTAAATGCTTGGCTCAAATTCCTCTTCTGTTATTTACTAGCAATGTGACCTTGGGTAAATTATCTCATGCATAAAAGGGAAATAAGAGTAATAATAATAATAATAAAGGTTCACATTTATCGTATACTTATCATTGCCAGTCCTGCAATCACTGCTTCATACGGATTAATTCATCTCATACTTCCACTAATCTTATGAAGTAGACCTTATAATTATCCCCATTTTACAGATTAGGTTGCTAGGCTTGGACAGGTTCAGTAACTTGCCCAAAGTTATACAACTAGTAGGATCATTAATAAATAAAATGGGAACGTACTTATTTGACATTAACAATAACGTGCAACCAAGATGCATGAATAGGACACAAGTATGGAAATACATGATAACCATTTGGTGATCATAGCTAAGAAAAATTTGGGGAAGTACACAGGGATTAAACTTAAGAAAACATGGTCTGTAAATAATGCCATAGCCTTTCCCAATGATCCAAAGTGTGATTAGCAAATTTGTAGTATGTGTCAGGGAGTCTCCCTCCTACACACGTGGTAAAAATCAATAATTGAAAGCAAACCAGTTTTCCAGGGATTTACAGTCCCAGAACCTTCCTCAACACAGTGAGCCAGGGAGCCACTTCTCAAATGATCAGAATCAAAACATGCTATAAAACTTATTTGCCTTTCTGATGAAAATACTATACACTGTAACATTACAACTTATTAGGACAAGGGTTGGCAAACGTTTTCTGTAAGGGGCAAGATCATGGGTCTTAAAAGAGTTGTAAGCAGGTCTCTCTACTTTTTCACATGTTATGAATTGACTCTTCCATCAAGCTGATCTATTCTTCTATGTTTCTTAGAGATATGATCTCATGTTTTCTGTCTTGTAGATCAGGGGTCTCCAATCCCTGGGCCTCGGACCGGTGTCAGTCTGCGGCCTGTTAGGAACCGGGCCACACAGTAGGAGGTGAGCGGCTGGTGAGCGAGCGAAGCTTCAACTACCGCTCCCCATCGCTTGCATTACCTCCTGAACCATCCCCTCCCCACTCCCATGGAAAAATTGTCTTCCATGAAACTAGTCCGTGGTGCCAAAAAGGTTGGGGACCGCTGTTGTAGATGGTGTCCTTCCTTTCTTTCTACAGCTGATATTAATCAAGGAGGGTTTCCTGTTTTTGTATTCCTGCAATGACTTCTATGTGATTCTGGGGGTGAGGGGGGGATTGAGTGCAGTTTAACACCCATGCTCAATCAACCGTATTTCTCTGGAATCTGGAGTGTTTTTAAGTTTGAGTCTGGTATGCTGCTAGCAGAGCCTGCCTGGATATTCCATAGACCTTCAGAGTCTTTTTCCAGCACCTCCTTAATAGAAACCACCTGATTCCCAGTGGGTGGTTAAATTAGATCCAGGCTACTGCGGAAAAAGCACAGGACTAGGAGTTGAGACATGATTTTTAGACCCAAGTTTGTCACCAATAATTTGTATGACCTTAGGCAAGTACAATTTCTCTAAGCCTGTTTCCTCATCTGTATATTATGGTGTTTGGTCTAGACTGGTGGTTTTCAAACCAAGATTCTTTGGAATATGGACGCTTTACCCATGTGACTAAAGTTTTTGGACATTGAAATGGGGTAATTGTCTGGCTTTTTCCAATTCTCAAAAAAAAAATTACTGAATAGAGATTTTTTCTCAATTTAAAAGTCTGTACCTCTATTTTTTTTCTTAAATCTTTTTTTCCCTTTTATGGCTGCTTGGACTAGCAGATGAAAAACACATATGAACAAGAAGTGAATGATCCTCATTTGAAATATTTGGAAACAGTGAATTATTTCAGTTTTGAAGACCTGTGCTCATACTAGTGATTGTACGCAGTACATATATAGCCATACTGTCGTTCTTTTTAGGATTAAAAATTTTTTTGAAGCATAGTTAGTTTACAGTGTCATGTTAGTTTCAGGTGTACAGCACAGTGATTCAGTTATATATATGTGTGTGTGTATTTATATTTTTCAGATTCTTTCTCTTATAGGTTATTACAAAATATTGAGTATAGTTCTCTGTGCTATACAGTAGGTCCTAGTTGGTTATCTATTTTATATATAGTAGTATGTATATGTTAATCCCAAACTCCTAATTTATCCCTCCCCCCATTTCCCCTGGTAACCATAAGTTTGTTTTCTATGTCTGTGAGTCTCTTTTTGTCTTTAGGCAAAACTGTTCTCAGTTCACATGGTTTTAAATATCTATCAATATTTGTGCTATTCCAAAAAGAAGACCATGACTTACAGGTGCTTTCCACCTGAGCAAGTTTGAGAACCACTGTTCATATAAGTTTGTGGTTGAGACTTCATATTGCATGCATACAGTATATTTTTCTTCCAGCAAAACTGTTCTCAGTTCATATGATATTAAATATATCAGCATTTCATAATACATTGCAAAGAATACCATAGATTTTCAGGTGCTTTCCATCTGGGCAAGTCTGAGGATGATGAAATATTCTATAAGTTTTCTCCTAGCTCCTTTTGAAATTCTTCATTTTTTAAAGTATCTCCTTAAATTGTTCCTTCTGCTCATCCCTCTCTTGCCATTTTTTTAAACCCAGTATCAGTTTGTTTTATCCTGCCATCATCTGTTCTGTACACAGCCAACCCAGGAGGGTTGTTTTGCTCTGAGTACCTATGGGGAGGGCTGGCTATTTTCCAGTACCTCAGTACGGCTAGACTATTCTGCTATTTAGCTCTGGGGTCAGTCCTGGGAATTTGATTGAAGATCTTAAACAATGTCTCAGTCTAGCTTTTAGGCATAAATGTTGAAAGTCAATCGGTAATAGGATGTGTGTTTGTGCCTATGTGTGTCTGTGTGTTTTAAATGAAAGATAAGGCTAGATGTCCTGGAGGCCTTTTCAGGGCTTATCTCTGCTCTATGACCTTTGACAGCAGTTGGATCCTACTTTACTGTAGTGTTTTTTTCTACCTTGTCGATTTAGCAATGTTGGAACTATTTTTCCCAGAATCTCTTTGCCTGCATGGTACCGGGTTAGGGATGCTGCCAAGAGAATTTTGCACAAAATTTGGAAGGCACAAGTGAAGGAGCAGTCACTCTGTTCTAAGGGTTGGTGCAGGGCACCAGGAACACTGCAGCTTGTGCACATTGTTACTGATCTGCTAGCTCAAATCTGTCCTCCCAGGTTCTAGTTTTCTCCCTTTCTTGAATCACATCCAGTATCTCCTTCCGCCTGCTGACCCTACTGCCTGAAGCAACTTCAGGCAGATGCAGAAGCAGCATCCGTCTAAAGATTCCCAGATCCTACAGTTGTGTCAGGTCTAATCCTTACAATAAATTTCTCATTCTATAGCATTCATGGTGATTCTACTTCCTTGATGGAACTCTACGTGATACACTTTCCAATGGCACAGTTTGCTTTTTGAACTTTGCTTTACCATACAGAAGTGTAGAATGAAGGAAGAAACACATCCATGCCTTTTCTCTCCCCAGAGCAGGTCAGCAGGCGTATGCAGTTGATCTTGATTCTCTCAAGAGCACTGCTGTCTGACAGTGACTCAGAGCACCCCACTGGGAAGGAGATATGGAGTGGAGGAAATGGATACAAAGACGAAAAGAAAACATCCACTATAAAGGTAATAATCTCTGCTCTGACTTCAAGTTTATGGCTCACACCTGCTCATTTTCAGGATGCTGCTTCAGTTTGGTCTTATGATTTCTGTGGTGCCTTCAATCTCACAACTAAAGATGTGTTCTAGATAAGTCAATGACTGTTGGGACAACTCACTCCATCCTAAGTGAAACTCTACTTCTTACTTGTGCTATAAAGAAGGAGCTGAAATTTTGATGCAAGGCTCACAGGGATTGGGGGGTGGGGTGGGGTGGGTCATTACTGTTTTTCCAAGCAAACAATCACAGAAAAACAGGAGCCTCTCCTTAAATCCACCACCACTCTGAAAATAGGTAGATCCTGTGATTCCTACCCAGGAATGGGAGACCGAATGTCAGAAGTGTCTTTACTTTCAAGGAAGCCTACAGCCTGGACTTGCATTTTTTTTTTTCACATCTTTATTGGAGTATAATTGCTTTACAATGTTGTATTAGTTTCTGCTGTATAACAAAGTGAATCAGCTATATGTATACATATATCCCCATATCCCCTCCCTCTTGAGCCTCCCTCCCACCCTCCCTATCCGACCCCTCTAGGTGGTCACAAAGCACCGAGCTGATCTCCCTGTGCAATGCGGCTGCTTTCCACTAGCTAGCTATTTTACATTCAGTTAGTGTATATATGTCAATGAACTTACATTTTTAAAATTTTAGGGTTAGTGCTCATGTGTTACTCTGACATCTCTAGCAGTCAGAGCCAGAACTCAATCTTCCTTGTGCCAGACTAGTATTTTATAAACTTCACTCATTTACTTACCTACCTTCATAATTTCAGACACCTGTGCTTTTTTCACTTTATTTCTACTTAAACTTAAGTATATTTACCATATTTCACTGAGTCTAATGTAGTTACCATTATAAGATACACCCTTATTTTTTGTACCACCAAGAAAAAAAGTTTTTTGAACTAAATTGCACAATTCCTTCTTATCTTATAAGTTTTATTTTCCATTTATTGAAAGTGCTCATTTAGATTTCCCCTTGGCCCTGGATGAGTTCCCTAACTATTTCCTACCCAACTTAAAAAAAGAGTTTGTTCTGTGTCCATAGCTGATGAATATTAACACTGGGTCATGGCCCAGATAAATCCACTTTTCCTTGCAGTAGGCTTGTCCAGTGTAAGATTTCTGAGTTTTCAATCCAGGGACTCCCAGCCTTGGGTTTGGGGTAGAGAAGAACAGGACAAAGAGACTGGATGGGCTGGGCTGGAGAGAAGAGTTAGGAAGGGGTTAGGTGTTAAATCATATTAGGAACAAACAAAGGCTTTCTCCTGTATTGAATCAGAAAGACTGGAAGAGTTGAAAAGTGAATAACCTTTCAACTTGAGACTCAGTGTTAATTAATGCTGGGTCTGGGAACCATCTAAAACCATGTTAGTAGATACCACGGGTAGTTTGCAGCTTACACTTTGGAAAACACAATGTAAATACCGTCCTTTATCTTTTCTGTTATTATCTGCTGCAAGAGCACTAATAAGTGGACCAGGAAAGATTAAAAAGTGCTAATCACGTCCAAGCAGGGATGAATAGATAACAGGGATAAGTCACAGGTGGAAAACTGAGTCCTTACATAACCTCAGAATTGACAGAACAATATGCTGATGTAACTATTGAAGCACTGTTGTTTTATTTTTTTATGGCTTCATAACAAATTACCACAAACTTAGCAGTTTAAAATAACATCTATTAGCTCTGTCTGTGGGTCGGAAGTCCTACCTACAATGCTCAGTAGAGTTTTCACAAGGTGACAAACACGCTGAGGTCTTATCTGGAGTATCGGGGAAAAATTTGCTTTCAATTTCATTCAGGTTGTTGGCTGAATTCAGTTCCTTGTGATTGTAGGACTGAAGTCTTCAACGTTTTCTTGTTGTCTGTCAGCTGGGAGGTCATACCAAGTTCCTCTTTGCTTTGGTCCTTGCCCTATGGCTCTCCATCTTAAAAGCATGTCAGATCCTTAGCCTTGACTTTGCTTTTTCCCTTCTGCTACTAGTCAGAGAAAACTTGGCTTTAAAGGGCTCATGTGATTAGATCAGGATTTTACATCTGCAAAATCCCTTCACAGTACTATCTACATTAACATTTGATTGAATAACCAGGGACAGAAATCTCGGTGGGCCGTCTTTAGAATTCTGCCTACCACAGTCGTCCTTCGAGATCAAGCTTGACTGTATAGAAATAAAAAGGAGACCCTTGAGATGTTTCCATAATGATTCTGGACAGAATTAAAGATGGACCATAAACTAAAGTGTCTTCTTGTAGTTAATACTATAGCTAGTCTCCAAAATAAATCACCAGTCAAAACAAATACAGAGGAGTTAACCTATTTATTTTTATGTGACCACAGATTACTTCACAGTAATCCATTAGTGAAGTTCACTTAGAAATAACAATTTGACAAAAGTGTAAAATGTCTAAACCTCCACTTTTCTGTTTTCAGAGATGCTCCTAAACACTAACAGAGATTTTTATTTTCTTTGCTGTTAAATCTTAAACTGGGGACAATTTTCATAATCAAATTAATTCTCTCACCCTTAAAAAAGAATTTTTGGGCTGAAAATATTGATATTTAAATATCTGAACTTCACATACACACATGCACTTTTAGCTATGTCTGCTTAAAAGCTGGAATCAACAGCTGACTCTCACTTTATTACTCAGAACTCAATCACTGTAGGAATACAGAGAAGTTCAAAGATACAACATGATTTTGAAGCCAAAATATACTAACTTCATCCTACTGAAAGGAGACAGTTGTGTCCCACTGAGATGATGGAGTTCAGGCTGCAACAAAAGTTCAGGCAGGCCTGCTGTAGCACCTCCCTGCTCTGCAGTACGCAGCTTCTATCTGGTGCTCCCCAGAGCTGGGAGTTAACCACAAACACCGCCTTGGGGAACAGTGTTAGCAGCTGAGAAACTGCAGAAACAAGCTGCTTCTCAGTGACTTCCAGATATTATCAGAATGCAAGAAAATAATTAAAATCCTAAGTAAGTAGTTTCTCATCTGGCCCATTTGAAGATGCTCCAAAATGGTCAGACTTAAGGCATGGTAAACAACTGAAGTGTTAAGTGTGCTTGTTAGTTGAAACCTTTGTCAGAGGTCCGGTCTACATAAAGAATGTGAAATGGAAAATTGAGGCAATATCTGCGTGATTCAAAGCCAAAGCAATTTTGCTTGTGTTATCTCTATTTTTCAAGTGAAATACCTATCCTTCTTTTACTTAATTTTTTGCATAAATACTTATTCATCATTTTTTAGCATAATATTGTATCCAGACTAATTTTCCTATTCATAAATGATATGGAGAATATGGGAGATGGGCTGAAAAAAATCCTAAGAATACAATGAAGTTTTAAATGCTAATTAATTTCTCAAACTTTTTCTAATTTTGGCATTTTTACTTATAAAATTATAAAGTTATACATATTATACTACCTGTATTAATTTTATGCTCAAAGGCTTAAATACAAAATATATGATCTCTATCTTTACAAGTGAAATTTAATCATGGCTCTGTATTTTAGAGCTTGATTTTCTTCTGGCTACCTTCTCTCAGTTTTACTTTATTTCCTCTTTTGTATGGACCCAGTAAGAAACAAACGTTACTGTGTTTTCCAGAGATGTAGTTTCCTAGGAAACATTTGTTAGAATTATATTATAAAAAGGCATCTAACAAGATTAAACATACTAATTGACAACATTTGACCTATGTGTGTGTGGGGGGGTGTACTCTGTAGATTTCTCAGCAGTAATTTATGTTATTATTTTGAACTTGCTATTTAGAGGTGAATACACATACACATATTTAAAGTTTTAAGTATGAGTAATGTCATAATCAGTGTTATATCCAAGCAAATTTTTTTTTTTTTTCAAGCAAATTTTTTAAAAGGAACATTTATCCCGTGTGATGCCTACCATTTTCAGATTCTCCCTGACCTTGTTGGTTTTGCCAAACCTTGCCTCTGGGACTCATCACTTTGTTGCTTCCTCTTCTCTGAGTATTCCTCCCTTTCTTTTTAAAAAAATATATTGAATAAATTTGACTTGTAACATTGTGTAAGTTTAAACAATCTGATTAAAAAATGGGCAGAAGAACTAAATAGACATTTTTCCAAAGGGGACATCAAAATGGTCAACAGGCACGTAAGAAGATGCTCAACATCAGAAACCATCAGGGAAATGCATATCCAAACCACGAGATATCACCTCATACCTGTTAGAATGGCTGTCATCAAGACAAGAGACAACAGGTGATGGTGAGGGTGTGGTGAAAATGGAACACTTATACATTGTTGGTGGGAGTGTAAATTGGTCCAATCACTATGGAAAAACAATATGGAGTTTCCTCAAAAAATTAAAAATATATCTACCACATGATCCAGCAATTCCACTTCTATGTATGTACCCAAAATAAATGAAAACAGGATTTCTACCATGTATTTGCACTCCCATGGTTTATTGCAGCATTATTTACAATAGCCACGATATGGAGACAACAACCCAAATGCTCATCAGTGGATGAATGGATAAAAAAGATGTGGTGCATTTACACAATGAAATATTATTGAGTCTTGAGAAAGGAGGATATCTTCCTTCCACTTTTCCTCTCTTTTCCAAATCTTTTCTTTGGAGACGAGATTTGTGCTTCAAAGTATGAACTTTGGAACTGGACTGCCTGGTTTGAATCCCAGCTGTGCCACTTACAAACCATATGATATTGGGCAAATCACTTAATCTCTCATGCCTGTTTCTTCAAGCTGGAAAATGGGGATAATGTAGCACTAATCTTGGGTTATTGTGAAGAGCAAATGAGTTAAGCATATAGTATGCACTTTATAATTGTTAGCTAATATTATTTCCATTGTATTAATTATTTCTGGAACACCATACTATAGTAAACAAAACCTCCTACTTCCTTAGCCTTGTCATATATTTTACCTCTTGGCCTCAACTGAAACTTAGATCCTCTTTGAGGCCAACTCAAGCAATTCAAGTGAAGGTGGCTCTACCTTCCAGGTTTAGCTTATCCCAGTTCTAGGAGGAGGGATCAACATCCCAGTAACTTCCAACCCAGTACTCCAGCACTATAAGCAAAAACTTCTCCTTGTTTGAAGCTTCTTTCTCCCTCCCTTCTAATTATGCTTCCAATACATCTCAATAAAAACTTTGACACCTGGGTTATAGTTTTCCTCTCTTCCCCATGTCTTCATACGTGTAATTTCAGTGTCCATGAAGAAGATTTACCCAATGCTCTAGCTTGCCAGTAATTGATCTCTTTATTCTGATGACTTTCACTTTCTCCACGCTTCAGCCCCACCCTAGACTTTGTCATCACTCAGATCAGCTCTATCTCAGAAATAGTATACCTGAATATCATAGTCTTTGACCATGATCATGTTCATTGGAAAATGCCAAAGGAGCAACTACTCTATCTAGACTGTAAATTAAATTCTTGACAATAGGCCTGTGTCTTTTGCTTGCTCATTTGCCTTCCCCACAAATCACATAATAGGAGTTTAAGATCTCGTTTGATTGATTTATAGGTAACTATCTTTCCCAAGCATACTGGAGTAAACTGGTCACTATTCTTTTCTTTCTCTTAGTGTAATTGTAAATAGAGTTTCATCTTATACGCAGTTACTTTAGTAACAGAGACTATTATTCCACATGTACATAGGTGTAGGCAACGCTTTCTGAAGAACTGACCTATATTTCATGGAAATATTCTCATCTCCTTTGTTCCCTCTAGCTAAGAGTTTCCAGATCAGCTAGATTACTTTCAGATAATTCTGATGGCTAGTCACAATTCTCTGATCAATGTGCTGGAAGGAAAGGGAGCAAAAAAGATGATACTCTTAGAGGCCATTGTAACAGAATAGTCTAGATTAAAGATAAGAAATCTATATATTGTAAAGTTATTACATAGATACCATTTTTGTTTTCAGAAATTGAATTCTAGAACCTCCTCCTATCTATATTTTTTGTTTCTTATAGTACATTTTTGTATTATAAAAGCAATACAGCGTTATTATAAAATTATTCGAAAAAAAGGAAAAGCAATAAAGAGAAAACAAATACCGCCTATAATTCCACATTCTATTATAACGATATAAATGCTTTTCATACTTTGTGCTAGGTTCATACTATGTGTGTAATACATGCTGATGTACACTTTCTCTTTTCAAGGAATTTTCAATACTGTACATAATATTCTGTAAACTTTTTCCTACTTAATAAAATATATATTTCATATTTGTCCATGTTAGTAAGTATCCCACTACAACATTGTTTTTAATGAGTGTGCTGCATTTCACGGAATAGATGTAATATACTTTATTTAACCAAAATACTATTGTTGAACATTTAGAGTGTTTCAACAATGCTGTAGTGAAGTCTTTGTATACTTCTTTAACTATTTCCTTGGGTTACATTCTTAAAAGTTAATTCCTAGATAAAACTACTTTACCTAGGAATATTTTAAAATAGTTTTTTAAAACATTACAAAAAGAATACATGCTAGTTGTAAAAAGAATCCAATTCAGTAAAATACATTCAAAGGTATATTTGTCTACTCATATTCCCCATCTTAAGTGTTGCTAGAGGGAAATTTTAAAGATGTTTAATATTTTTCTTAGACTAATTCCTGGATATCACGTTGCTGGATCTCAAGATGTGCATTTTGAAAACTATAACAGACACAAATGAACTTACTTACAAAATAGAAACAGACTCACAGACATAGGAAACAAACTTACGGTTACTAAAAGGGAAAGGGAGTTGGGGAGGGATAAGTTTGGGATTAACAGATACAAACTACTATACATAAAATATAGATAAGCAACAAGGTCCTACTGTCTAGCCCAGGGAACTATAGTTAATATCCTGTAATAAACCATAATGAAAAAAAATGAAAAATAATATGTATATATATGTATAACTGAATCACTTTGCTGTACACCCGAAACTAACACAACATTGTAAATCAACTATACTTCAATTTTAAAAAAATCACAAAACTCTGACATACACTGCCAAATTGCCCTTACAGAAGATGTATGCTTCTTCCAGCCTGGTATGAGACTACTGTTTTCCCCCGATCTAGTCCAATATCAGATATTATCATTTAAAAAAGATCTTTGCCAATTTGGTAAGTGAAACATTGTAACTTAAAAAAAAATTTGTACTTTTGATTCATGGTAATGTGAAATGCCTTAAAATTATTGCATTTATTGCATTTTTGGGAAATTATCTGTTCATACGCTTG
This sequence comes from Physeter macrocephalus, assembly GCF_002837175.3. Classification (NCBI taxonomy): domain Eukaryota; kingdom Metazoa; phylum Chordata; class Mammalia; order Artiodactyla; family Physeteridae; genus Physeter; species Physeter macrocephalus. The sequence continues at coordinate 59,197,234 of NC_041222.1, forward strand.
GTTACTTTTTCCATTGAGTCATGCTTCAGAGAGCCTGGCTAGCTCTTCACCAAACCCACTTTATTTTTCTCCTAAACACACATCTAGACTACATTTCTTAGCCTCCCTTGAAGTTATATAAGAATACCAAACCGAGTTCTAGCCCAGACTGTAATAAACCTCTGAAGGTCACAAGTCTGGTACAAGTCTCACCAGGCTAAAGTCAAAGTGTCAATAGGGCTTGTATTGCCCTCTGCAGACTCTAGAGGAGAGAGAATCTGGTTCTTTGCTCTTTCAGGTTGTTGGTAGAATTCATTTCCTTGTGGTGATAGGATTGCTTTCCTATTTTAGTTTGCTGGCTCTTAGGTGAGGGCTGTTCCTAAATTCTAGAGACCACCAACCTTCTTTGACCTGTGGCCTTGCCTTGTCCACCTTTGAAATCAGCAATAGGAGTCCCTCTCATGCTACAGATTCTCTGGGTGCATGTCTTTGACTCATGCTTTTGCCTTCTTCCACTTAATGGGCCAATGTGATTGTAATAGGGACACCTGGGTGATACAGGATACTCTCTCTATTTTAAGGTCAGCTGGTTAGCAACCTTAATTCCAACCTAGATTTCCTTTTGCCATGTAGGGTAATATATTCATGGACATAATACAGGTAAGCAGAGATGCTGGGGCCACAATCCTGCTGACCACACACTCTCTTTCTTTCTCCTTCCAGAATATAATGTGTAGGACAGATACCATGTTTATTTTTGTATCCCCTTTGTTTAGACCAGTGGTTGGCACAAATAATATAACTAAGGATTTGCTGATGAATATATGAAGAATATTTTCATCAAATAACTTGATGAAACTGTACCATTAGGCCTACATTCCAATAGTCTTGTATTTGAATAACTGTTCCATGTGGCATTAAATATTTCTGAGAATATTTTGGCAAAAACAAATAAACAAATAGCATATATTTTCCAAAACATACCATTAACATTTGGTATAATACCATTTTTCTTTTTTTAATATGTTATTTTCTACACATCTTTTTCTTTTTTTTCTTTTTTTTTTTTTTTTGTGGTACACGGGCCTCTCACTGTTGTGGCATCTCCCGTTGCGGAGCACAGGCTCCGGACGCGCAGACTCAGCGGCCATGGCTCACGGGCCCAGCCGCTCCGCGGTATGTGGGATCTTCCCGGACCGGGGCACGAACCCGTGTCCCCTGCATCGGCAGGTGGATTCTCAACCACTGCGCCACCACGGGAGCCCCGCCCCCACACATCTTATTCTTGATAAGCCCTTTCATTTTCCTTCTACAAGCCAGTTTTCTGTGGATATGGAAAATAAAACCACTTCCAAGTAGAAACTGAGATAAATAATATTTAAGTAAAATTCTCAAAGATAAGCCCCTTGTATAAATAGGACTCTAAGGATTGCACAACTAATTCTTCATGGGTATGCCTATCACAGAACCAAACAATCTCTGCTTCCTCTTTTTTTATTGTGGTAAAATACATATAACATAAAATTTGCTATTTTACCCATTTTTAAGTGTATAATTCAGTGGTGTTAATTACATTCACACTGTTGTGCATACAGCCATCACCACTGTTTCTAAAACCTTTTTATCACCCTACTCTCAAAGAATTTCTTTTTGAAAACCTTTTAAATTAACTAATTTCAATCTTTAAGAATTTATGAAGTTTAAACATTCCTATTTTCAAGAAAAATCACTGCCATTTTGTTAATTCAAAATAACTTTATCAACACTAATGTAAACATTGAGATTATAAAATATATCTTTTTTAAACAAATTTTTCAGATTCCTCTATAACCCAGGTGATATTTTTATTAATTTTTTAAAATAGAAAAATAATATTCTCCCAGCAAATATGTATAAAATAACTTTTTTTTTGCTAAGTAAACAAAATAGGAAACAATATTTATAAGCCTTTTAAATTTATTTCTAAAACTAGTGGCTGAGTACTTTTTTTTTCCTCACATCTTTATTGGAGTATAAATGCTTTACAATGTTCTGTTAGTTTCTGTTGTACAACAAAGTGAATCAGCTATATGTATACATATGTCCCCATATCCCCTCCCTCTTGAGCCTCCCTCCCACCCTCCCTATCCCATCCCTCTAGGTCTTCACAAAGCACCGAGCTGATTTCCCTATGCTATGCAGGAGCTTTCCACTAGCCATCCAATTAACATTTGACAGTGTATATATGTCAGTGCTACTCTGTCACTTCATCCCAGCTTCCCCTTCACCCCCATCCCTCAAGTCTGTCCTGTACTTCTGCGTTTTTATTCCTGCCCTGCCACTAGGTTCATCAGTACTGCTTTTTAAAATTCCATATATATGTGTTAGCATATGGTATTTGTTTTACTCTTTCTGACTTACTTCACTCTGTAAGACAGTTTCTAAGTCCGTCCACCTCAATGCAAAAAACTCAATTTCGTTCCTTTTAATGGCTGAGTAATATTCCATTGTATATATGTGCCACATCTTCTTTATCCATTCATCTGTTGATGGACATTTAGGTTGCTTCCATGTCCTGGCTATTGTAAATAGTGCTGCAATGAATATTGGCTTCCATATCCTGGCTGCAGAGAATATTGTGGTACATGTCTCTTTATGAATTATGGTTTTCTCAGGGTATATGCCCAGTAGTGGGATTGCTGGGTCATATGGTAGATCTATTTTTAGTTTATTAAGGAACTTGCATACTGTTCTCCATAGTGGCTGTATCAATTTACATTCCCACCAACAGTGCAGGAGGGTTCCCTTTTCTCCACACCTTCTCCAGCATTTATTGTTTGTAGATTTTTGATGATGGCCATTCTGACCGGTATGAGGTGATACCTCACTGTGGTTTTGATTTGCATTTCTCTAATGATTAGTAATGATGACCATCTTTTCATGTATTTGTTGGCCATCTGTATGTCATCTTTGGAGAAATATCTATTTAGGTCTTTGGCCCATTTTTGGATTGGGTTGTTTGTTTTTTTGATGTTGAGCTGCATGAGCTGCTTGTATATTTTGGAGATTAATCCTTTGTCAGTTGCTTCATTTGCAAATATTTTCTTCCATTCTAAGGGTTGTCTTTTCATCTTGTTCATGGTTACTTTTGCTGTGCAAAAGCTTTTCAGTTTCACTAGGTCCCATTTGTTTATTTTTGTTTTTATTTCCATTTCTCTAGGAGGTGGGTAAAAAGGATCTTGCTGTGATTTATGTCATAGAGTGTTCTGCCTATGTTTTCCTCTAAGAGTTTTATAGTGTCTGTGTCCCCTGCATTGGCAGGTGGATTCTCAACCACTGCGCCACCAGGGAAGCCCTTTAATCCATTTTGAGTTTACTTTTGTGTATGGTGTTAGTGAGTGTTTGAATTTCATTCTTTTACATGTACCTATCCATTTTTCCCAGCACCACTTACTGAAGAGACTGTGTTTTCTCCATTGTATATTCTTGCCACCTTTATCAAAGATAAGGTGACCAGATGTGCGTGGGTTTATCTCTGGGCTTGCTATCCTGTTCCATTGATCTATATTTCTGTTTTTGTGCCAGTACCATACTGTCTTGATTATTGTAGCTTTGTAGTATAGTCTGAAATCAGGGAGCATGGTTCCTCCAGCTCCGTTTTACGTTCTCAAGATTGATTTGGCTATTTGGGGTCTTTTGTGTTTCAATACAAATTGTGAAATTTTTTGTTCTAGTTCTGTGAAAAATGCCATTTGTAGTTTGATAGAGATTGCATTGAATCTATAGATTGCTTTGGGTAGTATAGTCATTTTCACAATGTTGATTCTTCCAATCCAAAAACATGGTATATCTCTCCATCTGTTTGTATAATCTTTAATTTCTTTCATCAGTGTCTTATAGTTTTCTGCATACAGGTCTTTTG
>NC_041222.1:59201504-59206849 GCF_002837175.3 Physeter macrocephalus
TCCTTTTATTTCTTTTTCTTCCCTGATTGCTGTGGCTAAGACTTCCAAAACTATGTTGAATAACAGCGGTGAGAGTGGACATCCTTGTCTTGTTCCTGATCTTAGAGGAAATGCTTTCAATTTTTCACCATTGAGAAGGATGTTTGCTGTGGGTTTGTCATATATGGCTTTTATTATGTTGAGGTAAGTTCCCTCTATGCCCACTTTCTGGAAGTTTTTATCATAAATCTGTGTTGAATTTTGTCAAAAGCTTTTTCTGCATCTATTGAGATGATCATATGGTTTTTATTCTTAAATTTGTTAACATGGTGTATCACATTGATTGTTTTGCATATATTGAAGAATCCTTGCATCCCTGGGATAAATCCCACTTGATCCTGGTGTATGATCCTTTTAATGTGTTGTTGGATTCTGTTTGCTAGTATTTTGTTGAGGATTTTTGTGTCTATGTTCATCAGTGATAGTGGTCTATAATTTTCTTTTTTTGTAGTGTCTTTGTCTGGATTTGGTATCACTGTGATGGTGGCCTTGTAGAACAAGTTTGGGAGTGTTCCTCCTTTTCCTCCCTCTGCAATTTTTTGGAAGAGTTTGAGAAGGATAGGTGTTAACTCTTCTCTAAATGTTTAATAGAATTTGACTGTGAAGCCATCTGGTCCTGGATTTTTTATTGTTGGAAGATTTTTAATTACAGTTTCAATTTCATCACCTGTGATTAGTCTGTTTATATTTTCTAATTCTTCCTGGTTCAGTCTTACAAGGTTGTACTTTTCCAAGAATTTGTCCATTTCTTCCAGGTTGTCCGTTTTATTGGCATATAGTTGCTTGTAGTAATCTCTTATGATCTTTTGTATTTCTGCTGTGTCAGTTGTAATCTCTCCTTTTTTCATTTCTAATTTCTTTGATTTGAGTCCTCTTTCTTTTTTTCTTGATGAGTCTGGCTAAAGGTTTATCAATTTTGTTAATCTTCTCAAAGAACTAGCTTTTAGTTTTATTGATCTCTGCTACTGTTTTCTTTGTTTCTATTTCATTTATTTCTGCATTGATCTTTATGATTTCTTTCCTTCTATTAACTTTGGGTTTTCTTTGTTCTTTTTCTAGTTGCTTTAGGTGTAAGGTTAGAATGTTTATTTGAGATTTTTCTTGTTTCTTGAGGTGAGCTTGAATTGTTATGAACTTCCCTCTTAGAACTGCTTTTCCTGCATCCCATTATTTTGGATAATCGTGTTTTCGTTGTCATTTGTCTCTAGTTATTTTTTGATTTCCTCTTTGATTTCTTCAGTGATCTCTTCGTCATTTAGCAGTACACTGTTTTAGCCTCCATATATTTGTGTTTTTTACTGTTTTTTTTTCCCTGAAATTGATTTATAATCCATAGCATTGTAGTCGGAAAGTATGCTTGATACGATTTAAATAATCTTAAATTTTCCAAGGCTTGATTTGTGACCCAAGATGTGATCTCTTCTGGAGAACGTTCCGTGTGCACTTGAGAAGAAAGTGTATTCTTTCACTTTTGGGTGGAATGTCTTAAAATATCAGTTAAGTCAATCTGGTCTATTGTGTCATTTAAAGCTTGTGTTTCCATATTTATTTTCTGCCTGGATGATCTGTCCATTGGTGTAAGTGAGGTGTTAAATGCCCCCACTATTATTGTTTTAATGTTGACTTCTCCTTTTATGTCTGTTAGCATTAGCCTTGTTTTGTGGTGCTCCTATGTTGGGTGCATAAATATTTATACTTGCTATGTTTTCTTCTTGGATTGATTCCCTTGTTCATTATGTAGTGTCCTTCCTTATCTCTTGTAACTGTCTTCATTTTAAAGTCTATTTTATCTGATATGAGTATTGCTACTCTAGCTTTCTTGTGATTTCCATTTGTATGGAATGTCTTTTTCCATCCCCTCACTTTCAGTCTGTATGTATCCCTAGGTCTGAAGTGGGTTCTTTTAGATAGCATATATAAGCGTCTTGATTTTGTGTCCCTTCAGCTAGTCTGTGTTTTTTTGTTTGAGCATTTAATCCATTTATGTTCAAGGCGATTATCAATATGTATGTTACTATTACCATTTTCTTAATTGATTTGGGTTTGTTTTTGTGGGTCTTTTTCTTCTCTTGTGTTTCCTGCTTAGAGAAGTTCCTTTTCATTTGTTGTAAAGCTGGTTTGGTGGTGCTGAATTCTCGTAGCTTTTGCTTGTCTGAAAAGCTTTGATTTCTCCATCGAATCTGAATGAGATCCATGCTGGATAGAGTAATCTTGGTTGTAGGTTTTTCCCGTTCATCACTTTAAATATGTCCTGCCATTCCCTTCTGGTTTCCAGAGTTTTTACTGAAAGGTCAGCTGTTAACCTTATGGGGCTTCCCTTGTATGTTATATGTTGCTTTTCCCTTGCTGCTTTTAACATTTTTTCTTTGTATTTAATTTTTCATAGTTTGATTAGTATGTGTCTCAGTGTGTTTCTCTTTGGGTTTATCCTGTATGGTACTATCTGTGCTTCTGGGACTTGATTGACTATTTCCTGTCCCATGTTAAGGAAGTTTTTGACTATAATCTCTTCAAATATTTTCTCAGACCCCTTTTTATTTTCCTCTTCTTCTTCTCGGACCCCTATGATTCAAATGTTGGTGCATTTAATGTTACCCAGTGGTGTCTGAGACTGTCCTCAATTCTTTTCATTCTTTTTTCTTTATTCTGCTCCCTGGCAGTTATTTCCACCATTTAATCTTCCAGCTCACTTATCCGTTCTTCTTCCTCAGTTATTCTACTACTTATTCCTTCTAGAGTATTTTTAATTTCAATTATTGTGTTGTTCATCACTGTTTGTTTGTTCTTAGTTCTTCTAGAACCTTGTTAAATGTTTCTTGTATTTTCTCCATTCTGTTTCCAAGATTTTGGATCATCTTTACTATCTTTACTCTGAATTCTTTTTCAGATAGGTTGCCTATTTCATCTTCATTTATTTGGTCTTTAGGTTTTTACCTTGCTCCTTCATCTGTAACATATTTTTTTGTTGTTTCATTTTTTTTCTTATGGGTGGGGCTGTATTCCTGTCTTACTGGTTATTTGGCCTGAGATGTCCAACACTGGAGTTTGCAGGCAGTTGGGTAGAGCTGGGTCTTGGTGCCGAGATGCAGACCTCCAGGAGGCCTCACTCCGATTAATATTCCCTGGGATCTGAGGTTTTCTGTTAGTCCAGCGGTTTGGACTCTGAGCTCCCCCTACAGGAGCTTGGGCCTGACCTCCAGCCTGGGAACCAAGATCCCATAAGCCATGCAGTGTGGCAAAAAAAAAAAAAAAAAAAAGGAAAGAAAAGAAGGAGCAGTACAATAGCAAAGAATAAAAAACAAAATAATATTAGGAAGATAAAAAATATATTAGAAAATATAAAAATATAATTGACACAACTGCAACAAGGTAAAGCAAAACCACAACATAAAAAAGAAAAAAAAAAGCCTTGGCCGTGGAGGGTGGAGTTAGGTGGGGGGTGGAACTTAGGCAGGGGTGGGGTTTAGGGTGGGGTGGGACCTGGGGGGGTGATGTTCAATCATGGGGTGGGGCCTCTGCTTAGGACCTGTGAGCAGAGGGGAGAGGCAGCGTGCATCCAAAGGCGACCCTCTGGAGTGTGGAGTTCCGGAGTTTAGAGTTAAGGCCCTGGGTGAGGGTGTGTGAGTGGGGTTTAGGCCCAGTGTGGTTGGAGGCGGGTTTCAGAGGGGGTCTCCAAATGTAGAGGTAGGGCCCTGAGTGGGGGTGTAGGGGCAGAGCTTGGGCTCTCCTTGTTAGGAAGGAGGCTACAAGGACAGAGGATTAGGCCCAGGAGCCCAGCAGGCTCCCCAGTGCCTAAGTGGACAAGGAAAGTGCTGGCCACATTCCCTTCCATTCCTCTGCACCACCCCCTCCCTGCCCGGGTCTCCCCCAGGGTTTCCCCCATCCCCGCTGGACCCCTAACCGGGCGTGGGTCTGGCTGCGTGTAGGAACTCCTCCCCTCCCCACAGCTGCCCCTCAGGGGTGCTGGTCCTGGAGATCTGGCCTTTACTTTTGCTCCCCCTTCCCTCCCCCCCATTCCCTCAGGACCTGCGTGGATGGAAGGGGCCTCAGTGGGCAGAGGATCAGACCCTGGATCTCAGCAGGCTCCTGGGGTCCCAAGTGGGCAGAGGAAACCTGGCTATGCTCCCTTTTGACCCTCTGCCCTCCCAGTGGTCCCCCAATTTCCCCCTTCAGGCGTGGGATCCCTTCCCCTCCTCCAGCTGCCCCTCAGAGGCACCAGTCCCATTCCCCCTCCACTTCTCCTTCCCCCTCATCCCCCCCATGCCCCATGTCCTGCCTGGTCACTGGGGGTTCCTCCCATCCCCTTAGGTGTCCGTGGTTCCCCACCAGTGCCTGGTCGGTGCCTTAGTTGTGCAGAGACGCGAATTCCAGTCCTTCTAGTCCACCATCTTGACTCCACCCCTGAGTACTTTTTAAAAAAGTCATCTGGTTGGTAGATTTAGAACACATCTGCCTGGCTATCACCTACAATGAAAGTACAAGTAATGTTAACTTCAATATAACCTCATTTGTTAAAAAAAAACTTCAATAAATGTGTGTTCTACTTAGGTTAAATTTTGTGGGGTTAAATTTTAAAATTGCTATAAGAATCCCATTTTAAGCTGGTCTTTCCCATAAGAGGGCCCCATAGACCTTCTCCAAAAAGATCATGTGAAATGATAAGAAATACTAATTATACATTATTACCATAATAGAATACCACACTTACTAGTGTAAAACTAACTGGTGGTAGAATGATTGTGTTAGTTACAAACAATTGACACTAGAAAATTATTTCCTACTTAGTAATTTTAGAATTACATAATATGATCTCCTTTTATTCATTCTTTCCCAGAGAAATTTAACTGTAAATACTTTTCTACACATATGCATGCATGTACACACATACACAATCTGATGAATCTGATTGGCAAAGACATTTATTGCAGCTGGCGGGGTTGTGGTGCCTCTTTGTGTTTTTGTCCTTTTAGAGTTATGTGTTATTGTTTTTATATTGCTACTTCTTGAAAGCAGATTGAACTTAGATACCTTTCCCTTTAAGAAAAGAAGATTTTTCCAACTAATTTAACAAAACCAATTTTTCCATATTTCTAGAATAGATTTGAGACCTGAAAGTTCTTTTTTTTAACATCTTTATTGGAGTGTAATTGCTTTACAATGGTGTGTTAGTTTCTGCTTTATAACAAAGTGAATCAGTTATACATATACATATGTTCCCATATCTCTTCCCTCTTGCGTCTCCCTCCCTCCCACCCTCCGTGTCCCACCCCTCTAGGTGGTCACAGACCACCTAGCTGATCTCCCTG
>NC_041222.1:59206862-59226783 GCF_002837175.3 Physeter macrocephalus
TTCTGCTTTATAACAAAGTGAATCAGTTATACATATACATATGTTCCCATATCTCTTCCCTCTTGCGTCTCCCTCCCTCCCACCCTCCCTATCCCATCCCTCTAGGTGGTCACAAAGCACCGAGCTGATCTCCCTGTGCTATGCTGCTGCTTCCCACTAGCTATCAATTTCACATTTGGTAGTGTACACATGTCCATGCCACTCTCTCACTTCATCCCATCTTACCCTTCGCCCTCCCCGTGTTCTCAAGTCTATTCTCTATATCTACATCTTTATTCCTGTCCTGCCCCTAGGTTCTTCAGAACCATTTTTCTCTTTTTTTAGATTCCATATATATGTGTTAGCCTATGGTATTGTTTTTCTCTTTCTGACTTACTTTAATCTGTATGACAGATTTTAGGTCCATCCACCTCACTAGAAATAATTCAATTTCATTTCGTTTTATGGCTGAGTAATATTCCATTGTATATATGTTTGATGATGGCCATTCTGACTGGTGTGAGATGATATCTCATTGTAGTTTTGATTTGCATTTCTCTAATGATTAATGATGTTGAGCATCCTTTCATGTATTTGTTGGCAATCTGTATATCTTCTTTGGAGAAATGTCTATTTAGAAACCTGAACGTTTTTAAATGATATTATTACATCTGTTGAAAAGTTCTATTTACAACGTTATCATTATAATTTTTCATTTTTCAATTTAATTTTTATGATTTTTGAACATTTTAAATTAAATTATCCAGGTTTACTTAATTTATTTTTTAAGGTAATCTCTGAAAGGCATTATTGTGATTATTAAAATCCAATTCAAATTAGAGGCATTACAAAAACGTTTTAAGCATTATTATTTTTACTACAATTCTGGTTAGTTTGAATATTTAAAATATGAATTATGACACATTTTGTAAGGGATTCTATGCATTATACATTTCAATATGTTAAATATAAGGGGAGTATAAATCCCATATAGTAGTATTGCTAATATTTCTAAATTATAAAAGCACTGTTTTGGGTTTAATAATTTGCCAAATTTACTAAAGTTAACAAAAATCTGAAGGGATTCAAGAAGAGAAAATGGGTTTTTCTTCATAAACAGATTTTGACCCAATATTCTAAATGGGTTATAAAGCTTATTTTAGTGAATTAAGTTCTACTATCTGTTACTCTGGGGTAATAGTTGCTTTCAATTTGTTTTATTAAAGTACACTTTAGTTTTAGTTTACTTTCTGATGGCTCTTGAAACAAGATATGAGTTGATTCATTTGAATGAATCTAATTAAGAGGCTATGATTGAGAAATGAAAGTGAGGGAGTCTTTTTTGTAATATGTAGACTTTCTTAAATGTCAGAAATTGCTGTGATGTGCAAGGAACACAACATGGAACCTAGCAGAAGAAAAAAAAGTAATTTTATCTGCAATGTAAATGTTCCAATGTATTTGTCTGACTAAAGATATGGCTGGCAGCTTCCCACGACAGTTGCCCATCACAGGGTACCATTCAAGGATCCACAGTTATTTGGAATTGGTAAGTTGATAAAGGTTTTTTTTTTTTTCATCAAGCATGTGCCTACTGAAGCTTGGTTTCTCAATTTTATTTTCATCATCAATTCAAGGATATTTTCCTATGAAAATATTTTAGTCTAAAGATGTAATAAACTTGGACAACTAAAAATGAATATGCTTTAAAGCAAATGTAAAAACTTCTTTCTGATAAATATTACTGAAGATATCTTTAAAAAACCACAAAGAGAACTGGAATGGAAATTATTAGAGACTGTACAGTTGGGGTGGGTGAGAGAATTAGAAGAGTCAGTTGCAGGATAATATGAAACTGACACTCCATCAACAGTAGAGAATCAGGATAGGGTGTTGTAATCTCCCACCTACTTCCCACTGCCGTTTTGTTGCACTGCTGTTAACATTTGTGCAGATTTTCTAATTCTTCCTTAATCTTTACCTGTAAATGAAAAAAATGTTTGTTGCTCTTAAAACATTATGGAATTGTAAACATGCTGTCTAATTCTGCCTCCATCCCACTCTATGTTTGGGGAGATAATATCAAATCCCTGAGGAAGAATCACAGTAATCTGTTTTCTTTTAAAATTCAACACTCTTGACAGGGATTAGATTTAAAATGGTTTTCAAGGAGACCTCAACATTGTGGAAAGTGGATTAGTAATAAATCACATTCACTTGCTAGTTCGGGTTACATGGTGTTAACAATATGAATATTTAGTTGTTATCGATAACAAGGTATATGTATACCTAGAAAAAATCTTTACGTATATTGAACAATTAAAAAAAAATGAAGAAACTTTTGCTTGTTTTGTAAAACAATGGACAAGCTTCATTTCATAATATATGAGGAGATGGAATCTTATGGAATTAAAGAAGAAAACTCATCTTATACCCAAACTAACTAATATTTGAAACATAAAGAGGCTCACTCTCTCCTCATATGCTCCTCAGTCTGAGGATGGGATATAAATGGGGAGTTTGGTGGTGTGAGATGATGGATGAGGGTCTCCTCTGGTTGCCAGAGGATCTGTGACCAGCACAAAAACTGCTTGGTCTGGGTTAATTAATTGCAGGAATAGTTTATTCAGATGCAGGGCAAGCACCTTGGCTAAAATCTCAGCATCTGTGTTGATTAAAGATCTGAGGTTGAAGGAAGCACATAGTTGGGGGTCTTAGATATGTTTGTGAGCCATATGGGCTTCTTTTAATGAGGGAGGGCTCTGTGATCCAAGTCTCAAAGCTATGCTGTTCTAGTCAGCATTAATGGAGTATCTCTTGTCCAGCACCAAGGTACTTCACAGTCCTATTAAGGCAATCATTTTTCCTGGTTATTTGTTTCAATAATCTATTCAGAATCTCACCACTATATTTCATTTCTTACAGACCTAGTGATAAGAGAACAGGGTGCAAAATCTTGCTGGCCTTGTTTAAGTTCAGGGTAGATCCTGAACAAAAATCTGTTTTTTTTTTTTTTTAACATCTTGATTGGAGTATAATTGCTTTACATTGTTGTGTTAGTTTCTGCTGTATAACACAGTGAATCAGCTATATGTATACATATATCCCCATATCCCCTCCCTCTTGGGTGTCCCTCCCACCCTCCATACCCCACCCCTGTAGGTGGTCACAAATCACTGAGCTGGTCTCCCTGTGCGATGCAGCTGCTTCCCATTAGCTATCTGTTTTACATTTGGTAGTGTATATATGTCCATTGCCACTCTCTCACTTCATCCCATCTTACCCTTCACCCTCCCCATGTCCTCAAGTCCATTCTCTATGTCTGGATCTTTATTCCTGTCCTGCCCCTAGGTTCTTCAGAACCTTTTTTTTTTTTTTAGATTCCGTATATATATACGGAATATATGTATTATATTATATATGTATGTATTATATGTATTATATATGTGTTAGCCTATGGTATTTGTTTTTCTCTTTCTGACTTACTTTACTCTGTATGACAGACTATAGGTCCATCAACCTCACTACAAATAACTCAATTTCGTTTCTTTTTATGGCTGAGTAATATTCCATTGTATATATGTGCCACATCTTCTTTATCCATTCATCTGTCAATGGACACTTAGGTTGCTTCCATGTCCTGGCTATTGTAAATAGAGCTGCAGTGAACATTGTGGTACATGACCCCTTTTGAATTATGGTTTTCTCAGGATATATGCCCAGTAGTGGGATTGCTGGGTCATATGGTAGATCTATTTTTAGTTTTTTAAGGAACTTCCATACTGTTCTCCATAGTGGCTGTATCAACTTACATTCCCACCAACAGTGCAAGAGGGTTCCCTTTTCACCACACCCTCTCCAGCATCCGTGTGGATGTGTATACTTGTGGTTCATTCATTTTTACTGCTATAGAGTAATCTGTTGAATGAATGTACCATAATTTACCAATCCACTCTACTGATGCAGGACTCTGGATGGTTTCAATTTTTGCTATTGGGAAAAGAGCTAATATAAGCATGTCTTCTTGCACAAGTGGGCAAGAATTTTTCTAGATATAGACCTAGGAGTGGAATTTCTGGATTATGAGGTACGTATGTACCAGATTGAAAATTTCTGGGTGTTGTCTAATGGTTTTCTAAAGTGATCTTTACCCGTTTTCACATTCACTACTGTTGTATGAGAGGTTCTGAGGCTCCAAGTCTCCGCCAACACTATATGGTCATAATATATGTTCAAATCTGTATATTTGCATAATATATACAAATATATATGTAATCAAGTTGTGATATCCTATATCATTATAATTTTAATTGGTATTTCACTAGTTACTCATGAGATACAGCACAGTTTTGTATGTTTATTTGCCATTTTTCATCTTCTGTGCAATGTCTTTGCCATGTTTCTTTTGGACTATTGATAATTAAAAAAATTTTTATTCATTCTTTATGTAGTCTGTGTACTAATCCGTTATGGGTTAGGCAGATATCTTCCAGTTTGTGGTTGTCTTTCACTGCCTTTGTTGTGCCTATTGATGAATAGAGTGCTGAATATTTTTGAATTTTTATTTTGAAATAATTGTAGGTTTACCTGTAGTTGTAAGAGATAACACAGAGAGATTCCATATACCCTTTTTGCAGTTTTCCCCAATGATAACACCTTGTTCAACTATAGTAAGTATTACAACCAGGGAACTGACATTGATACAATCTACTGATCTTATTCAGGTGTCACCAATTTTACATAAACGTGCACACGCACACACGTGTGTGTTTGTGTGTGTGTGTGTGTTCAATTTTATTCAAATTTTATCACCTGTTGTATCTTGGTATAACAACCACCACCTTCAAGACACAGAACTGTTCCATCAACACAAGGCTCTCTCATATTATTACTCCTTAATGCTCACGTTCATCCCCTTTCCCCAAACATCCCTAACTGCTGGTAACCTCTTATCTGGCCTCCATTTTATCATTGCAAGAATGTTATATAAGTGGAATCATAAAGTATACAACTTTTTGAGATTGGCTTTTTTCACTTAGCAGAATTCCTTTTAGATCCATCCAAGTTGCATGTATCAATAGCTTGTTCCTTCTTATTGCTGAGTACTATTCCATTTTATGTAAGATAGATGTATCACATTTTATTTAACCATTCACTCATCTGGGTGTTTCCAGTTTTTGGCTATTGTAAAGAAAGTTTTGTGAGACTAAAAAATTGTTGTTTTTGAAAAAGATAATTAGTAGACTTCATTTTTAAAGAGGTTTTAGGTTGACAGAAAAAGAGCAGAATGTACAGTGAATTCCCATATATACCCCCTTTCCCCCAGTTTCCCATCTTATTAACATTTTACAGTAGTTTTGTGCATTTGTTACAATTGGTGAGCCAATACTGATACACTACTATTAACTAAAGTCCATATTTAAACATTACGTTTCACTCTTGGTGTTGTTCATTCTATGGGTGTGGAAAAATGTATAATGGCATGTAGACACCATTAGAGTTTCATACAGAATAGTTTCCCAGCCCTAAAAATCCTCTGTGCTCTGCCTATTCATCCCTCCCTCCCCCAACCCCTGGCAACCACTCATCATTTTACTGTCCTCATAGTTTTGCCTTTTCCAAAATATCATATAGTTGGAATCATGTAGTATGTAGCCTTTCCAGATTGGCTTTTTTAAGTTAATATGCATTTAAGGTTCTCCATATCTGTTTATGGTTTGATAGGTCATTTGATTTTAGCACTGAATAATATTGCATAGTCTAGATGTACCACAGTTTACTTACCCATTTATGTACTGAAGGACATCTTGGTTGCTTCCACATTTGGGCAATTATGAATTAAAATACTATAAACATATACATACAGGTTGTTGTGTGGACATAAGTTTTCAGTTCATTTGAGTTAGTAACAAGTTGCACAATCGCTGGATGATAGAATAAGAGTATATTTAGTTTTGTAAGAAAATGTCAATCTGTCTTCCACAGTGGCTGTACCATTTTGCATTCTCATCAGCAATGAATGAGAGTTCTTGTGCTCCACAAAATGACAATATTTGGTGTTGCTAGCTTTTTTATTTTGGTCATTCTAATATGTGTATTGTAGCATCTCATTGTTTTAATTTGCATTCTTTAATGACATGTGGTGTTGATCATCTTTTCATACACTTACTTGCCACCTGTATATCTTCTTTGGTGGGTGTCTTTTGAGGTCTTCTGCCCATTTTTTTTACTGGTTAGTTAGTTTTCTTATTGTTGAATTTTAAGAGTTCTTTGTATATTCTGGATAACAATCCTTTATCATGTGTCTTTTGCAAATATTTTTCTCCCGATCTGTGGCTTGTCTTATGCTCTTGACAGTGTCTTTTGCAGAGCAGAAGTTTTTAGTTTTGATGAAGTCCTGCTTATCAATTGTTTCCTTCATATATGTTGCCTTTGGTGTTGTATCTAAAAAGTCATTGCCATACCCAAGGTCATCTAAGTTTTCTGATGTGTTTCTAAGAGTTTTATAGTTTTGTGTTTTACATCTAGGTATAAATCCACTTTGAGTGAATTTTTGTGAAGGGCATGAGGTCTGTGTCTAGATTCTTTTTTGCACATGGATGTAGAATTTTTCCAGCACGATTGTTATAAAGACTATCTTTTCTCCATTGTATTGCCTTTGCTCCTTTGTCAAAGGACAGTTGATTATATTTATGTGAGTCATTTCTGGGCTCTCTATTCTGTTCCATTCATGTGTCTATTCTTTCACCAATACCACACTATGTTGGTTACTGTAGCTTTATAGTAAGCCTTGAAGTTAAGTAGTATCAGTCCTCTGATTCTGTTCTTTTTCTTCAATATTGAGTTGGCTCTTTTGGGTCTTTTGTTTCTCCATATAAATGTTGATCTCCACAAAATAAGTTGCTGGATTTTGATTGGGATTCATTGTGCTTTTAATTTGCATTGCAGACTAACAATGTTGAGCATCCTTTTATGTGTTTATTGGTATTGGCATTTATCTTTGATAAAATGAGTTCAAATATTTTTTCTATTTTTTAAATTGAGTTACTTGTTTTCTTATTGCTGAGTTTAGGGAATTCCTTATCTTTTCTGTCTTGAAGTCCTTTGCTGGATATGTGATTTGCAAATTTTTTCACCCAGCCTGTAGCTTGCCTTTTTATTCATTATATTTCTCAGACCAAAAGTTTTTAACTTTGATGGTTTAGTTTATCAAATATTTCTTATATGATAGTACTTGTATCATATCTAAAAACTATTTTCCTATTTCCTATTTTCCTAACCTAAGGTCACAATTATTTTCTTCTAAAAGATTTATAGTTTTGTATTTTACATTTAAGTCTATGATACATTTTGAGTTAATTTATGTATAAGGTGTGAGGTATCAGTTAAAGTTCTTTTTTGACATATACATGTTCAGTTGTTCAAAAAAGAAGCAACATTTATTGAAAAGACTTCTATTTCTATTGAGTTCACTTTTCACCTTTCTCAAAAATCGATTGGTCACATTTATTTAGATCTATTTCTGGACATCTTTTCTGTACCTCTAATCAATGGTCTATCCTTTCATTGTTACAATATAGTCTGCTCACTCTAGTTTTATATCAAGACTTAAGGTTGTGTCATGTCAGTCTTCCAACTTTGTTCTTATTTTTTGTATTTGTTTTGATTATTCTCATTTCTCAGCCTTTTGCATAAATTTCAGAATCAGCTTGTCTATACCTACAAATTCCTGCTGGGATTTCGATTGGGATTGTGTTAAACATAGACAAATTTTGGAATTATTGACAAATTAAGTATATCAAGTGTTTAAATCATGAGCATGGTATCTTTATAAGTTCATTTAGGTCTTTGATTTCTTTAATCAGCATTTTATAGTTCTTAACATACAGGTCCTTCACATCTTTCTTGATTCTTAAGTATTTAATATTTTGAGCTATTTTAAATGGTACGCTTTTAAGATTTGGTTTCCAATTGTCTATTGCTACTATATGGACACATAACTGCTTTTTGTAAGTTGACTTGTATGTTTTTTGTATATCTGACCTTGTTTGTATACTGTAACCTTTCTAACTCAGTTTT
The DNA here is from genome assembly GCF_002837175.3 of Physeter macrocephalus. Taxonomy (NCBI): domain Eukaryota; kingdom Metazoa; phylum Chordata; class Mammalia; order Artiodactyla; family Physeteridae; genus Physeter; species Physeter macrocephalus. The sequence continues at coordinate 59,214,921 of NC_041222.1, forward strand.
TTGTAGAATCTTTGGGGTTTTCTATATAGACAAACAACTTATTATCTTTATCATTTCTTTCCTTCTGCTTGCTTAGGTTTTAATTTGCTCTTCTGTTTCTTATTTTCTAAGATGGAAACCTAGATTATTTATTTGATATCTTTATTCATAATATATGCATATAATGGCATAATTTCTTCTAAGTACTGCTTTAGTGCATCCCACAGACTTTGATATGTTGTGTTTTTATTTTTTACTTACTTTAATATATTTTCTAATATTTTTGAGACTTCCTCTTTGATCAATGGATTGTTTAGAAATTTGTTGTGAAATTTACATATATTTGGTGAATTTTCTAAATATCTTTCTGTAACTGGTTTCTAGTTCATTTCCACTATGGTCAGAGAACATACTTTCTATGTTTTTAATTTCTTTAAATTCGTTAAAGACAAATTTAAATTTAATGGCACAAGATATGGTCTACTTTTATAATGTTTCATGTACACTTGAAAAGAATGTTTATTTGGCTATTATTTAGTTAAGTGGTCTAAAAATTCCAATTAAGTTAATTTGGTTGATGGTGGTTTTGAGGTATTGTATCTCCTTACTGCATTCTGTCTAATTATTCCATGGATTATTAAGAGAGGAGTGTTGAAATCTCCAACTTTAATAGTGGACTTTTCTATTTATAGTTTCAATTCCATAATTTTTTGCTTTATGTATTTTGAACATCTTTTGTTAGGTGCATACATCTACTTAGGCCAGCGATATATTCTTGGTTGATTTTTATCATTATGTAATGTCCCTTTTTATCCCTGGTAATTTTCTTCTTCAGAATTGTATTTTTTCTGGAGTGACATCAGCAAGTTGGTAGAATAGGAGTTCTCTATTATCATCCCAACACAGAACACCAATTTTGAAAGTTATCTGGGGATGCAAGTACCTTTGTGAGAGTCTGGGAGTCGAGTGGAGAAGTTCCAGCACACTCTTGGGACAGAAAAAAAAAAAGTCCGAAATTAGACACACTGAGGGTAAGAGAAACAGTTTCATTTTGCCCACATCACTCTTCCTCCCAAAGCAGCAAGATTTATTGCCAGTAGAAACCCCATAGCCCATGACTTTTCCCACAGGGGAAAGTGAGAGTGTGTGAGTGAGAGCCAGGCTTCCCTAGCTGTGTGGGACACTGCTCAAGAGGCCCAATTCTTTCTTGCTCCGTCCATATTGCTGAGGAAATCTCCAAGATTGAGGGACTGGGAGATGCTGGAAGAGGCTGGAAGCAAAGTAGCCAAGGCTTAGAACTCATCAAAGGAACACTACTAATGACTTTTCAGTTCTTCCTACTAACCAAGTCACAGACTCTATTAGGAGGCTCACCCACTAGCTACTGGATATAAACCTCACCTGTGGGCCTCCACAACTGGCCCACAAGTACCTACACCACTCTGTGTGCCTCACCCATACCCCCATCTCACATCCCTCCCCCATCCTAGTGCAGACTCCTATGGATGGCAAGAGTGAGCCTTTTCAGGTAGCTAGTAAGGAGGTGTAGAAAGTCAGCCTGACTGTGGAATTGGGAGCAAGCTCACAAACTTGAGCATTTCAGGGTATTGCCTGAGAGAAAACAAAGAGGAACCTCAAAGCACTTAGCCTGACTTTGTGGGATTGAGAAAAGGCATACAATTTTAAGAACTCCTCACTAAGAGGGAGGACTTCCCTCATGGTCCAGTGGTTAAGACTCTGAGCTCCCCCTGCAGGAGGCACAGGTTTGATCCCTGGTCGGGGAAGTTCCACATGTTGCACAGTGTGGCCAAAAAGAAAAACAAGAGGGAACAAGAAGTGTGCATCAGGCACATCCACTGAAAAGAGCTCAGAAACCCTCAGAATCCTTAAGCAGACTGACAGGTGAAGTTATATGTCTCCCAAAGCCAGTCAGCAAGACTGGGAAAGTGATTACTGCTTCAAATGCAAAGACATCAATGCAAAATTTCAAGGAACACATAAAATCAAGGAAACATGACTCCACAAAAGGAACACAATAGCTTTCCAGTAAATCACCACAAAGAAATGGAGATCTACAAATTTCCTGACAAATGACTTAAAATAATTATTTTAAGGATGCTCAGGGAGCTACAAGAGAACATAAATAGATTACTCTATGCAATCAGGAAAACAATACATGAACAAAACGAGAGGTTCAGCTGATGCCTATAAATCATAAAAAGAAAAAACAAATTCTGAAGATGAAGAATACATATAATGAAGTGAAAAATGCAACAGAGTTCTTCAACAGCAGATGTGGTCAGCAGTAGAAAGAGTCTGAGAGCTTGAAGACAAATCATTTGCAGTTATTCAATCAGCATACTCTGATACCACAGTAATACATAGTATCAAAGAGACTACTATGAACAATTATATGCCAACAAATTGAATAACTTAGAGGATATGGATAAATTCCTAGAAATACACAATCTACCAAGACTGAATCATGAAGAAATAGAAAATCTGAATAGATCTATAACTGGTAAGGAGATTGAATCAGTAATCAAAAAGCTCCCAAGAAAGAAAAGCACAGATGCACATGGTTTCACTGGTGAATTCTACCAAATATTTAAAAAAGAATGAATGCTAATGTTTCTCAAAGTATTCCAAACAACTGAAGAGGAGGGAACACTTCCAAATGCATTTTACAGGGCCAGCATTACCCTGATCCCCAAATCAGACAAAGACACTACAAGAAAAGAAAGCTATAGACCAACATCTCTGATGAACATAGATGCAACAATCCTCAACAAAATACTAGCAAACTGATTTCAACAATACATTAAAAGGATTATACCCCATGACATGGGATTTATCTTGAGGATGTAAAGATAAGTCAACATACACATTAGTAAATGTGATATACCACATTAACAGAATGACAGATAAAAATCATATTATTATCTCAACAGATTCAGAAAAGGCACTGGACAACATTCAACATGCTTTCAGGATAAAAACTCTCAACAAACTAAGCATAGAATGAATGTATGTCAACATAATAAAGACCATACATGAGAAACCAACAGCCAACATCATGCATAATGGTGAAAAGTTGAAAAAATTTCTTCTAAGATTAGGAACAACACAAGAATGACCACTCTTGTCACTTCTGTTCAACACAATATTGGAAGTCCTAGCCAGAGCAATTAGGCAAGAAAAAGAAATAAAAGGCATCTAAATAGGAAATGAAGAAGTAAAATTGTCTGTTTGCAGATGACATAATCTTATATAGAGAAAATTCTAAATACTCCACTAAAAAAACCTGTTAAAACTGGTAAGTTAGTTCAGTAAAATTGCAAAATACAAAATCAACACAAAAATCAGTTGCATTTTTATACACTAACAATGAACTATTTGAAAGAGGAATTAAGAAAACAGTCCCATTTATAATAGTATCCAAAACAATAAAATGCTTAGAAATACATTTAACCAAGGAGATGAAAGACCGGTACATTGAAAAGTTGAGATATTAATGATAGAAATTGAAGAAGACATAAATAAAAGGGAAGATATAGCATGTTCTTGGATTGGAAGAATTATATTGTTAAAATGTCTGCATTACCCAAAGTAATCTACAGATTCAAAGCAATCACTACAAAAATTCAATAGAATTAGAAAAACAATTCTCAAATGTATATGGAACCACAAAATATCCTGAATAGCCAAACCCATCTTAAGCAAGAACAGAGCTGGAGGTGTCACATTTCCTGATCTCAAACTATATTACAAAGCTATAGTAATCAAAATGGTGTGTACTTGTTTTCAAAGAAGGCTGTGTATTTTAGTCTTTAACTGGTTATTTGCCTGCACACATAAATATAGATATTTACACACACATTCACATACATCTGGATTTGTTTCTAAATAAAAAGTGAGAATGGCTAATAGGCAACTAGCTATCTCTGCTTTAATGTACTTTTGGTGTTTACCTATACTATGAGGATATATGTAACCATTCTTTCTCTTTTGGAAAAATTAAATAATTTATTTGATCATTTTATGTAACATTTAAAGTATCTTGTTAATGTTATTCTTCTTGTTCAAGTTATTCAACATACTTTGAATATAAAAACACATAATTCCTAGGAAAGTGTAGAGGAATAATTTTGTCTTTGTTTAACAAAATACGCTTATTTTTTTATGGGGGTTTAAGGTTTCAAATTTCTTAGCAATCATTTGTTTTCAACAACAACGATTTCTCTTTTAAGAATGCATTCTTCTTCTTCAAAAAAAAAGTCAGGAATTGCAGCATCAGCCATCTTAAGTGCTTCCCCATGAAGTTTAAATCAGTTTCTCAACTTCTAGGGACAAACTGTCATCCCAGGAGAATACAGGGTGTGAGTACCTACAACCTGGAAGAGCAGCCTGTTATGTGACACCACTGTGGGAAGTAATCAGGTCACATGTGGCATTTTATTAGTGGAATTCCTCCTTCTCTGATGAAAACAAACTATTTTAATATATTTTTTAAAACCCAAAGAATATAAATACTCTTTTAACGCAATATGCTGCTATCCAAATGCATGTTTACTACTTTTGAATATAGAATGTATATTATTGTCAAATGGAATTCAATGTGGTGAAATAAAAAGCACTAAATCGGGGCTTCCCCGGTGGTGCAGTGGTTAAGAATCCACCTGCCAATGCAGGGGACCCAGGTTCGATCCCTGGTCTGGGAAGATCCCACAGTTGCTCCTGCCCATGGAGCAACTAAGCCCGGGTGCCACAACTACTGAGCACGACTGCACTCTAGAACCCACGAGCCACAACTACTGAGCTCATGCACCAGAACCACTGAAGCCTGTGTGCCTAGAGCCTGTGCTCTGCAACAAGAGAAGCCACTGCAATAAGCCTGCTCATGGCAACAAAGAGTAGCCCCCGCTCGCTGCAACTAGAGAAAGCCCTTGCGCAGTAACGAAGGCCCTACGCAGCCAAAAAATAAAATTAATTAATTTTAAAAAAAGCAATAGATCTAAAAATTATGTATCAATATTTATAATATTTATTCCTTTTATTTAGTTATATCCCTCTAGGTTGGAGCACCCAGAACAGAAAATTATATTCAGAGGGAAAGCACTTAGCTGGATAATAGAACATAGCATTATAAAAGTTTTTCCAACACCATTCTCCTTATTTTCATCTTAGCTGCCATTTCTGTTGTCATCCTGCATTGAGCTATACCAGAAAATGGATTTAATTTCCCCCCAAATTTGGCAATTAATCTAATTTAAAGTCCATTAATGTTTGACAATATTTATCTATTGTCCATTGTTCTGTTTGTACATTTTAATTTAACATGATATTTAAATGTGATTTCCTAGTTTTGAAAAATATATGTCATAGTTTTTCTTGGACATTAACACATATCAAAAAATTACCTCCTAACATAAATTCATTTATCTTAAACATAAATATAGTTATTAAAAGTAAAGAAAAATATTTGGCTAATAACACATATTTACACATTATCTAAACCTGCTCCAAAGTTATAAATATGAACTAAACACATGGATTTAGAGGGAGGAAAATTCACTGTAAGATGGCATGAAATAAATTCAAAACTCATTTCCCATACTCACAGATTATTACCCAAATCAGCATGTATAAACAAATCCTTGTTTCCATTTCGAACTATGCTATTTTAAATATTTCTTCATTCATAGAGAGAAAATTTACAAAATTAAGATATAGCATTTAAATCTGAATGGAGTATGCTGCTGTAAAGGTGTAGAATGATTATTTATAGGTGAGTATGATGCTTACAGTTTCATAATGTGGAACAACAGATAAACAAAAAGATAAGTGGTTGACAGAGGACCACCTAATATTGGCCTCAGCCTACTAATATTATTCTCAGTTAGTAAAACTCAGACAAAAGCAGAAATTTTTAATTTAGGGCATAGGAACAAATCAAATGGCACAAAACAAATGTCATGTAAAGCAATTATTGAATGCCGTAAGCAAGCAAACAGGTTTATGGGTCTCAGAATTGACTCTCACTTAATGTAAACTCAGGAGGCTATACAAAAAGTAAGTCTAGGAGAAAATGATCAGTACACATGATCGTAAAAGAAAGGCCAGGTTTTAAATAATTGCCACATCATGAAGTAATTTCAATCATATTACAAACATTTAATTAATGTTTTCCCTAGTATAACAATAAGCCTATAATGACTACCTCTTGCACACTATTTGTTACTCTGTTTAGACTAGCCAATAATTACAGGAGGCAAAATTTCACCCAACATGTTAAAGTTGTCCAGCTGCCCTGCGTCTGGAAAGTACCAAAGCCAAGAATGTCTACACAACGCTTGTAATATCATATAGTTTTCTGTAACTTTGCACATGTACAGCAGAGGGCACTAATATAATTATAGTAGTTGGACCTGATGGGAGTAGTTATCTGTGATTCTGGGATTCACCAGAAGTAGTAAACTAGAAAGTCTTTCTCATCTTCATCAGTGAATAGTTTCCTACTATCTAAATAGGGAAATTCTTTGCATGAAATTTACTTAAATTTTATAGCAAAAGGGCCATAATAATAGAAAGTTAATTATTCCCTAAGAAATCAACAACACAATGAGTGATCTTTGAACATCGTAAACCAGCTTCCTCAGAAGACCAATAACACTCCATCAACCTCTCTCCCACTTTCTCTTGCTCTCACATAGCTACACTCACCTAACTGCATCTTCTCCCAAAACACTGTCCCAGAAATCTAAAAGTGAAAAAACTTGTGGCTATGTTAGCAGCTTTTTATGATACAGTTGAAGCATTGTCTGATGGTAATGATCTCCACAAGGTGATGGAAACTTACAGACAAGTGGAAAGACCAACAATTAGCTGTTGTGAAAGAGTGAGAAAGTTAACTGAAATCATACTCAAGTATGTTGTTTCACCACAGAGAGGGAGAACAGATGGTCACACAGTTTTGTGTTCTTCATTTTCTAGGTAAAGTTAATAGAATAATTGCTATTCTTAGCAAAGTATAAAGTATGTACAGAAAACAGTCACTTGTTTTACAAATTTGACCGTGATAGATGTATGGGCTTTGCTTTCCGGCAGATTGCCATATCCCTCTTCCCCCCCCAACCCCCTGCATACCCTGGTGTAAGCCACCATCATCTCTTCCTTGAACTGGTTTTCCTGCTTCTACTCCCCTTTTCCTAACTCCACAATCCATTCTCCCCGCAACAGAGTGGTCTTTTATTTTTTTAATTAAAAAAATTTTTTTAAACATCTTTATTGTAGTATACAATACTACAACATTGTGTTAGTTTCTGCTGTATAACAAGTGAATCAGCTATATGTATTCATATATCCCAATATCCCCTCCCTCTTGTGTCTCCCTCCCACCGTCCCTATCCCACCCTTCTAGGTGGTCACAAAGCACAGAGCTGATCCCCCTGTGCGATGCAGCTGCTTCCCACTAGCTATCTATTATACATTTGGTAGTGTATCTATGTCAATGGCACTCTCTCATTTCGTCCCAGCTTACCCCTCCCCCTCTCCGTGTCCTTAAGTCCATTGTCCACGTCTGCATCTTTATTCCTGTCCTGCCCCTAGGTTCTTCAGAACCATTTTTTTTAGATTTCATATACATTTGTTAGCATATGGTATTGTTTTTTCTCTTTCTGACTTACTTCACTCTGTATGACAGACTCTAGGTCCATCCACCTCACAACAAACTCAATTTCATTTCTTTTTATGGCTGAGCAATATTCCATTGTATATATGTGCCACATCTTTGTCCATTCATCTGTCGATGGACACTTAGGTTGCTTCCATTTCCTGGCTATTGTAAATAGTGCTGAAATGAACATTGTGGTACATGACTCTTTTTGAAATATGCTTTTCTCTGGGTATATGCCCAGTAGTGGGATTGCGGGGTTATATGGTAGTTCTATTTTTAGTTTTTTTTTTTTTTTTTTTCAGTACGCAGGCCTCTCACTGTTGTGGCTGCTCCCCGTTGTGGAGCACATGTTCCGGACGCGCAGGCTCAGCGGCCATGGCTTACAGGCCCAGCCGCTCCGCGGCATGTGGGATCTTCCCAGACTGGGGCACGAACCCGTGTCCCCTGCATCGGCAGGTGGACTCTCAACTACTGCGCCACCAGGGAAGCCGTATTTTTAGTTTTTTAAGGAACCTCTATACTGTTCTACATAGTGACTGTATCAATTTACATTCCCACCAACAGTGCAAGAGGGTTCCCTTTTCTCTACACCCTCTCCAGCATTTATTGTTTGTCGATTTTTTGATCATGGCCATTCTGAGCAGTGTGAAGTGATACCTTATTATAGTTTTGATTTGCATTTCTATAATAATTAGTGATGTTGAGCAACCTTTCATGTGTTTGCTGGCAATCTGTATATCTTCTTTGGAGAAAAGTCTATTTAGGTCTTCTGCCCATTTTTGGATTGGGTTGTTTGTTTTTTTGACATTGAGCTGCATGAGCTGCTTGTGTATTTGGGAGATTAATCCTTTGCCAGTTGCTTCGTTTGCAAATATTTTCTCCCATTCTGAGGGTTGTCTTTTCGTCTTGTTGGTGGTTTCCTTTGCTGTGCAAAAGTTTTAAAGTTTCATTAGGTCCCATTTGTTTAATTTTGTTTTTATTTCCCTTACTCTAGGAGGTGGGTGGGTCAAAAAGGATCTTGCTGTGATTTATGTCATAGAGTGTTCTGCCTATGTTTTCCTCTAAGAGTTTTACAGTGTCTGGCCTTACATTTAGATCTTTAATCCATTTTGAGTTTATTTTTGTATATGGTGTTAAGGAGTGTTCTAATTTCATTCTTTCACATGTAGCTGTCCAGTTTTCCCAGCACCACTTATTGAAGAAGCTGTCTTTTCTCCATTGTATATTCTTGCCGCTTTCATCAAAGATAAGGTGACCATATATGTGTGGCTTTATCTCTGGGCTTTCTATCCTGTTCCATTGATCTGTATTTCTGTTTTTGTGCCAGTACCATACTGTCTTGGTCTGATATGAGAATTGTTACTCCAGCTTTCTTTTGATTTTCATTTGCACAGAATATCTTTTTCCATACCCTCACTTTCAATCTGTTTGTATCCCTAGGTCTGAAGTGGGTCTCTTTTAGACAGCATATATACACGTCTTGTTTTTGTATCTGTTCAGCCAGTGTATGTCTTTTGGTTGGAGCATTTAATCCATTTACAATTAAGGTAATTATCGAAATGTATGTTCCTATGTCCATTTTCTTAATTATTTTGGGTTTGTTATTGTAGGTCTTTTTCTTCTCTTGTGTTTCCTGCCTTATCCTGTATGGGACTCTCTGCAGCTCCTGGATTTGACTGACTATTTCCTTTCCCATATTAGGGAAGTTTTCAACTATAATCTCTTCAAATATTTTCTCAGACCCTTTGTTTTTCTCTTCTTCTTCTGGGATCCCTATAATTCGAATGTTTGTGCGTTTAATATTGTCCCAGAGGTCTCTGAGACTGTCCTCAATTCTTTTCATTCTTTTTTTTTTTATTCTGCTCTGCGGTAGTTATTTCTACTATTGTATCTTCCAGGTCACTTATCCGTCCTTCTGCCTCAGTTATTCTGCTATTGATTCCTTCTAGAGAATTTTTAATTTCACTTATTGTGTTGTTCATCATTGCTTGTTTCCTCTTTAGTTCTTCTAGGTCCTTGTTAAACATTTCTTGCATTTTCTCCATTCTATTTCCAAGATTTTGGATCATCTTTACTATCATTTTTCTGAATTCTTTTTTAGGTACACTGCCCATTTCCTCTTCATTTGTTTTGTCTGGTGGGTTTTTACTTTGCTTCTTTATCTGCGGAGTATTTCTCTGTCTTCTCATTTTGCTTAACTTACTGTGTTTGGGGTCTCCTTTTTGCAGGCTGCACATTCATAGTTCCCGTTGTTTTTGGTGTCTGCTCCCAGTGGATAAGGTTGGTTCAGTGGGTTGTGTAGGCTTCCTGGTGGAGGGGAATGGTGCCTATGTTCTGGTGGATGAAGCTGGATCTTGTCTTTCTGGTGGGCAGGACCGCATCTGGTGGTGTGTTTTGGGGTGTCTGTGAACTTAGTATGATTTTAGGCAGCCTCTCTGCTAATGGGTGGCGTTGTGTTCCTGTCTTGCTAGTTGTTTGGTATGGGGTGTCCAGAACTGGAGCTTGCTGGTCGGTGAGTGGAGCTGGGTCTTAGCATTGAGACGGAGATCTCTGGGAGAGCTCTTGCCCATTGATATTACGTGGGGCTGGGAGGTCTCTGGTGGACCAGTGTCCTGAACTCAGCTCTCCCACCTCAGAGGCTCAGGCCTGACACCCGGCTGGAGCACCAAGACCCTGTCAGCTATGTGGATTTAATCTGGAGAAAAGTCATTTCTAAGTCATCAAGTCTAACAAGCAGTTCTCAGTGGAAGGCTCAAAAAAAATTTTTTTTTATGTGGACCATTTTTAAAGTCTTTATTGAATTTGTTACAATATTGCTTTTGCTTTATGTTTTGGTTTTTTGACCCTGAGGATATGGGATCTTAGCTCCCCAACCAGTGACCAAACCAACCCCCGCTGCACTGGAAGGCAAAGTTTTAACCACTGGATGGCCAGGGAAGTCCCCAGAGTGGTCTTTTATTAATGTAGTGAATTCACATCTGTCCTCTGCTTTAAAATCCTTGAGGTCTTAGAACAAAATCCAAATTCCTTTCTTCATCTTACACCACATTTCCTTTCACTCTAACTCTTGTCATAGTTGTCTCGTCTCTGATTTTAGAACACACCAAGCAACTTTGCTCCTCAGGGCTTTGCATTTGCCATTCACACTCCAAACTTTCTAAATGGTTGTTTTCTTCTCATCTTTCAGGTTTCTACTTAAATTATACCTCTCAGAGAGGGCTTTCCTAGTCAACCTAAAAAATTAGTCCCTACCCAGATACTCTCTGTCTCATCACACTTTCTTTCCTTTCTAACACTTATCGCACTCTCTATCTTGTTGTTGTTGCTTTTAAAGTTGTTTACGTTTTTGTCATTGCCTTTCCCCATTTTGAGTTCCACAAATATAGGGATTGGTTTACCTTTTCCCTTCTGTATCTCCTATGCTAAGCCTGTAGCGCATAATAGGTAGTACTCCATACATAATTTGACTCACTAATTAGATTATTGTGAGATATCTTTTGCATTCCAGAAGCAATGCCTGGCATGATTTAAAAAAATTTTTTTAACAGCTTAACTTATGTTCATTTTTTCAAACCAGATTGATTCTCAATCAGCTGCATATTAGACTCACTTGGGGAGCTTTAAAAAAAATAACAACATCTGGGCCCCACACCACAGCCATTAAATCAGAATCTCTGGGGATGGGACCCAGGTATTATTATTTGAAAAGATCCTTTAGTTGATTCTAACCTAAAGCCAGCATGGGAAAAGCTATTATTAACTATTGTTCCCTTTTCTTTAAACTCCAGATCAGCTCATTTGTTACTCCATTAATATCTTGTAGTATGATTCCTTTCAAATGATTTCTTTAAGAAATGTTTCTGGGGAGACCAGGGTCCCTTTGTGGCTCTTACCAAATGCTTTATAAAAACCACTTCTAACTTGGAGTTTACTTATGGATCACAAAACTTGTTCCCTAGCCATGTAGATACTTTAATCTACTTGGAAATGGGCTTCTTTGGGATAACAGACATTTTCTGGGAAATAGTTTATATGGATGTGTCAACTTATGAAGCACAGCAGTATTTGGATTTCACTCATAAGCTTTTTTTTTTTTTTTTTTTTTTTTTTTTGCGGTATGCGGGCCTCTCACTGTTGTGGCCTCTCCCGTTGCGGAGCACAGGCTCCGGATGCGCAGGCTCAGTGGCCATGGCTCACGGGCCCAGCCAC
>NC_041222.1:59226992-59239830 GCF_002837175.3 Physeter macrocephalus
CCCCCGCATTGGCAGGCGGACTCCCAACCACTGCGCCACCAGGGAAGCCCCACTCATAAGCTTTTGCTTTTTATTCCTACTTTCACTTTCCCTGTTGTCTGACAACCTCCCAGATATGTGCTTGGTGTGCTTCCCACTCAATCGAAGGAACTATTATTTGCTTAAACGTTCCTTACTGGAAATGCTTTCCCTCACCACTCTGCCTAAAATGGGTCTCAACCACTGCCTTCACTCACTCTTCCCTTTCCTTGCTTTATTTCTCTTTACATAACTTTTCACTAATTAACAAGTATATTTACTTGTTTATGATGTATTTTCTCCTACTAGAATATAAAGTCCATAAAAGCCAGGATCGTGACTATTCACTGCTTTATCCCTAGCAGTGTTCAGTAAGTATTTGTTGAAAAAATGAAGGAATGAATGAACAGTGTCTGGCAAGGGTCCCCCAAATTTAATTTCATTTTCTCTCTTTCTTCCTTTTATTATCCCATGGAATTTTGCTATATCAGGAAGAATGATTTGGGGGAAAAAATGTTGGCAGCACAGGAACCATTTTATTAATTTAACAGTCTCATTTTCCCCCAGTAGTAGTTAGCATGCATGTGATCTGTTTTTATCTTATTTTAATCTTGATAAAAGTTGCCCATAAAAATATTTCCTGTTCATAGCAAAGCAATGTCCCACTAATGTGAGATATAATTAACAACCATAAGGAATGTCTGGTAATTGCTGAAGACAAGACTTTCTTTGGCTTATAGGGAGCTAGTTGAGAGACATTTCTCAAGTGCTTCCTTTGTAAGGGCGTTGTGATAGGTATCATAAGAGGTACAGAAAAAAGAGAGTTATTTTCTGCCTTCTAAATATTTTAAATGTGAGAATAAAATTATGGATGCAAAATATAAAACAGATGCAAAATGAAAACTGAAAAATAATATCTTGGGGGATTTCCCCCCCATTAGATAAAGTGGCCTAAAACTTCTGGAAACCAAGTTTTAATGCAGAATGTGAAGTCAAGTAAAGAAAGTACATGCATTCACTTTGGTGCGTGTCTGTTCACAAGCCCTGTACTTTTTCTTTTTTTCCTTAAGATTTAGTTAGTTAGATAGTTAGTTTTTGGCTGCGTTGAGTCTTCCTTGCGATGCGTGGGCTTCTTATTGTGATGGCTTCTCTTGTTGCTGAGCATGGGCTCTAGGCACACAGTCTTCAGTAGTTGCAGCACGTGGGCTCAGTAGTTGTGGCTCGTGGGCTCTTAGAGTGCAGGCTCAGTAGCTGTGGCACCCAGGATTAGTTGTTCCATGGCATGTGGGATCTTCCCAGACCAGGGACCGAACCCGGGTCCCCTGCATTGGTAGGCGGATTCTTAACCACTGCTCCACCAGGGATGTCCCAGCCCTGTACTCTTTATCTAACTGTTGCCTAGATTCTGTTCCCTCTTGTTTATAACATGTGATTTCCCTTTTCCTCCTTTATGGACTTGTAAGTTAGAGTAACATCCAACCAGCTGGCATGTGAACAACACAAGGGTTGTTACTTTAACTCATTTATTGGGTATAACAGGATGCGATTTACACTCTGTCCCAGGTGTTGCTTATTAGACTACATTGGCCTCTTGGGCTGGATGCCTTCTGTTTGCCTCTCCACCTTGTCTCTTGATATTTTTTTCGCCCTGCTCTGTGTCCTGCTGGGCTGCCATGTAAAAACTGGTTGAGTTCAGCCAGTGGGGAGCATGGGAGGAGATGGGCCTGAGGGAAGAGAGTGAAGTTTGAGTATTTGTTCCCCTGGCTTCCTGTCTCTTGGGTCTGTGTCTTTCACCAGGCAGCTCTCTGTGCACAGCCCTTTCTGTCTCCTTGTTCCAATAGCTGCTCATTCCCCTCACCCTTTCAAGTTTAGGGTGATAAAATCTCCTACCCTTTGATTATCATTGAGGTACTCCCCTATCCCTTGTGCTTTCTCTGGATCCTACCCTTACCTTTGTAATTAGTCTGTATTTTAACTGGTCCTCAAATTACTCTATGTGAGTTGCCATCAACTTCCTACTGGGACTCTGATCAGCTTGCCAAGCAGGAAGAGAATCAGAGCCTGGAAATTCCAACCCTCTATTCACATGATTGGTTGGCTCCCCATGGCAGCCAGCCTCCATCCTTAGGTTCTTTCCAAAAGTCAACTCATTAACATAAAAAGACACATTTAGGAAATTACAAGGGTTTTACATGCTCTGTGCCAGAAACGGGGATAGGGACAAAGACCAAATATTTATTTCTTATTATAAATCACAGTATCACAAAAGGCAAAATGCCACTGTGTGTGTGTGAGTGTATGCACGTATGCCTATATGCTATGATAGTGTATAAACACTGTTATAGGGAATAGATAAGCATCATCAAGACAGAGATGTTAAACCAGATCATTGGCAATGGAAGAAGAAGGCCTTCATGTTTGGGGTGAAGGCAGAGAAGAAAAATAGATGGAAGAGTTGGAGCACTTTTGCAATATTGCCTTGAGGGTAAAGAAAATCCACATAAAATACCAAGGACCATGGTTCTATCATCGCCTCTCTTAGGGAAGAAGAAACTGAAATACAGATGAGAAAGCTGAAAAAAATAGTATTGTCTCCTTCTAGCCATGTGTTAAAACAAAGAGGCTAAACTGTGAAACCTTGTGTATTGAATCAGTGGAACTCCTCAGGGAATTTGGGATTGTATTCCAAACTTCACCTAGCTAAGTAAGCTGATAACAGTTACTCAGAACAACAGCACATGGCTTATTTTTTTCTCTAGAACAACACCCACACTGAGAGTTAGGACTTAATGGAGATAATTTTAGAAAAGCCTATTAATAAGGAAAGAAAAGACAGTTATTTAAACAGTTTTGGACTGTTATGTAATCATTGAAGATGAAAATGGAAGATGAAGTTCTGTTGTAGCTCTGTAAGGTCATCCTTTTTGAACTGTGGGAAAATCACATGGGACAACTGGAACTGATGATGCCATCCTTAGATACCTATCATCTTGACCTAGAACACTCTCAGGACTGATCAATAGTTGCCAGGCATCACTCGAACAAAATTGTATTACAGTCTTCCTTCAGTATCCTTGAGGGATTGGTTCTAGGACCCCCCTGGATACCAAAATCCGCTGGTGCTCAAATCCTTTGTATTAAATAAAGTTGTACTTGCATATAACCTATGCATATACTCCTGTATACTTTAAACTATTTCTAGATTACTTGTAATGCCTAATACAATGTAGATGCTATGTAAATAGTTGCTGGCATGTGGCAAATTCAAGTTTTTCTCTTTGGAACTTTCTCGAATTTTTTTTCTGACTAGTTTTGATCCATGTTTGGTTGAATCTGCAGTGTGGAACCCATGGATACAAAGGCCAACAGTAATTACAAGTACAAAACAATTATCTTGGTTTACTCTAACTCCTGGATTGCAATTTGTCCACAGTAGACTGACATGATATGTCTACTGCTGATTCAAGTGCCACAATGGCACATTCTAGCTTGTGGGATTATCTTTTTATGTTAGGAGTGGCAACAGGCTGTTCTTGATTTAGATCCCTGGGATATGGCAAGAACCTTAAAATTGAGATAGATGTCAAAAGAATATGAAAGAAATCTATGATATTTAATGTCTTACCAATACCTAATAGTGGCTTTAGATTTAACAATTAAATCCATTGCCCAAATAAAGAGTATACCAAATTGGTAAAGGAGAAATAAACATGTCTTAAAATTTGGCATTCTTTCTGAAAAACAAGAAACATAAAGGCTGAGAAAGGGCTAATACATTTTTCTCTTTTTAAATAGAAGTTAGATTTAAATTTTTAAAATTAAAGTGAGAGATGCAATTTAAATGCCATATTAATTTGCACATTTCCCTCATTTTTCCCAATATTTCAACTATATAATGGTGATATAGATAGAATCGTGTGTTTCTGTAGTTTAATATACTTCATCCTCAGCAGACTTTATTATGTATTTCTGAAGAACAGAAATCATCACTTTTAAATGTTTGAACAGAAAATTGCACAGGAGAAACACTTGATTGTTTTGGACATTTTAATTCAGGTATTATTTCAGATCTTTAACTTATCTTTCTGAGTTACAGGTGTTAATATACAGTGTTTCACACATTTCTGTCATTTTAGCAAATAACTAATGCAAGAAAGTACTATGTATGTTTCTGAAAACGTGCAAGTTTCAATTCTTTTTTTAAAAAAATGTTTATTTATTAATTTATTTATTTTTGGCTGTGTTGGGTCTTCGTTTCTGTGTGAGGGCTTTCCCTAGTTGCGGCAAGCGGGGGCCACTCTTCATTGCTGTGCGCTGGCCTCTCACTATCGCGGCCTCTCTTGTTGCGGAGCACAGGCTCCAGATGCGCAGGCTCAGTAGTCGTGGCTCACGGGCCTAGTTGCTCCGCGGCATGTGGGATCTTCCCAGACCAGGGCTCGAACCAGTGTCCCCTGCGTCGGCAGGCAGATTCTCAACCACTGCGCCACCAGGGAAGCCCCCAAGTTTCAATTCTTGAAAATTGTCTGCCAGTAAAGAACTGTTAACAACTCAATAACAAAAAGACAAACAACCCATTTAATAAGTGGACAAAGGACTTGAATTGACATTTCTCCAAAGAAATAAACAAATATCTAACAAGCACATGAAAAGATGATCAATGTCATTAGTCCTTAGGGAAATGCAAATCAAAACCACAATGAGACACTATTTCCCACTCACTAGTATAACCAATACAAAAAAGGAAAATGACAAGTGTTTGTGAGGATGCAGAGAAACTGAAATTCTCATACATTGCTGGTGGGAATGTAAATGGGGCAGCCACTGTGGAAAAGAGGTGGTTCTTCAGTAAGTTAAACATAGAATTACCAAATGACCCAACAATTTCACTCCTAGGTATATACACAAAATATTTGAAAATAGGTGTTCAAATAATAACCTGTATGCGAATGTTCATAGTAGCTCTATTCACAATAGGCAAGATGTGGAAACAACCGAAATGCCATGAATGGATGAATGGATAAACAAATTGTGGTATATCTATAAAATGGAATATTATTCAGCTATGAAAAAGAATGAAGTACTGATACATGCTAAAAATTGAATGAAGCTTGAAAACATGCTAAGTGAAAGGAGCCAGACATAAAAGGCCACATGCTGAATGGCTTCATTTAGATGAAATATGCAGAATGGGCAAAACTATAGAAATAAAGCAGATTGGTAGTTACCTGGGGCAGGCTTGGGAGATAGCAGAAATGGAAAGTAACTGTTTAATAAGTAAGGGTTTTTGGTTTGGGGTGCTGAAAATGTTCTGGAACTAGATAGTGGTGATTGTTGCCTAACATTTTGAATGTACTTAACAACTCTGGATTATTCTTTATTTGCAGCCACTTAAGTGGCTATAATGGTAAATTTTGTGTTATGTGTATTTTAGCACCAAAAAAAAATTTAAAAAAATTGTCTACCTAGTCATAGATTCAGATATTATCCTTCTTTTCAGTCAAATATGTATATTTATCCATTGTACATAATAGAAGAGACTCCACTACTTTTCAAAAGAATTTTTCTATTTATTTTTCATTTTAGATGAAATGATGCCCTTCTGAGTGAGTACCAAATAGCCATTGAAAATGTACATTTGCATTGATTTCATGCCAAACATGTGAATCATGTGATTAGAATTCCCATAGTCTTAAACCCAACAAAGTCTCATGTGCTATCAGACCTAATGCTGTATTTCAAGTGACAGGTATGGAGTAAGGGTAGGGATCAAAGGCACGGGTTTTAGAGTTAAGTGGATCCGTATTCTAGCTTTTCTAATACCAGATGTGGGACTTCAGACAAGGTAGAGTAATTTCTCAAATTTCAGTTTTCTCACTAGTAAAATGGGGATAATAACATCTATTTTACCCTCATGTTGTGAGAATTGAATGAGTACATATATGAAAAGTAGTTATCACTGGACTCAGCATATAGTAAATGTTCAATATGGTAGCTATTTTTAAGACAGGCTTATATGTAATTTTTCTAGTGTAATCCTTTTATGAATTTTGTTAAATATTCACCTTCAGTGGGAAGAAAGCACAATCATCCTGCCTCGGCAGAATTCTGACTGGGAGAGTGTCTTTTTTTTTTTAAAAACATGTTTATTGGAGTATAACTGCTTTACAATGTTGTGTTAGTTTCTGCTGTATAACAAAGTGAATCATCTATATGTATACATATATCCCCATATCCCCTAGGGAGGGTGTCTTTTGATGTGCTGACTAGATTCTGTCACAAAGTGGTAATTTTGATTAAATGAAGAGGTCATCAGTTAAAGTGGTCACCTCCCTATTTCCACAGTCCTCCTTACCCCACCTCAGCTCTCCAAGTACTCTGGAACCTTTTCTGCAGAGGACAGCGATCTAGCTTTCGGTAGAACTCGAGTGCTAGCTCAATGCGCATCTCCTTACTAAACTCATCACGAGTAGGACGTGTTTTAATGACAGAAAAAGAGGTTATTCAAAGTTTATAAAGAAAGAAAGCAGGAAGGAAGGAAAAAAGAGGATGAACAATAAAGAGAGTTGGTTTTGTTTCTTTAACCACGCTCCAAATTACTGGCTTCAAACTAGTCCAAGGATCCAAACTGTGGGGATGTGGGTCACACTCACTCTGATACGCAGCCAACTGCGTAAAGAAGCTGACATAAAACTCAAAGGAAGTCCTGACTCTTGCAAAAGACAAAGGGTGCACAAAAGATAATTCAAATGGGAAAATTGCCCGCTAGTCCCAGCTCAGCCCAAGGCTTTCCACATCTCCTCGACATCAGTCAGCTGGTTGTCAGCTGTACGTCAAGCAGTTTTGATACAGGGTCTGAAGAAAACACTTAAGTGTAAAACTTATTCCCTGATCCCCAAGGAGTTTACAACAGCGCTGGAGGGATTAGCCCTGTAACTAACACTACAGGGCGGTCAATGAAACGTGACAAACGAGTTGGCAGAGGCCTTGAAGGCAGAAGAATTCACAGTTAGGGATCATTTGGGGGTAGGGGCTTGTCAAGGAAGGCTTTAAGAAATGGGATATAAGCTAGGCGCAAAGCGGCGGGTAGGATTTTAGGCGTGCGGGACGCTGTGACGTTGCAGGTTGAAGACTGACCAAGGCACGCGGGGGTGGTGCGTAGGGCGGAGCCGCCTGACTCCTCGGGCCACGGCGCGTGCGCCGCTAACGCTCCCGCCGGGAGCGCTGCCCGTGGGAAGCCCGCCAGGGCCCGCGAGCGCGAGACCCCAAGCGCCAAGGCGGGAAAAGTCGGGCGCATGCGCAGCTCGGAGCTTCGGGCTCGCTAGGATGGGGAAGTGGAGGAGGAGTTTCCTAGAGGGAACTTGACCCGTTAGCAGCCGCGGCCATGGCGGCGCGCTTGCCACCCTCACAGCTCCCTCCGCCCGCCGCGCGACAGTTGGGGCCCTGGTCCTTACGTGTCGGGCTGGGAGCTGTGGCACACGAAGTGCTAAGCGAGACTTCGGGTCTTGCGGGCGCAGCGCGGGAGGGCGTCGTGGACAAAAGCGATTTACCCCGGCGGGGCGAAGAAGGGTCAGAGGGCCAGCGAGGGCCAGGGGGGACAGCTGCGGCTCAGGCTCCCCTCCTCAGCGCGCCCATGGGGTCCATGCGACTAGAGGGCATCTCGGTAGAGGAGGCGATGGTGACCCGGACGCAGCTGCTGGAGGAAGAGCTGAGCAGCGTAAAGGAGGAGCTGGCCCTGTGTCAGGTATCGAGGTGGCCGCCGGCCTTTCTCCTCCACAGCCGGGCCGGGACCGGTCGGGAAGGGCGCCCGTCTCCTTCTGCCTTAGGCTGCGTAGCTGCGCGGGTTTGGGACCCACCCACCTCCGCCCGGCGGCGCCTGGTGCCGGCTCCCACACCCAGCCTGGCCCGCAGCTCTGGGCTGAGGGAGGCGGCCTCGCCCGGCTCGCCGACCT
This sequence comes from Physeter macrocephalus, assembly GCF_002837175.3. Taxonomy (NCBI): domain Eukaryota; kingdom Metazoa; phylum Chordata; class Mammalia; order Artiodactyla; family Physeteridae; genus Physeter; species Physeter macrocephalus. The sequence goes on from NC_041222.1 coordinate 59,234,960, forward strand.
CGGGCTCCCGCCCTTCTCCGGACAGTGGCCGGGCAGGGTCGGCCTCGGCGCCCTGGGTTTGGTTGACCTCACTTGGATCCCACCAAAACGCGCAGTCGCACCCCCACCGCCCCCAAGCCCAAGGTCTGTGTCGTGACTGTAGTGGTACTTGGTGCAGCAGGAGTGCAATCCCTGAGTTGAAATGTGGAACAGGAAAGTGGAGACACTTTTATTGAAATAAAACCCATGGATGAAGGAGCCTGTTTTTAATTGTCAAACCCACACTTGCCCTTGTTCTTAAGTAAAACTTAAGTTGTTAAAACAAACCAACAATTTTTAGCGAGTTTCAGGCTGGGAACTTTCATTCACAGTAGATGATGCTTAATATTTATTAACCAACTATGTTAATTCCATACTTCTGGAGTGAGAAATCTCATTTTCATCTTGCCTGTGAAAAGCATTTACTAAATCAATTGCCTTAACATTACTTTCCTGTTATTTGTAGAGTTCGTATATACCAAAGATGGCTTGACTACTCATGTTCAGAAAGATTTGATTTTCCTTTATAGTTTTGCATCCTTACCACCATCTCTTCTCCGATTTTACCAGAACCTTTGACAGGGTTGGGTGACTAAATGTTGGGAATTCACTCAACAGTAGATCTTTGAGTCACTCTGTCTTCAAGACAGAACCAATTAAGAACTGCTAAACAACAAGGTAACTTTATAAACAGTATAAGTTTAGATTAATAAAAATTCATGAATTTCATTCTCATAATTCTATTGGATTCTTTTGCAGGATTTTACTGATTGAGTCAAGGATGTAAAAACAGCGGTCTTGTTCAAACTGTATGTCTTTGCTTAAACAAGTTGGGGAGGTATTATGTGACTGCCTCCTTTTGACTTTCCATTCTCTGTTCTTCACTGGTTAAGGAGCAAAGGGATAAATAAAAGACACCAAGGAATTAAAGCGTTTTGTCATCTCACTCTTCACCTTTGGGTAGTTTAAAGATGTGAATCCATGATAAAGGGCTTTGTTACTTTGGCAAGTCCTAATCTAAGATGCTATTTGCCCATATCTTCTACACCCTTTCTCCCCTACCCCTTACTCTGTATTTACCATAGTTATGCCCTGAGCTGGATAAGGAACTAAGATGTTTACTTTTGTGCCTGACTTGATTAAGAAATCAGTCTGTTGGAAACAGCCCAATGACCCTCTTCCCCTAATCCATTAACTATTATATTCTTTCAAAATGTGACTACGGAAGATGTAAGAATTGAGATGGTCATAGGTAGCCTAGAACAATGGTTCTTGAGATTTTATAGTACTGACACTGTTAGATGATCATAGGCATTCCAGTAATGTGAGATGAGGTTGGCACAATCCCATACCGTAAAACTTCGGTCAAATCATACTCCTGCTGTTGGGGAAATTTGGGAGACATAATAATTGAATTGTTTTATAAAAAGCATTTAAGTAATTAAACATTCACTTTTACATTTTTAAAATTAGTTCTTCCACTTATTTATTAAGCTAGAAATCACAGTACCCAAGAATACATAATATTAACCCCTATGTTTTCCACAGCTCTCAAAAATTGTACCCAAGATAACAAATTCATTTTACGTGTCAACCTAGTAAGTAGACACACATACACATGCATATAATTTCAGAAAGAATATTTACCCTGTGTGTCCTGAACTCTGATGTTTTCTTTTAAAATCTATTATTTAAGAAAGTGCTGCTAATATCTACTAAATTAATTTCACAGCCCAGTAATGGGTCAAATGTACAGTTTGGGAAAAAGAACCCCACTAATTAATTAGTCTCTGGTCATAAATTGCAGCTTCATGTAAGTTAGTTGGTTTTTTCCCACGTTTAACTTACAGGAATTCAATTATATGTGCTTGGTGAAGAAAAAGAAAGTGATTCCATGTACCATTCCAGTCCATTGGAATGACTCAGAATAAGCATGTAATAGAAAACAATCTCTGTTCCAACTGTTTCTCTTAATATGAGTATCTCATCCTACTCTATGTGATTGCGATATTTAAACTTTTTTTCGTATGGCCCCTGATTAGCAAGCAACATACACATGCTTAGATGAAGAAAAAGTGGTTGATTTCAATGTGGGAAGAAAAGTTGTCTGTATTGGATTTACTGAGGATAGGTTAGCTTCCAAATCTAGCTTTTTCTAAGGAACTTTCAAAGGTACTCCAAAGATCAATTTTAAGTTCATGACAGTCATGCTTTATTCACTGATTTAGAACCTAACTTCACCATACACTTAATTTTGATTTTGTATTTCAAGATTGTGGTCTATTCGTGACCAAGAATGGGGTTGTGGGTATGTGTATGTGCACATTTTTCACCACTTGTAGAATATCAGATGAGAAAAAGTTATGTATGTGTAATGTATATATGTATAGACACACAGGTGTACACGCACACACACAAATTTATGTATATCTCAAACCATATTTCTCTTTTTAGTCACAGCCAAAAATATCTACTAAACCTATATACCAATTTCAGGCAAAGATATATTATGGCATTTAAATGGAATATATGTGCATTACTCCAACTTTCATGATGAAATTAACTTTCATGATATATGTGATGTTGGAATTAAGAGTATATGACTAGAGAAATCAACCAGTTACATTTTTTAGTGGACATTTAGGTGTGTTGAAACCTTGTCCAGTCATTCACAAAAAAAAAAAAAAAAAATTGAGGGACTTCCCTGGAGGTCCAGTGGTTAAGACTCTGCGCTTCCACTGCAGGGGGTGCAGGATTGATCCCTGGTGAGAGAACTAAGATCCTGCATGCGGTGCAGCACGGTCAAAAAAAGAAAAAAAAAAATGAGAACATGTTTTATAATTAGAATTCTCACTGTTGTTAGGAGCTGTATTCTAATAGATGAATCTTTTTGTACAGTTATTTTTCATAATGATAATTTAGTGAATGGCTAGTTTGTGCCATACTTTGTAATTAAACTCTTTCCATTGTTTTCTTTGAGTTCTGGTAGGAAATTATTTGTTTAAATATAGAAAATAGTTTTCATATGTTTGTTGAATTCATTCCTGCAGTAGAGGTCAATTGAGGGCCTATTATGTTGGCAGATAACTAAACTAGGTGGTGGGAGAGTAGGTACCCAGTGACAAAGACAATTTTGCGTGTCTATGTCTGTAAAGTTGATATTTATTTCCATGTTGATAAGTGAAAGTCAAAGCCAGTCCACCGCTAAGATAACTCAGACCCAAATCTTCGGGTATTTACTCAGCTCTCATTGGCTGAGTTTAATAAACTTTGTGAGAAGGAGTAGGATTTTTTAATTTATATTTTAAATTATTTGATTCTGTGTGGAAGTTCTGTAGTAAGAATAAGGTATTTTATAATGAGTAATACATAAGGATTTTTACTTTTAATTTTTTTAAAAGAACATTTTAAGTGCCCAAAGGAAAGAAAAATATAAAGATAATATGGTTGGTAGTAGTTAGTTTCCTTGTTTTAATAATGTGTGGAATAGTTTGGAAACTAGTTTTGTGTTTTTTGGGGGCTTTGTTTCTTTTTGTATATGAAGGAGCATCTTTTTAATAATTAGAGGTATAATCCACATTGAAGATAATATAGCATTTAAATAACTAAAAAACTTATAAAAACTAGTACATATTGTACAATAGTCCCACAATTCATTTGTAGCATTTTATTGCTCACAAAAGAACTTCTTTTTCTCAAGTATCATTTATACATTTGAGTATTTTTAGGTGACAAAAACTGAATACCATTGCTGATCATAAATTAATAACAAAAGAAATTAATAACTGAAGTTTAATAGAGAAATTTTGAAATTAGAAAGTTCTCCCCCTAATGACTTCTGGGTATAAATTGTAGTTATAAATTAATAATAGACTGTTTCTGGAGGAGTCTTTTCTTCTGGTTGCTTTTTTTTTGGCCTCTGTGATAAAAACAATTTAAGGAGAGTTTGTTGTTACTTTCTCTTTGGTGGGGATTAAAGAGGAGATGTGAAATAACCATTAACTGTAACAAAAGCAAAAAGAAAGAAAAAAAAATGTATAAATTAATATGTAAAGATTTTTTTCATCAGATATTTATTGATTTCTTACTTCGTTCCTCTAACTGTATTAGAGCTAAGTCCTTTATTCGTAAGTCATACTTATTTAAGCTGGAGTAACTCAGTTATTTTATAAATGTTGAAAAGCTACTCCTTTTTAAGTTTTTCTGTTAACCTTTCTTGCTCAGTATTTTAGGTAGAGGAGTTGAGGTGGAAAATACATGCGACTCTTCACTATTTTTTTTTTAACATCTTTATTGGAGTATAATTGCTTTACAATGGTGTGTTAGTTTCTGCTGTATAACAAAGTGAATCAGCTATACATATACATATATCCCCATATCTCCTCCCTCTTGTGTCTCCCTCCCACCCTCCCTATCCCACCCTTCTAGGTGGACACAAAGCACCTAGCTGATCTCCCTGTGCTATGCGGCTTCTTCTCACTAGCTATCTGTTTTACATTTGGTAGTGTATATATGTCAATGCCACAGTCTCACTTCGTCCCAGCTTACCCTTCCCCCTCCCTGTTTCCTCAAGTCAATTCTCTACGTCTGTGTCTTTATTCCTGTCCTGCCTCTAGGTTCTTCAGAACCTTTTTTTTTTTCTTTTTTTAGATTCCTTATATATGTGTTAGCATATGGTATTTGTTTTTCTCTTTCTGACTTACTTCACACTGTATGGCAGTCTCTAGGTCCATCCACCTCACTACAAATAACTCAATTTTGTTTCTTTTTATGGCTGATATTCCATTGTGTATATGTGCCACATCTTCTTTATCCATTCATCTGTCGATGGACACTTAGGTTGTTTCCATGTT
>NC_041222.1:59240435-59241007 GCF_002837175.3 Physeter macrocephalus
TTGATGGTGTCTGGCCTTACATTTAGGTCTTTAATCCATTTTGAGTTTATTTTTGTGTATGGTGTTAAGAAGTATTCTAATTTCATTCTTTTGCATGTATCCATTTTTCCCAGCACCACTTATTAAAGAGGCTGTCCATTCTCCATGCCTCCTTTATCAAAAATAAGGTGACCGTATGTTCATGGGTTTATCTCTGGACTTTCTGTCCTGTTCCATTGATCTATATTTCTGTTTTTGTGCTGGTACCATACTGTCTTGATTACTGTAGCTTTGTAGTATAGCCTGAAGTCAGGGAGCCTGATTCCTCCAGCTCCATTTTTCTTTCTCAAGATTGATTTGGCTATTTGTGGTCTTTTGTGTTTCCATACAAAGTGTGAAATTTTTTGTTCTAGTTCTGTGAAAAATGCCATTTGTAGTTTTATAGAGGTTGCATTGAATCTGTAGATTGCTTTGGGTAGTATAGTCATTTTCACAATGTTGATTCTTCCAATCCAAGAACATGGTATATCTCTCCATCTGTTTGTATCATCTTTAATTTCTTTCATCAGTGTCTTATAGTTTTCTGCATACAG
>NC_041222.1:59241176-59275724 GCF_002837175.3 Physeter macrocephalus
ATTTGGATTCCTTTTATTTCTTTTTCTTCTCTGATTGCTGGGGCTAAAACTTCCAAAACTATGTTGAATAATAGTGGTGAGAGTGGCCAACCTTGTCTTGTTCCTGATCTTAGTGGCAATGATTTCAGTTTTTCACCATTGAGAACAATGTTGGCTGTGGGTTTGTCATATATGGCGTTTATTATATTGAGGTAAGTTCCCTCTGTGCCTACTTTCTGGAGGGTTTTTATCATAAATGGGTGTTGAATTTTGTTGAAAGCTTTTTCTGCATCTATTGAGATGATAGTATGGTTTTTTTCCTTTAATTTGTTAATATGGTTTATCACATTGATTGATTTGCGTATGTTAAAGAATCCTTGCATTCCTGGGATAAACCCCACTTGATCATGGTGTATGATCCTTTTAATGTGCTGTTGGATTCTGTTTGCTAGTAGTTTGTTGCAGATTTTTGCATCTCTGTTCATCAGTGATACTGGTCTATAGTTTTCTTTTTTTGTTACTATTTTGTTTTGAAGCAAGCTATAAGATAAATTTACAGATAACATTGGTTTCAGGGATTTTGTAGTTTCATCAACATACCTTTTAAAAAGAGCACATAATGTTGCATAGTTTAACTTTTCTTGCACCAGAGGTTTATGACACATAATTTCTATATATATTGACATTTCTTGTCCTTAACTGAAATCATTTTAGTACCTAAATGCTGAATTCTTTCTTCTAAAAGATAAAGTATGGTTTATAAGAATAGTTAGGTAAGGTAGTACTTTGCAGTACTCCGGCTGTCAAAAGTCTTTAAAAAACAGTCAAACAAAATCAAAGATTTGAGCATTAAAAAATGAAAACATAAAAATTTAAGAAGTAAGTATGGGTAAATATATTTCCAATCTTGGAGTAGAGAAGGCCTTTTTCTAACTTGTAGAAGAAAACCCTAAGCCATAATGAAAAAGATAAGTTTGACTATATAAAAATAATAACTACCTTTTCCCCAAAAATCTCCATCATAAATAAAGTCAAATAAGCAACAACATACTGGGAAAAAATAATTGTAACACATTTGGTAGACTTAAGTCCAATTTTAAGATTTCCAATGACATTTCTTATATTTAATTGGCAGAAGTCAGTCACAGAGCCCATAGGCAAGAGAGGCCAGTCTTTTAGTTGGCAGCAAAGATCAAAAATGGTTTCTGTTACTAAGAGGAAGGGGAGAATGGATGATGCCACACAAATAAAACCAAACAAACTACCAAACAGATATAGTATTATAAAATGAAATGTGATTTGAAAAAAAAATTAAACAGGGTAAGGGGTTACCAGAGATTTGTGGGTTTTGGTGGCTATAAATATAGTAGTTAGGGAAGACTTCTTTTCTCTTGAAGAGGTAACATTTAAACAAAGACCTGAGTGACGTGAGGTAATAATGTACATGAAAATCTGGCAGATTGTATATTTAAAAGGACCTAGTACAAGTAGAGCCAGAAGGTCCATGTGAACAAGAGGGTGAGTGATAGATGAGGTTGGAGGGCCAGATGGTGTAGGGTCATGTGGCCTTGGTAGAGTTTGGATTGTTTTCCTAATCTGATGGAAATCCACTGGATGATTTTGAGCTGTAAGGAACCCAGGGGAGCATTGTAGAGAGCTAGGCAAGAGGTGGAGTTGACTTGTACTAGGATGGTGGATAGTACTTGTTCCACTTGTACTATGTAGAAGTGTTCAGAATTGGGATATATTTTGTAGGTAAGGCTAATAGGATTTACTAATGGTTTGGATATGAAATGTGAAGAAAGAGAGCAACCAAGATTGACTCCTAGATCTTAAGTTTTTAAACAAAGTAGGTGGTGGTGTCATTTTCTGAGATGCAGAGAGGGCAGGTTTGTGAGAGGGTAGGAAGTCAAAAACTTTATTTTGGATAAATTAAATTTGAGATTGTCTATTAAGGATTGACAATATAGACGTCCTTGAAAAATGATTTTAGCGTTATGGTGTGGAGGGAAATCTGACGGAAGGAGGTTACAGAGGGAATGGGGAGTGAAGAAGAAGAGTAATGATTGTAGGCAACTGTTTCAAGGAACTTTGCTGAAAAGGGCAGCTGAAAATGGAGCAATAGCTAGAGGACAGTCTCATTTTAGAACAAATTCACCTTGATATTCAGCCCTTCAGCATTTGCACCCTCAAATATGGGTAGTAGAAATAGTAAAATAAATGTGGGTTACCAGTGTAAGAACTTTTTAAAATAAAGCTTTCCTATTATACTTTTCAAGAATCTGTTTTATAGTTATAGAACTAGGGATCAAGTAATTATGTTTTTCATATTTTAATTTAATGCAATATCTTGCCTTCTCCGCTGTAGCTACAAAGCGATGAATTTAAAATGTCTTTTATTTCTTTAAGGCTGATAAAGAATTCGTATGGTCTTTGTGGAAACGTCTCCAGGTGACAAACCCAGATCTCACACAAGCAGTCAGTTTGGTTGTGGAAAGGTGAGTTACCAAGTTATTTTTTCATCAGTATTTAGTTTGTTGAATTTGTTTTTCTTCATTATTAAAATTAACACTTGGCTTTAATCCCCTGAAGAGATTCATTTGATTTCCAAAGGAATGTTGAGCATGATATTATAATTACTGGATTTATTTCAAGGTGTGTCAGTTTGCTAAGTACAGCTAGGCCTTATCTTCTGCTCATATTCTGACATATTTGGGAAGTTTGCAGGTAGGAGAGACACTTCGTGTGTATGTGTTTGTGTGTGTGTGTGTGTGTGTGTGTGTGTGTGTGTGTGTGTGTATGTTTTAAGCTCTTACTACTCAACTTTAAAAATTGGAGAAGTTCCTGTTGTTTGGCTTCAGAGACTGACCCTGTAGGCAACTTCCTGGACATGATCCTTCCTAGACATGGCTCAATTTTCCCCTAAGATAATTGCAGTATGTACTTGAGAGCCTGGGTTGACCTTGCCAGAGTAGAGTAAGTGTTCTGGAATAGGTTGAGAGATTTCCGTATTACCCTGTAGGGGATGCCCAGTCATTTAACTATAGATTATTGGGCCTCTCCTTGGTCATTAGAAACAGTGGAGTGATGCTGCGTACTTCTTATAAAACATTTGGTATACAATAGTCTCATGACACTAAGATAGCAATTAAAACACTTGCTTTCCTATTAAATGGATATCATTATATTTCCTAAATGAGAAGCTAAGCATATGGTTGCCTTTTCTTTTTTTTGATTGGAATTATGATTATATAATCTGAATATCAGTTTTTGATAACTTGAAGTATATCGACCTTTGGAGTCGCTAGCCCTGGGATCATTTTAATATTGTCTGGAATTTGACTTTGAAAAATCTATGATACATACCCATAGCTAATTTTACCATCCTTGGTTATCGTGAACTCTTAAAACAGTATAATTAGTTTCTTCTCATGGTCTTGTATGTCTAATTCATCAATCAGATTTTCCCTTTTGATGATCAGAATTAAGTCTTTTGTTGAAGTACCCTTATTAAGTTCCTCAGTCATTCTCGAGATTAAATGTGATCACTCTCAGTTTTACTGTTTTTTAGCAGAATAGGACTTCAGAAGATATATTCTTGGGATTTCTTTTGTCATTTCTGTGATTCTTTCATTATCCTCTCCTTTTAGTTGTATACATTTTTCAACTTTCTAATTCGTTTATTTTTTACAACTTTCTAAAGCAATTCTTAATTTTCCCTTTACTCTTGGTTGAGACAGAACCAAATAATAAATTATTGTTAGGTCATCTTTCTCATTCTTTAAGATTTTTATTTTTCACATTTTATAATATACATAATATACAGTCACATAAAAGTATATCAACAATTTATAAATAAATATACACATATGTTTTGTGGTGGGTACTCAAAAGCCTTTTGCTCATAAGATATGTAATGGAAAATTTTGGAGATTACTGCTTTACAGCTATAATCTTGAAAATTTTAATGTGCACAGGTATACTTGGAAAATTTCTTTTTAAAAATTTTTTAATTTTAAAAATTTTTATTGGGCTATACCGGATGGGTTGGGAAATATCTCTGCAAGTTATGCCCTACTAGGGAAATGTCCATTCTAATTTTCCTGGGATAGCTTTTGGAGCTTTTTCTTTTTCTTGGAGCTGCTGCTCTTGCTGGTAGCAGCCTCTTCAGGTCCACTGCTGAGTGGCTCCTCCTTGGAAGAGAATTTCCTCTTTTCCTTGGGGACTGGAAAATTTCTTAAAATGCAGGTCTCTGGAACTTTCCCCTGATCTACTGAATCTTTAGGGATGAGGCCCAGGAGTCTTGAAAATAAGCTTTCCAGGTAATTCTGGTGTCCATAGATCTGATGTCCAGGTAATTCTGGTGTCCATAGATCTGATGTCCAGGTAATTCTGATGTCCACAATGAGATACCGTGGAATTTGAATTGACTTTTGAAATTGTAAACTTGTAATTTACACTTATAACTTTATAATTATGTAAATATTATTTCCTTGAGAACCATGTAGTGTGTTTGGACCTGTTGATAAGGGAAATGGTATGACAAAAAAAGAATATTCCAAATATCAAAGTCAAATAGAATATCTTTCTTTATAGTCCATTAATTACCCAAATTATGCTACATTTATTTTATATTTGTGCCTTGGTCTTCCTGGACAACATTTTTTTCCCCCTGGAATTTCTAATTGCCTTTCTTTTCTGCTATTTCTTACCATAAAGAATGTCAGTGTTCAGACATTTGAGTAATGGGCTGAAGACATTCTTCCTTGGGCCCTTTGGTTTATGGTATGACTTTTAGCCAATTGCTTTCTAAACCTACTCATAGCTGCCATCCTAGGATTTCTTCTTATTGTACACCTGAACTAGTTCCACAGTTTCTAAGATCCTACGTCTTCCTTTTTCTTTTGTTAGATTATATTTTCAAAATTTTTTTCTCAGAAGGGATGCATAAGTGGTCCACTTTCTGACTCCTTACGTGCCTAAAATGTCTTTCTTTTGTCCTTATGTTTGGTTGATACTTTAGCTGAACATAAAATTTTAAGTACATTTAATTTCCCTCAGATTTTTTAAAGTATAGCTGTGTTATCTTCTTTTAGCATACAGTGGTGTTATCAAGTGTATGTGTGATCCCAGTGCAAGTGAGATTCTTATTTCTTTCTAGGTAGCTTGCTTGAAGTTTTTAGGATTTTCTCTTCATATATATGATATTTTAAAATTTCAGCATCATCTTTTGAGTCTTTTAAAAATTCAAACTTCTCAGCCTTTGTGGGTTCTTTCAATATCAAGACTTGAGATTTTATTTCAATTGAAGAAAAATATGATTCTCATATTTTCCCCCTTGTCTGTTCTTTCCTTCTGTACTCTATTAGAGATTGGACCTTCTGGACTTGGCCTTCTTTTCTGTCATATTTTCCATCTTTTAATTTTGTCTCCTGATTGGTCTTCTTACATTTTCTTCTATCAGTACATGGATTTTTTTTTACCATTTACCCTATTTAGTTATTTGATTTTTTTTTTAGTTTTAGAAATCAAAATTTAACATCTAAGAAATTTCTTATTTGATTTTTCCTTTTTCATAGCAGTCTTCTTTAAAAGGATAACTTTTTAATCTTTCTGATTATAATTTTTAAGTTCTTCTCTGTTTCTTACATTATCTTTGTTTCCTGTTGGGTAACTTCTGTTTGTTCCTACTCTTTTACTTTAATGCTGATAGTTTTCTTCAAGTGTATGATGATTCTTTACTGACTGTTCATGTTTTTATATGAAGGTCTATATTGCTTAATATAGAAATGTTGCTTTTAATGAGCTTGCTTTGCATTTTTATATAACTGTTACCAAGAGGCTTCTCATCTGAATGAAAGGATTGATATGGGCATTGTGTAAGAGAAGGGAGGGGACTATCAATAAGCTTTCCTGAGGGATGTATGGCAAATGGGCTTCACTGTACAGAATGAGAAGTAGGCTCTTAAGTCAGTCCCTTCTCTGATTGTATTGTTTGTCCCAACAACCATAGTAGGGACCTTTTTCAGGAACATGGTTCTTTTGAAAGTAGCCTTGGGCCATTTGTTATAGGCAAATACTGCAGGTAGCTGTTCTGAACATGGAAGAATGGGAAGCCCAGATTTTTGATTAATGGTTCCTTAGTCATCTTGATTCCTGTGGACTTCTGCTCTCCATACTTATTAATTGGGTAATTAGAGCCTCTCTGAGCCTCTTCCAGAAAAAAATAGCTTCCTCTTCCATTATAGACACTATTTGGATTTTGATTTTTTTTCTCCTCTGGGTTTGTCTCTGTGAGTCCATCCTTCTGTCTTTCAGATATTTGTCCATTTTGGACCCCTTTTCTTATTTCCAGGCTAATAGACTCAAGGCAGTGTGATTTGGGCATGTCAATGGCATGTTGTCAGTTCATTATTTTCAAGAGGAATATAATTATTATTCAAAAGAAAATAATATTTTTAGAGTTACAATATATTCTATTGTTTTGGTATGCCATATTATTTAATCAGTGTCTTGTTGTTGTACATTAAGGTTCCTTTTTTTATGAAAATTGTATGATGATGCTGTGATAAATGGCCTTGTGGATAAAGCTTTGCCAGAATCACTGGTTTTAACCAGTGGTGCTACTGACATAGTAGATGGAGGCTGGGATTGCTAAACATCCTGAAATAAATAAATAGGATAATCCTGCTCAATTAAATAACCCTCAGAGACTTTGAGGGTTCAGTTCCAGACCACTGTAGTAAAGTGAATATTGCAGTAAAGCAAGTCACACAAATTTTTTGTTTTCAAGTACATATAAAAGTTATGTTTATACTGTAGTCTATTAAGTGTGCAACAGCATTATGTCTAAAAAACAATGTACGTAATTTAAAAATATTGCTAAAAATGCTGTCATCTGAGTCTTCAGAGAGTTATACCCTTTTTGCAATAGTAACATCAAAGATCACTCACTGATCACAGATTATCGTAACAAATATGATAATAATGAAAAAGTTTGAAATATTGTGAGAGTTACCAAAATGTGACACAAAGACATGAAGTAAGTTTTGTTGGAAAAATGGCGCTGGTAGACTGGCTTGATGCAGGGTTTCCACAAACCTTCAATTTGTAAAGTGCAGTATATGTGAAGCGCAATAAAGCAAAGTGCAATAAAATGAGGTATGCCTGTACTGCTTCAAATGCCCTTGGTACCCATTTGGAAAAATGCTGGTCTTATCAATAATTTAGTTTTTGCCTTTTTGGTACTCTATTATAATGTCCTTGTAAGTTTTTTGGTGGGGTGTCTACATATTTTTGTGTGCATGTGTTTTTATTATGGAAAATTTTAATTTGATGCAAGAGTAGAGAAAATACACTAATGAACTCCCATGTTTACTCATCACCCAGCTTGGACAATTATCAGCACATGACCAATCTTGTTTCATCTATAAACTTCTACTTCCTTTCTGCTCCTCTGCTCCCTCTACCACAGTGGATTATTTTGAAGGAAATCCCGGACATCCTGTTATGTTACCCACAATTCCATTGGTGTTTACAGTCAGTTCTTGTTATTCACAGGAGTTATGTTTTATAAAGTCATGTGAACACTGAATTAGCAAACATGGAAATATTGCTCCTAGGGGAGATAAAGGATTAAGTTCCTCTGAGCCTCTGGTCACAACATTTTGTCAACTGATCAACATATAACCTTGCTTTACATGTGTTTCTATTTAAAGACATCTTACTTAATATATATTGTTTATTTATTACTATTGAGCTCATGACCAATGGTACTGTAACTCCTGCCTGAACACAGTTTATCTGACACAATTTTTTCTCCATATGCAAGTCACAGCCTTCTTGCACTTAGGAACACTAGACAGCACTTCAGCACTATGCTTAGTGGTCATTTGAAACAGTGAAATCATCAACAGAAGGGCAGAAATGTGAAAAATGTGGTACTAGATAGACCATGAGAAGAATACTTGTTTATAGTATGAGAACTGAAATAAGAAGACAGAGCATCCCCTTGTTTGACCTCAGCTGGGAACATGTGGTTCAGGTGACTTAAATTTTTCACCACTTTCTGCATGTCTGCAAATGACTGAAAAAGTGCAATGGTATTGATTTTAGGCTTAAAATAAGTTTTAGTGAGTAGGAAAGTTCACAAATTCTGAATCTATGAATAAGGATTGACTCTATCTCTAAAAGATAAGGCCTTTAAAAAACATAACCATGATATCTTTATCATACTTAGAATTCTATAATTATTCCCTAATGTAATAAAATATCCAGTTTTCAGATTTCTCCAATTCTCTCATAACTTTTTTTGAAAGATGGTTTGTTTCTATGAGGACTCAAACATAGTCTACCTACTGAGTATACAGGTTCCTTTTCCTCCTCTCCGTCTTTCTCTTTATTTGCAACTTATTTGTGGAATAGGTTGGATTATTTATCCTGTAGAGTTTCCCACATTCTGGACTTTTTGATTATAATCTTTTTTTCTCTGTAATTATCATAAATTTTTAATGAGACCTAGAGGTTTATTCAGTTTCAGCTTTGATGTTTTGGCAAAGAAATCTTCTTCGGTGTAATATGATTCTTACCACTTCACATTAGGAGACACATAAGGTATTATCCAAATCTTTTTTTTTTTGTGTTGTTAAGGTTGAGCACTGGATTATATTACATTTAGAATAGCCTATACTCTTCTTCTTTTTCTTCTTTTAATGGATAAGTTTGGGTAATATTGCCATCTTGACAATGTTAAATCTTCTATATTATGAGCATGGGGTGTTTTTCCAGTTACTATTTATTTGTCCTAAAATTTCTTTCAATACTGTTTTATAGTTTTCAGGGTATGTTTTGCACCTTTTTGGGTAAATTTATTAATATTTTATTCTTTCTGATTTTATTACAAATGGAATTGTTTTCTTAAATTTATTTTCAGATTGTTTAGTGTAAGTGTATAGATTACAATTGATTGTTTTATATTGATCTCTTATCCTGCAACTGTGCAGAACTCATTTTTCAGTTCTCATTTTTTGGGTAGATTCCTTAGGATTTTCTACTTACAAGATCGTGTCATCTGCAAATAGAGATAGTTTTGTTTCTTCTTTTCCAAACTTGATGCCTTTTATTTCTTTCTCTTGGCTACTTGCCCTGGTTAGATTTTCAATACATTGTTGAGTAGAAGTGGCCAGAGCAGACATCTTTGTCTTATTCCTGATCATAGGGAGAAAGCACCCACTCCTTCACTGTTAAGTATAAAGTTATCTGTCAGTTTTTCATAGATGTCCTTTAGCAAGTTCAGGAAGTTCCCTTCTATTCCTAGTTTGTTAAGTGTTTTTATTATGAAACGTTGTTGAATTTTGTCAAGTATGTCTTCTGTATCTATTGAGACGATCATGTGATTTTTGTTTTATATGTTAGTGATATGATTTATTATAATAATTGATTTTCAGATGTTAAACCAACCTTACATTCCTGGAATAAATTCCACCTGATCATGATACATTATTCTTTTAATATGTTGTTGGATTTGGTTTGCTAGTATTTTGTTGAGGACTTCTGCATCTATATTCATAAGAGGTATTAGTTTGTAGTTTTCTTTTTTTATGACGTTTTTGTGTGTTTTTTTGTATCAAGGTAATACTAGCTTTATAAAATGGGTTGGGAAGTATTCTCTTCTCTTCTATTTTTGGAAGTTTTTTTGAAGCACTGGTACTAATTCTTCTTTGAATGGTTGGTAGAATTCAGTGGTGAACCCCTCCAGGCCTGGACTTTCGTTTGTGGGTAATTTTTTTTTATTACAAATTGAATTTCTTTATCTATTACAGGTCAACTTGGGATTTTATTTTTTCTTGAGTCACTTTTGGTATTTGTGTTTTTCGAGAAATTCACCCATTTCTTCTAAGTATCTAATTTGCTGGTGTACAATTTTTCATAGTATTCCTTTATAATTCTTTTTTGTTTTTAGTAGGTTAGTAGTAATATACCCTTTTTTATTTCTGATTCTGGTAATTTGAGGCTTTTCTTTTTTTTAATATTGTCAGTATAGCTAAAGGTTTGTCAGTTTTGTTGATCTTTTCAAACTACCAGCTTTTGGTTTCATTCATTTTCTGTATTGTTTTTGTATTCTCTATTTCATTAATTTCTTCTCTAATCTTTATTCTTTCCTTCTATTTGCTTTAGGTTTAGTTTGCTCTTATATTTTTCAGTGTCTTGTGGTAGAACGTTAAACCTAATGTTGACTTAGGACCTTTCTTCTAGCTTAATATAGGTATTTATAGCTATAAATTTCTCTCTAAGTACTGTTTTAGCTGTCTCCCATGCATTTTGATATTTTGTCCCTTCATTTTCACTCATCGTACAGTATTTTCTGATTTGTCTTTTGATTTCCTCTTGACCCATTGTTTTTTTAATAATGTGCTGTTTAATTTCCACACATTTGTGAGTTTTTCCATTTGATTTCCAGTTTTATTCCATTGTGGTCAGAGAACATACTTTGCATTATTTCTAACCTCTTACATTTATTGAGTGTTTAAAAAATAGTCTGGCATATGGTTTATCCTGAAAATGTTCCATGTGCACTTGAAAATGATATATATTTAACTGTCATTTTTTAGAAGAGTATTCTAATATGTCAGGTCTAGTTTGTAGTATTGCTCAGGTCTTCTATTTTCTTGTTGATCTTCTGTCTAGTTGTCTGCCCATTATTGAAAGTGGGTATATTGGGATTCTCCAGAGAGCACAGAACAAAAAGGATGTGTGTGAATGTATATATAGAAAGAGACTTATTATAAAGAATTGGCTTATATGATTTTGGAGACTGGCAAGTCCACATCTGCAGTGTGGGATGATAGGTTCAAGACTGGGAGAGTCGATGGTGCAGATAAAGGCAATCTGCTGGAGATTTCTTGTTCAGGGAGGCTGGTCTTTTTGTTCTGTTCAAACCTTCAACTGATTGGATGAAGCCCACTTACATTATGGAGGGCATTATGCTCACTCACAGTCCCCCAATTTAAACATTAATCTCATCCAAAAATACCCTCCAAGTTGACACATAAAATTAACCATCACAGTAGGTTATTGAAGTCTCCAACAATTATAATTGAATTGTCCATTTCTTCTTTCATATCTGTCATTTTTGCTTCATGTATTTTGGTCCTCCTTTATTAGGTATGTATATGTTTATAACTGTTATATCTTCCTGATGGATTGACTCTGTCACGGACTCTTTATAAAATGTGCCTCCTTTTCTTCAGTGACTTTTTTGTTTAAAGTCAATTTTGTCTGATATTAGTATATTTACTCCAGCTTTCTTGTGGTTGTTATTTGCATATTGCTTTTCTCATCCTTAACTTTCAATGTATTTATGTCTTTGAATCTTTCTTTTGCATTACGTAAATATTTTCTAATGTAGCATTTTAATTTAATGATTTTTTCACTATATTTTTTGAGGTTTTTTTTTTTTTTTTTTTTTTTTTTTTTTTTTTTTTTTTTTTTTTTTAGTTAATGCTCTAGGGTTTGTTATATGTATCTTAATAAAATCAGCTTCAGATTTAGCCAAGCTTAATTCCAGTGATACATATAAACATTACTGAAATACAGCTATAGTCCCCTCAATCCCTTTTTTGTGGTATTGTTATACATATTATCTATTAATATTA
Source organism: Physeter macrocephalus (assembly GCF_002837175.3). Lineage (NCBI taxonomy): Eukaryota > Metazoa > Chordata > Mammalia > Artiodactyla > Physeteridae > Physeter > Physeter macrocephalus. The sequence goes on from NC_041222.1 coordinate 59,252,810, forward strand.
CAAACACAACAATGCATTGTTATAATTATTGCTTTATTATTCAGTAGTCATTTTCTTAGCCTAATAAAACTTTGCTACAGCTGACCTCATTTATGCTGTTATTGGCAATTATATTACACATATGATACTTTTTTATATGTTTTGAGCCTATCAATACATTATGTACATATTATTTTAAGCAATTGCTTTTCAAATCAGTTAAGAGAAGAAAGTAGAAAGAAAACTTACTTTTAAACTTTTGTTATGTTTATATAATTACCTTCACCAGTAAATGTTTTCACATGTGGATTCAAATTATCGTCATCCCTCAATATCCACAGGAGATTGGATCCTGGAACCCCACAGATACCAAAATGCTAGGATGCTCAAGTCTCTCATATAAGATGGTATAGTATTTGCATATAAACCATGCATATCCTCTGTAAACTTGAAATCATCAGCATCTCTAGATTACTTATAATAACTAATACAATGTAAATGCTGTGTAAATAGTTGCCGGCACATGGCAAATTTGAGTTTTGTTTTTTGGAACTTTCTGAAAAAATTTTTTTTCAAATATTTTTGAGTTGCAGTTGATTGATTCCATGGATGTGGAACCCATGGATATGGAGGGTTGACTGTACTGTCTTGGGTCACTTGGTTCTTTTACAATTTCTTTCTCTTTTTGATTTTCTCTATTTGATGTAATATTCTTATGATACCTTTCTTTACTTTTTAAACCATGGTTTCCTTTAGTTTTGTGAATATATTTATAATGGCTATTTTGAAGTCTTTTTTCTTTTTCCCAAGTGTGGTCACTTCCCAGATAGTTTCTGTTGCCTGCTTTTTTTTTCCTGGCGTCTGGGTCATATTTTTCTGTTTCTTTGCATGGCTTATAATTTTTTTGATGGAAAGTGGTTATTTGAGACATTGTATTGTAGCAAATTTGGTTACTGTTCTGCACCCTTCTCCTCCAAACTTGTTTATGTGATTGGCGACCAACTGGATTATTTTAGTAAAGTCTCTTTCCCCTCCCACAATGTTAAGTCACGGATGTTGCTCCTAAGGAAGGTGCAGCTTTGGGTATGCTCATAGTCACCCTAGGATGACAGTGATTTTGGCTCTCCTCCTCTCTTTTCTTGACCACAACCAGTTGTTAAACTTCACAAATTGGTGGCTGATTGCTCAATTGTTTTCAACAATGCCCTAGAGCATAAAATGCTCTACAAACCAATTTAATCAAATTGTGGCTCCTTTGATATTTCTGAGTCAGTGTTTGATATTATTTTCCACCCTTGAAGGACTTCTTTCATCTGTCTTATTCCTCATTTCTCTCCTGCAAATCAGCAGGCCTACAATTTAGCCTGTATCTTAACTCTCCTTCCAATTGACTATTACCATAACCTGACTCTTCTTCAGAGTGCCTTTAGGCTTGAATTTCTCTACACTGTGATGCAAATGAAATCATTTCCCTTTGGGAAGAGATTAGGACCTGTGTGCTTTATATCCTGCCTCTCTACCCTGTATTCCCAACCAGGCAAAATCTGAGCCAAGCCTCTGGAGCTGGAGGTGGGACCATATCACCCTTCTCTGAGTGATACCTCCGTTCTATGTGCTGATTGCAGTAGTCTTACGTTCTCTTGGCTTGCTTCTCCTGGTGTGGAACCACTTGTGTCATAAGCTGGGGCAAGGGAGTTTGGGTCTCCAGCATTCTCAATGCTCTGCACCTGAGGTAGAACTTTTATTACACAAACAGAGGCTGGGCAGAAGAATGGGTCCTCATGGCTCAACTGCACTTGCCTAGGACTTGGCCTCAGCCATAGTTACCTTTGGGATGGGGAGGGTTGGGGAGGGGAGGATGAGAAATGGGGATATCTTGCTCTTCCCAGGAGAAAAGGTCTCTGACTGGGAACCTGGGGGAGATGGAGTCTTGTTGTCTTGGCCACAGCAATCTGGAGTCGACTCTTCACCTAGATGAGCTGGGAGGGTAGAGGGAGGGAATGATCTTGGTTCAGATACCATAAGAGGCTTAAATTTTTTTTTTTTTTTAAATAGCAGTCACCAGTTTCACTAGGTGGTAGATTAGTGAGCTCCTCACACTGTCATGTGAGAAGTCAGTCTCCCAGTGTTTGTTCTTTTGAGCTGCTAAATTCTGGGGTAATTTGTTATCTAGCAATAGACAACTTATACACTGGATCAAAAGACCTATACAATTATACATGTTAAATACTGCCAAATTGTTGTGCCAGTTCGTACTTCCACTAGCAATATAAGAAGGTGTCCATTTTCTCCACATCCTGGCCATTGCATTGTTTTCAAATTTTTGTATCCTTGTTTATTTGAAAGGTAAAAAATGATATTCTGAAATAGGTTTTACTTGCAGTTTTGTTATTTTGTGTAAGTGAAGACTAAGAGCCATTTTATATCTTTTTCTGTGGACTTCTTATTTTATATATCTTTCTATGTCCCTTGCCTGGGCATTTCTAATTCATGTCCTATGGTGCTCTTCAAATTCAGTATATTATCTCTAGAGCTTATTGGCTTCTCCTTTGAGTTTTTTTACTACCTAACTTTTTCACTACCACAAACATGCTATTTTCTTCCTTTTCTTTAAATTTCACATCTTAAGGGTAATCTTTGATATCTTTTGGTCTCTTTGAACAGAAAATCAATTCCCAAGTTCAGTCACTTTCTCTTTTGCAGTGTCACTCAAATACAGTAATTCCTCTGTGTCCTTAACTTCCAAACCCTTCATCTAGGCTCTTAATATCTCAGCTCTGAACATCTTATTGATTTCTTTCTCAAACATCAGTTCTGTTTTACATCTTCACTTTGAGACAAAGCAAGAGATAGGGCACCAAAAAATTTATAAAATTCTAGGACCTTTTAAAATGGATACCTAGAGGATACATTACCTTTTGGCATGGTTGCCAAGGGGACACCAAATGTTGCAAGGAAATAGGACTGTGAGATTTAGAAATGAATGACCATCATTAAAACAGCTATCTCTACTACATTTACTCATTCAACAAATATCAGTTGAGTGTTGTGTGAGTGTCAGACACTATTCTAAAAGTTAGAGAAAGCTCCGTGTTTGGCTGTTAAGGAGTACTGTCTAGTCAGAAAGATATTTGTAGAAAGAGACAATTTGTTATAGAGTTTGCTAAGTAATATAAGTGTATTCATATTTATGTAATTATTTCTTTCCTTGATCTGGAAAAAGATGTAATAAGAATTATCACTAATTCTCTTTAGGTAGAAGTTTATGTTGCTGAAAATAAAACTTTGATTTTCTTAATAGAATGATGTAATACAAATAGAAAACATTTGTGTATATTATATTTTTCTTATGAATTTATTTGTAGAAAATATTACTTTCTATGATTTATAGATACTTGAGTTTACCTGTCATTTTATGAGTTTATTATGAACTGCTGCTGCCAAAAGCACATTTTGGATATATCACTTATTTATTAGCCCTGCAAATCTGATTTCCTTGCTATTATGTATAAACTCTCACTTAACAGTATCACTAGCGGCATAAGAGTACAACCACTGTATTTTAATTTTGAATGCGTAAGGAAACATTACAACTTGAATAGGTAGGAATGATAAACATTGAAGAATCAGTAATATGGAGTTTCAAAGAATATCAATACATTAGGAACTTGAATTGTTCAACTTTTCTTTGGATAACTAAAAATGTATTATAGTGATTTTTGTGACTCAGCCAAATTTGTGCTTCAGACAGAAACTTCATCCTGACTTTTAAAATTAATAACACATTACTTTGTCTATAAAGAACACTATTTTGAGTTTGAAGTAGAACAATAGAAACTGCTATTATTTTGCTTACTAACATTATGTAAATAATTTTTTGGACTTATCGAATAATGTACAGTCCTGCATTTTGTGTAGCTCTCCCTTAAGGTACTGTGCTTGTGATCCACCTAGAATGACAAAGAATCCAGGAAGTGGCGTTCTCTGTTTTGTTGCTACTAATCCATTCAGAGTTGGGCTATAGTTTTCTTAATCTTCTTACAGTCCTCTTAATCTTTGTCTCTCTCTCTCTACATTTGCTACTCGTTCTAATCTCTTTGTCTTGCATACTTTCTGTTCTTTTCTGTTATTTGATATATATTTAAATGTCTTAGGGCAATGATCTAACTAAGTGTGGTCTGTAGACTTGTGTCAGTAGCAAACACTAAGGAACATGTATCAGAATGTTAATCAAACTTATGCCTTCTTCTATGAGAAAGTCTTGTTATTTATACTGCCTTATTTCATAGCAGACCAGTAATAACCAATTTACAGCCCTGTATTTTGAGTAGTACTGCCTTACATTTCTGCACTGTGATATGTACCACCTTCACTAGAGATACTCTAAGCTCTGTGAGTAGAACAGAATAAATTATGAAGAGAACCAGAATAGTAGTCTTCAAGGAATCACCAACAATTCTTGAGGCCATAATTAAACATACAGTTGAAGAAAATGCATCATAAAAGTGCTGTTAAATTTAAAGTTTTGTGGGGAACCTTCAAGATGGCAGAGGAGTAAGACGTGGAGATCACCTTCCTCCCCACAGATACATCAAAAATACATCCACATGTGGAACAACTCCTACAGAACACGTACTGAATGCTGGCAGAAGACCTCAGACTTCTCCAAAGGCAAGAAAAGACCCATGTACCTAGGGCAAAAGAAAAAAGAAAAAACAGAGACAAAAGAATAAGGATGGGACCTGCACCTCTGGGAACTCTGGGAGGAAAAGTTTCCACACACTAGGAAGCCCCCTTCACTGGCGGGGATCGGGGCTGGGTGGGAGGGAAGCTTCGGAGACACAGAGGAAAGCACAGCAACAGGGATGCAGAGGACAAAGTGGAGAGATTCCCGCACAGGGATTCAGTGCCGACCAGGACTCACCAGCCTGAGAGGCTTGTCTGCTCACCTGCGGGGTAGGGTGGGGGCTGGTAGCTGAGGCTTGGGCTTTGGAGGTCAGATCCCAGGGAGAGGACGGGTTGGCTGCGTGAACACAGCCTGAAGGGGGCTAGTGCACCACAGCTAGCTGGGAGGGAGTCTGGGAAAAAGTCTGGACCTGCATAAGAGACAGGAGACCATTGTTTTGGGGTGTGCGAGGAGAGGGAATTCCTTCTCCGTCTGCCCACAGAAAGCAGAGAACCACCTAAGCGAGCTCCAGAGGTGAGCGCAAGCCTCGGCTATCAGCTCGGACCCCAGAGATGGGCATGAAACGCTAACGCTGCTGCTGCAGCCACCAAGAATCCTGTGTGCAAGCACAGGTCACTATCCACACCCACCACCCCAGGAGCCTGTGCAGCCTGCCACTGCCAGAGTCCCATGATCCAGGTACGACTTCCTCAGGAGAACAGGTGGTGTGCCTCAGCTTGGTGCAATGTCATGCCAGCCTCTGCGGCCACAGGCTCGCCTAGCATTCCAATTATAACTACCATTACCCTCCTTCACCCCGGCCTGAATGAGCAAGAGCCCCCTAATCAGCCGCTGCTTTAACCCTCTCCTGTCTGGGTGGGAAACAGATGCCTGAGGGCAACCAACACTCAGAGGTGGGGTCAAAACCAAAGCTGAACCCCAGGAGCTGAGCAAACAAAGAAGAGGAAGGTAAATTTCTCCATGCAGCCCCAGGAGGAGCATATTAAATCCCCCAAATCAACTTGATGTACCCTGTATCTGTGGAATACCTGAAGAGATGATGAATCATCCCAAAATTGAGGAGGTGGACTTTGGAAGCAACTGTAGACTTGAGGTTTGCTGTCTGCAACTGATCTGTTTCTGATTTTTCTGTTTACCTCAGTTTAGTTTATAGCGCTTGTTATCATTGGTGGATCTGTTTATTGGTTTGGTTGCTCTCTTCTTTTTTTTTAAATTATTTTTTTAAATTTAAATTTTAATACTTTTTAATTTATTTATTATTTTATTTATTTTCTTTCTTTTTTTCTCCCTTTTCTTCTGAGCCATGTGGTTGACAGGGGATTGGTGCTCCGGCCTGGTGTCAGGCCTGAGCCTCTGAGGTGGGAGAGCCGACACCAGGACATCGGACCACTGGAGACCTTCTGGCCCCAGCTAATATCAATTGGCAAGAGCTCTCCCAGAGATCTCCATGTGAACGCTAAGACCCAGCTCCACCCAGCACCCAGCAAACTCCAGTGCTGGACGCCCCATGCCAAACAACTAGCAAGACAGGAACAAAACCTCACCCATTAGCAGAGAGGCTGCCTAAAATCATACTAAGTTCACAGACACCCCAAAACACACCACTGAACGTGGTCCTGCCCACCAGTGAGACAAGATCCAGCCCCACCCACCAGACCACAGGCACCAGTCCCCTTCACCAGGAAGCCTACAAAAGCCACTGAAACAACCTTACCCACTGGGGGCAGACACCAAAAACAATGGGAACTACGAACCTGGAGCCTGCAAAAAGGAGACCCCAAACACAGTAAGTTAAACTAAATGAGAAGACAGAGAAATATGCAGCAGATGAAGGAGCAAGGTAAAAACCCACCAGATGAAACAAATGAAGAGGAAATAGGCAGTCTACCTGAAAAAGGTTTCACAGTAATGATGGTAAAGATGATCCCAAATCTTGGAAATCGAATGGAGAAAATACAAGAAATGTTTAACAAGGACCTAGATGAACTAAAGAGCAAACAAACTATGATGAACAACACAATAAGTGAAATTAAATATTCTCTAGAAGGAATCAATAGCAGAATAACTGAGGCAGAAGAATGGAGAAGTGACCTGGAAGATAAAATAGTGGAAATAAATACCACAGAGCAGAATAAAGGAAAAAGAATGAAAAGAATTGAGGACAGTCTCAGAGACCTCCGGGACAAAATTAAACACACCAACATTCAAATCAGGGGTCCGAAGAAGAAGAGAAAAGAAAAGGGACAAAGAAAATATTTGAAGACATTATAATTGAAAACTTCCCTAACATGGGAAAGGAAGTAGTCAGTCAAGTCAAGGAAGTGCAGAGAGTCCCATACAGGATAAATCCAAGGAGAAACACACCAAGACACACACATATTGATCAAACTATCAAAAATTAAATACAAAGAAAAAATATTAAAAGCAGCAAGGGAAAAGCAACAAATAACATACAAGGGAATCCCCATAAGGTTAACAGCTGATCTTTCAGCAGAAACTCTGCAAGCCACAAGGGAGTGGCAGGACATATTTAAAGTGTTGAAAGGGAAAAAGCTACAACCAAGATTACCCAGCAAGGATCTCATTCAGATTCGACGGAGAAATTAAAACCTTTACAGACGTGCAAAAGTTAAGAGAATTCAGCACCACCAAACCAGCTTTATGACCAATGCTAAAGGAACTTCTCTAGGCAGGAAACACAAGAGAAGGAAAAGACCTACAATAACCCAAAGCAATTAAGAAAATGGTCATAGCAACATGCATATCGATAATCATCTTCAATATAAATGGATTAAATGCTCCAACCAAAAGACATAGACTGGCTGAATGGATACAAAAACAAGACCCATACATGTGCTGTCTAAAAGAGACCCACTTCCGACCTAGGGACACGTACAGACTGAAACTGAGGGGATGGAAATAGATATTCCATACAAATGGAAATCAAAAGAAAGCTGGAGTAGCAATTCTCATGTCAGAGAAAATTGACTTTAAAATAAAGACTATTACAAGAGACAAAGAAGGACACTACAGAATGATCAAGAGATCAATCCAAACAGAAGATATAACAATTTTAAATATTTATGCACTCAACATAGGAGCAGCTCAATACATAAGGCAAATGCTAACAATCATAAAAGGGGAAATTGACAGTAACATGATAACAGTAGGGGACTTGATCCGACCACAGCAATATGAGACTAGATCTCAATTACAGGAAAAAAAACTAAAAAATAGGGGCTTCCCTGGTGGCGCAGTGGTTGAGAGTCCGCCTGCCGATGCAGGGGACATGGGTTTGTGCCCCGGTCTGGGAAGATCTCACATGCCGCGGAGCGGCTGGGCCCGTGAGCCATGGCCACTGAGCCTGCGTGTCCGGAGCCCGTGCTCCACGACGGGAGAGGCCACAACGGTGAGAGGCACGCGTACTGCAAAAAAAAACAAACAAAAAACTAAAAAATAGACACACGGAGGCTAAAAAATACGTTGCTAAATAACCAAGAGATCACTGAAGAAATCAAAGAGGAAATCAAGAAATACCTAGAAACAAATGGCAATGAATACACCATGACCCAAAACCTGTGTGATGCAGCAAAAGCAGTTTTAAGAGGGAAGTTTATAGCAATACAATGCTACCTAAAGAAACAAGAAAAATCTCAAATAAACAACCTAGCCTTACACCTAAAGCAATTAGAGAAAGAAGAACAAAAAACCCCCCAGAGTTCGCAGAAGGAAAGAAATCATAAAGATCAGATCAGAAGTAAAAGGAAATGAAGGAAACAGTAGCAAAGATCAATAAAACTAAAAGCTGGTTCTTTGAGTAGATAAACAAAATTGATAAGCCATTAGCCAGACTCATCAAGATAAAAAGGGAGAAGACTCAAATCAACAGAATTAAAGATGAAAAAGGAGAAGTAACAACTGACACTGCAGAAATACAAAGGACCATGGGAGATTACTACAAGCAACTGTTTACCAAAAAAATGGACAGCCTGGAAGAAATGGACAAATTCTTAGAAAAGCACAACCTTCTGAGACTGAACCAGGAAGAATAGAAAATATAAACAGACCAATCACAAGCACTGAAATTGTGATTAAAAATCTTCCAACAAACAAAATCCCAGGACCAGTTGACTTCACAGGCTAATTCTATGAAACATTTAGAGAAGAGCTAACAACTATCCTTCTCAAAATCTTCCAAAATATAGCAAAAGGAGGAACACTCCGAAATTCAATCTATGAGGCCACCATCACCCTGATACCAAAACCAGACAATGATGTCACAAAAAAAGAAAACTACAGGCCAATATCTCTGATGAGCATAGATGCAAAAATCCTCAACAAAATACTAGCAAACAGAATCCAACAGCACATTAAAAGGATCATGCACCATGATCATGTGGGGTTTATTGCAGGAATGCTAGGATTCTTCAATATGCAAATCAATCAGTGTGATAACACCATATTAACAAATTGAAGGATAAAAACCATATGATCATCTCAATAGATACAGGAGAAGCTTTCGACAAAATTCAACACCCATTTGTTATAAAAACCCTCCAGAAAGTAGGCGTAGAGGGAACCTTCCTCAACATAATAAAGTCCATATATGACAGACCCACAGCCAACATCGTTCTCAATGGTGAAAACTGTAACCATTTCCTCTAAGATCAGCAACAAGACAAGGTTACCCACTCTCACCACTCTTATTCAACATAGTTTTGGAAGTTTTAGCCACAGCAATCAGAGAAGTGAAAGAAATAAAGGGACTCCAAATCGGAAAAGAAGTAAAACTGTCACTGTTTGGAAGTGACATGATACTATACATAGAGAATCCTAAAGATGCTACCAGAAAACTACTAGAGCTAATCAGTGAATTTGGTAAAGTAGCAGGATACAAAAATAATGCACAAAAATCTCTTGTATTCCTATACACTAATGATGAAAAATCTGACAGAGAAATTAAGGAAACACTCCCATTTACCAATGTAACAAAAAGAATAAAATACCAAGGAATAAACCTACCTAAGGAGACAAAAGACCTGTATGCAGAAAGCTATAAGACACTGATGAAAGAAATTAAAGATGATAGAAACAGGTGGAGAGATATACCATGTTCTTGGACTGGAAGAGTCAACTTTGTGAAAATGACTACACTACTCAGAGCAATCTACAGATTCAATGCAATCCATATCAAACTACCAATGGCATTTTTCACAGAACTATAACAACAAGTTTCACAATTTGTATGGAAACACAAAAGACCCCAAATAGCCAAATCAATCTTGAGAAAGAAAAATGTAGCTGGAGGAATCAGGCTCCTGGACTTCAGACTATACTACAAAGCTATAGTAAACAAGACAGTATGGTATTGGCACAAAAACAGAAATATAAATAAATGGAACAGGGTAGAAAGCCTAGAGATAAACCCACGCACATATGATCACCTTATCTTTGATAATGGAGGCAAGAATATACAGTGGAGAAAAGACAGCCTCTTCAATAAGTGGTGCTGGGAAAACTGTAGAGGAATGAAAAAAGAACACTCCCTAACACCATACACAAAAATAAACTCATAATGGATTTAAAGACCTAATTGTAAGGCCAGACAGTATAAAACCCTTAGAGGAAAACAGGCAGAACACTCTATGACATAAATCACAGCAAGATCCTTTTTGAGCCACCTCCTGGAGAAATGGAAATAAAAACAAAAATAAACAAATAGGACTTATTGAGACTTAAAAACTTTTGCACAACAAAGGAAACCATCAACAATACAAACAGTCAACCCTCAGAATGGAAGAAAATATTTGCAATGAAGCAACCTACAAAGGATTAATCTCCAAAATATACAAGCAGCTCATGCAGCTCAGTATCAATAAAACAAACAACCGAATCTGAAAAAGGGCAGGAGACCTAAATAGACATTTCTCTAAGCAAGGTGTACAGATTGCCAACAAACACATGAAAGGATGTTCCACATCACTAATCATTAGAGAAATGCAAATCAAAACTACAATGAGGTATCACCTCACACTGGTCAGAATGGCCATCATTAAAAAATCTATAAACAGTAAATGCTGGAGAGCGTGTGGATAAAAGGGAACACTCTTGCACTGTTGGTGAGAATGTAAATTGATGCAGCCACTAGGGAGAACTGTATTGGAGGTTCCTTAAAGAACTAAAAAAGAACTACCATACAACCCAGTAATCCCACTACTGGGCATATACCCTGAGAAAACCATAATTCAAAAAGAGTCCTGTACCACAATGTTCACTGCAGCTCTATTTATAATAGCCAGGACATGGAAGCAACCTAAGTGTCCATTGATAGGTGAATGGATAAAGAAGATGTGGCACATATATACAATGGAATATTACTCAGCCATAAAAAGAAACGAAATTGAGTTATTTGTAGTGAGTTGGATGGACTTAGAGTCTGTCATATAGAGTGAAATAAGTCAGAAAGAGAAAAACAAATACTGTATGGTAACATATATGGAATCTAAAGAAAGATGGTTCTGAAGAACCTAAGGGCAGGACAGGAATAAAGACGCAGACATAGAGAATGGACTTAAGGACCCGGGGAGGGGGAATGGTAAGCTGGGACAAAGTGAAAGAGTAGCATTGACATATATACACTACCATATGTAAAATATATAGCTAGTGGGAAGCAGCTGCATTGCTCAGAGAGATTAGCTCGATGCTTTGTGACCTTCTAGAGGGGTGATATAGGGAGTGTGGGAGGCAGATGCAAGAGGGAGGGGATATGGGGGATATGGGGATATATGTATACATATAGCTGATTAACTTTGTTATATAGCAGAAACTAATACAACATTGTAAAACAATTATACTCCAATGAAGACGTTAAAAAATAAAGTATATATGATACTTAAAAAGAAATTTAAAGTTTTGTAAATAATGTAGCTAAGAAAACTAGAAAGAGGCTTTCCCCCTTTCCATACTTTATTGGTAGAGAAAGAATATATGGGTGGGTTTCATAAACTTAGGGGCTTTAGGTCTGTTTTTGGTGATTTAAGTAATTCCTATTGCAGTTGGATGTTTCCCTGAGTTGCTGAATTTGACTGACTTTTTACTGCACCTGAGGATGGATCAAAGGAAGTTGTTTGGTGGGAAGGACAGCCTATAGATCACAGGACATAGAGCAATGATTTTAAGTGAGTCTACTAGAAACATTTCTAATTGTGTGGGGTACAGTTGTGTTTTTCATTTTGGTTTCAGTGGATTGAATGACTTTTCACACTTATTATTGATTTGAAATTAGGTCAGAGAATGTTAACTAGATTCTTACGTAGATTGCTGGTTTGGGTTATATCTCGAGAATTAGTACTAATGCATTTGTTTGACTATCATGATAATTATATTGTCTTTCTCCCCATTTTCAGAAATTATTCCAGAGATAGGAGCATAATAAATTGTGTTTAAGTTTATGTTAATTGTGTTCTTGTGATTGATTAAATATCATTAAGAAGATCATGTACAGACACCTCTTCTACTCATGTGGGTCTGTAGCTTCTTCTTTTGTTTTTTTAAAAGATTTTTTATTTTGATATTGACCATTTTTAAAGTCTTTATTGAATTTTTTACAATATTGCTTCTGTTTCATGTTTTGGTTTTTTGGCCATGAGGTGTGTGGGTTCTTAGCTCCCCAGCCAGGGATCAAACCCACACCCCTTGCATTGGAAGGCCAAGTCTTAACCACTGGGCTGCCAGGGAAGCCCCTGAAGCTTCTTGAATACTGCTTTCACAACATTTATATTTCAGTGTAATTATTTATATGTGTCAGTCTTTTGACTTTCCTATTGCAGATTGTGAGGATAGGACCGTATTATACATGTTTTTCATAGTGCTTAGCACAGTCCTTGAATTAGTGCACAAACACACTGAATGAATGAATGAGCAAGTGAGTGATGATATTAAAGTACAAGGTGGCAGAAACTAATGTCTTGAACGTAAGAATAAATAAGTGTATTTGTACGTTAAGGAGGTAATGTTAGGAAATAGTCTAAGAAAGTCCTCAAATTTGTTTTGTTCATTGCATCCGGTGAATTAACTGCATGATTCAGTAAATATATTTATTTTTTATTTTTTATTTTTTTTAATTATTATTATTTTTTTGTGGTATGTGGGCCTCTTACTGCTGTGTCCTCTCCCCTTGCGGAGCACAGGCTCCAGATGCGCAGGCTCAGTGGCCATGGCTAATGGGCCTAGCTGCTCCGCGGTATGTGGGATCTTCCCGGACTGGGGCACGAACCCGTGTCCCCTGCATCGGCAGGCGGACTCTCAACCACTGCGTCACCAGGGAAGCCCAAAGTAAATATATTTTAAAAAGTAATGTTGATTTATTGAAAGGATCTTTCATTTTTTCACATAAAACATTTGTTAGGTTTAATTTAGTAAACACAAGACCAAGTTTTGGATTTGACATTAGTATTTGTGATGGTCCATATTTTTACTTAGATATTTAACCTCTACTGGACTGAAAGTATAGATTCCTAGAACATTTTTAAAGTTACTTTTTAAAAAAATAATTAATTTGAACATTGAATCACATATTATCAAAGAGAGAAAATCACATCATTAGCATATGTAAAAAGGAAATTTGAAACTGTGACAGCAGGAACTTGAGTAAATATGCCTTGAGCATAAGTATTTATCTCTGCTTCCTCCCAAAATCTCACTAAAATGACTGTAAAGGATTTTCAAAAATATATAAGTGCCTATGGATAAAGAGAACTGGAGAAAAGATAATGGGCAAGATATGTTAGTAAATTTTTGAATGATAAAAAATAAATTTATAAGTGCTAACTGTCTAAGCAAAATGGAGAAAACTGAAATCTACAATATCTAGAAAGTCTTAGGAATGGGTGACAACTCTGACCTCTGATGGTTGGAGTGAGGGATGGTGATGCTGGAATATATGAAAATTGAATTAAAGTCTGTATAAATAATATATATACACTCTCTAGTCCTCCTCTTGTCAAGGTAGGAGGCAAGAGCTTTATTCCAAAATAGAAACAAGTAGTTTCTGCACTTAAGGACATCAACATATTAAGGTACAGGGCTTAGGTTTATGTTGAAAACTGAGCAAATAAATGAAAGCCTATTCTTCTGAACAATGAGTACTCATTGAATTGTTCAGCTCTGAAATTGCTGGAAGCTGTTCATTGTCCTATCCGGGCAGAAGCCTTAAAAATTCATGTCTGGAGAAAATGAGTAGACTTAGAGAAAGAACAGAGATATAAGAATATTTAAGGGTCTCCTAACAAAATGCAGGTCCCCTGTTCAGGTACCTATAGAGAAGATGTGTTGGCAAGCTGCGCCTCTCCGAGGTCAAGAAAACTACCAACAATCTTTTTAGTGCCACATTTTTATACATAAATGGACAACAAAGGATCTTATTACATTTGAGGAAAACCCCCAACATGGAAGACAAGAAACCAAAAGTAACAAAAATGGAACTCATAGGAGACGGAGGTAATGCTGAAGAAAACTAAGAAACCCCCCTATAATAAATATCATAAGGCAGTAAGAGATTTTGCCTGTATCAAACATGACCAGGAGGCAAAGAATGAGAAGGAGCACATGGAAGTTAAATATGATTGTCAAAATAAAGAAGTAACTGGGGGCAGGGGGTTGGGTGGGGCCGTGAAACAAAAAATTGAGTAAGTTTTCCAAAAATTAGAACAAAGAGTTAGTAAATAGGAGCAAAAAGCAAAGAACATTAGAGAATCAATCTAGGTACTCTAACGGTGATTATTAGGAATTTCAGAAGTAGAGAACAGAGAAATGGACATTAGTAAAGAAGTCATTAAAGAAAATTTTCAAACTCAAGGGACATGAGTTTCCAGATTGAAATGCTTTTGACCATATAGGTAAAAAACAAAATAGTATAGATCAATAATATAGAAAGGTATTTTACATTTCTCTTTGAGAATTCTGGAAAGAGTTAAAATGTAAGTTAAAAAACTGAGCAAATAAAAAAGTGACACAATTTTTATTTTTTTAAAAAGGAAGAAAAGTTTTAACACTTCTCTCCATTTCATTAGTTAACCACTAAATCATCACCTCCTGGTAGGATTTCAAATGTGTGCCATATTGATTGTGAGAGGAATGTGAGCCTCAGTCCCTTGAGATTTCCTGTTCTGGAGAGTCCCTTTAAAAAAAAATTCCTCAATGTCCTATTCGTTTTCATTTCTCAGTTATTGCATCTACTTTTTATATTACAGATTAGAGACATGGTCTGTACTGATTTTACTCTGTGATCCACACACAATTCAAGGGCCTGAAAGTTCAGCATGAGTTGCTTTTTCTCTTAGTGGGCATATGTTTAATAATGGAAGGAAAGAAGGAGAATAAGGCTATTAAAGGCCTAATAGAACCTAAAAGTAAAAATGTAAAAACAGTATTTAAAGGGGCACTAAAAAGCAAGTAAGGAATTTTTTTGCTTGCCTTTAACATTTGGCAGTAAGTGAAAAATTCTACAATGAGATGGCATATATATCTTCACAGTGACATTAATTTAGTCAACCAAATGATGAGGTCACTGATAGCAGAGTGACACATTTCTTAATTCCAGAAGAAACAAAAAGTTATATATGAAAGGAAATGTAATCATAGTACACTATATTGCTCAACTGTGAACAATAATTATTATGTATAGAAGTAATATAAGCAATTAGTATTGATGTAACCAAAAAGTGGCATATATAAGGATAAGTCAGAATACCCCCCTAGAGGTGCTTGAGTAGTCTACTTTGGGGGAAATTCACAGAGAGGGGATGCCTGGTAAATGTGCAGGTACTGCATTGTGCTCTTCACTCTGGGGCTGTATACAGCAGTCTGGCAAGGCTGCATATGTCTTACTCTGGGAGAATGACCCTCATCACTGCATGATGAGGACAGGACCTCTGTTTGATGAGAGGCTGGGAATCAGTAAAATACATGTAATTATTTCTTGCTATCCAAATCTTCACTTCCTGAGCATAGATAATGAAAGCTTGGATAGTGAGAATACTAAGTTATTGAAATCTTTTGGTTACTGTATTTTAGATAGCAAGTAGCAAAAGTTCAGATAGTAAGGGATATAAGCTCTGTCACACATACAGAAAATAAAGTATGCTTAAATCTCTTCCTGTGACCATTGGATTCAAATGAAATCTATATTGGGAGGAGATGGGTAAGAAGTAAAAAGATTGTCTCAAATTAAAAATTCAAGAAAATAGTATAAGGGAGAAGTGACATCAGCAAAATGGTGAATTGAAAGTCCCAACCCTCGTTCCCCCACAGAAACACTGACTCAGTGATACACAGATCAGAATACCTTTATGAGAAGTCTAGATTCCAGTTAAGTTGCAGTACCCAAGATGAGCACGAAACCAAGAATGCCACATTGAAACAGGTAAGAAGAGCAATTTCATTTTACCTGCATTAGTCCCTCCTCCAAGCAGGCACAGCTCAGCACCAAGAGAGGTTGCCTTAGCCTACTACTTCTTCCTTGTGGTAGATGGAGGTGGGGAAAAGAGAGTGGAATCTCCATCAAATGTTGTTGGCCTTTTGATGCACTGCCTGAGGGGCTAAGATTTTGTTTCACCTCACTCAGAGTGCTGATGGATTCAGTATAGTTCAGGCACCTGGGACAACTAAGAACAAAGGAAGACAGCAGGCAGCTTGCTGTTGCCTGGCACAGCTCTTTGGGATTAGGAGAAGGCACAGAAACTGAGGCTTCTCCTCCAGAAGGGAGGGAGAGGAGTGGAGCATTCCTGGCCTTTCAGTGTGCTAATTGTTCATCTCAGCAGGGCTGCTAATGAAACTGGCATACCTTGGTGGGGGCAGCTAAAAACAAAGGAAAAGGGATGGGTTCTTGCTGTTTGAGAGGCTCCCTGAGTCTCAGCTGGGCTTATTGCTGAAGATCTTTCCTTGTCAAAGCCAGTTCATGATGCCTGGGAGAGAGGTGGCTGTTTCTTCAAATGCACAGATACCAACACAGATCTACAAGGAATGTGAAGAATCCGGGAAACATTAAACAATCAAAGGAATAAAGTAAATCTCTAGTAACTTACCCTAAAGAAATGAACATTTTTGAATTGCTTGACGATTTCAAAGTAATCATCTTTAGGAAGCTTACTGAGTTACAAGAGAACACAGACAACTAAAGGAAATCAAGAAAATGATACATGAAAAAAATGAAAATACCAACAAAAAATTACTGTAAAAAACCACTGAACAAATTTTGGGCTGAAGAATACAATAACAACTGAAAAATTCAGTTAAGGAGTTCAGTACCATAGCTGATCAAGCAGATGGAAAAGTCAACAAATTCTAAGACAAGTCATTTAAAATTAGCCAGTCAGAGGAGCAGAAAGAAAAAAAGAATGAAAAAAGAGTAAAGAGAGCCTAAGGGACTTATGGACCAACATTAGTGATTAATAAGCATTATGGGAGTCCCAGAAGCAAAAGAAAGAAAGGTGTAGAAAACTTATTTAATGAAATAATGGGCTAAAACTTCCCAAATCTGGGTAGGGAAATGGACATCCAGATTGTTGAAGATCAAAGCATCCCTAAAATAATGAATCTAAAAAATTCTATGCAAAACACAGTTGACCAACAACTGGGTTTGAACTGTGCAGGTCCACTTATACCTGGATTTTTTTCAATAAATATCCAGTTGATCTTTTGTAGTTGCAGTGTTTTTCCCCACGGATTCAATCTACTACAGATCAAAATTTCCATCCATTGTTAGTTGAATACACAGACGTGAGACCTGGAGATATGGAGGGTCTACTATACTATGCCATGTTATATAAGGGACTTGAGCATCCATGGATTTTAGTATACATGGGGGCTCCTGAAACCAATCCCCCATGGATACTGAAGTCCAACTGTATGATCAGATTCTCAGAAGTCAAAGACAAAGAGAATTTTGAAAGCAGCAAGAGAAAAGTGACTGGTCATATACAAAGGAGTCCCCATAAGACTATAAGTAGATTTCTCAGCAGAAACCTTACAGGCCAAAAGGTTGTGGGGTGATATATTCAAAATTTGGAAAGAAAAAAGCCTGCCAACCAAGGACACTGTGCCTGGCAAAACTGTCCTTCACAAGTGTCAGAGAGATAAAGACTTTCCCAGATAGAAGCTAAGGCAATTAATACATCACCACTAGAACTGCCTTACAAAAAGTGCTGGAGGAAATTTTTAAAGTTGAATCAAAAGGATACTGAACAGCAACACAAAGTATGTAATAGTGTAAAATTCACTGCTAAGGTAAATATATGGACAAATAGAGAATAGTCTAATACCATAATGGTAGTATATAAATCACTTTTAATTCTAGAATATAAGTTAAAAGACAAGTTTTGAGAATAACTAACTAACTGCAAAAATATGTTTATGGATATACAATTTAAAAAAAAAAACAAATTGTGACCTCTAACATAGAGTGTTTATGAGGTGAAGTAAATGTAGTTTCTGTATGTGATTGAAGTTTAAGTTGTTATTAGCTTTTTTTGTGTGTGTGTGTGGTACGCGGGCCTCTCACTGTTGTGGCCTCTCCCGTTGTGGAGCACAGGCTCCGGACGCGCAGGCTCAGCGGCCATGGCTCACGGGCCCAGCCGCTCCGCGGCATGTGGGATCTTCCCGGACTGGGGCACGAACCCGTGTCCCCTGCATCGACAGGCGGATTCTCAACCACTGCGCCACCAGGGAAGCCCTGTTATTAGCTTTTAATAGATGTTATAACTTAAGTTTTTTTTAAAAAAATTATTTATTTATTTATAGGCTGCGTTGAGTCTTTGTTGCTGCACGCAGGCTTTCTCTAGTTGCAGCAAGCGGGGGCTGCTCATTGTGGTGGCTTCTCCTGTTGAGGAGCACAGGCTCTAAGCATGCGGGCTTCAGTAGTTGTGGCACACAGGCTCAGTAGTTGTAGCTTGTGGGCTCTAGAGCACAGGCTCAGTAGTTGTGGCGCATGAGCTTAGCTGCTCCACGGCATGTGGGGTCTTCCGGGACCAGGGCTCGAACCCATGTCCCCTGCCTTGGCAGGCGGATTCTTAACCACTGTGCCACCAGGGAAGTCCCTTAAGTTGTTTTATGTTAGCCTCCTGATCATCACAAAGCAAATACTTATAGAAGACACACAAAAGAAAAAGAGAAAAGAATCAAAGAATATCACTACAAAAAGTCAACAATTACAAAGGAAGATATCAAGAGAAGAAAAGGGGGAGAAAAGAGTTACAAGATAGAAGACAATTTAAAAAAATGGCAATAGTAAGTCTTTATGTATCAGTAGTTACTTTATATGTAAATGCATTAAACTCTTTAAAAGACCTAGAGTGGCTGAATGAATAGAACTTATATCAGACAAAATAGATTTTAAGCCAAAACTGTCATAAGAGACTAAAAGGTCATTATATAATGACAAAGGAGTCAATTTTTCAGGAAGGTGTAATAATTATAACGAGATATGCCCTTAACATCAGAGCACCTAAATATATAAAGGAAACATTGACAGATCTGAATAGAGAAATAGGTAACAATACAATAATAGTAGGAGACTTCAATACCTCACTTTCAGTATCTAGACAGAACATCAGTAAGAACACAGTGGACTTTAACAACACTATTGACCAAATGGAACTAATAGAGATGTACAGAACATCTACCCAATAGCAGCAGAATATGCATTCTTCTCAAGTGCTCATGGAACATTTCCAGGATAAATCACAAGTTAGGTAACAAGACAAGTCTTAACAAATATAAGTAAATTGCAATCATATCTGGTATCTTTTCCAGTGACGGTGGAATGAAACTAGACATCAATAACAGAAAGAAAACTGTAAAGTACACAAAGATATGGAAAATAGACAACACATTCTTGAACAACCAATGGCTTAAGAAGAAATCAGGTGAAATAAAAAAACTTGAGACAAATGAAATGGGATGCAGCAAAAGCAGTACTAAGAAGGAATTTTATAGTGATAAAGATCTACATTAAAAAGAAGAAAGATCTCAAAAAACTAGTTAACTTTACACCCCATGGAACTTGGAAAAGAGGAGTAAACAGCCCAGGGCTAGCAGAAGGGAAGAAATAAAGATAGAGCAGGAGTAAAAGAGATCAGAAAAACAACAGGGGAAAAAAACAACAAAACTGAGTTGGGAAAAAATCAGTGACACTCAGAACTGTTCTTGTGAAAAGATCAACAAAATTGACAAACCTTTAGCTAGTGTAACTAAGAAAAAAAAAGAAAAGGTTCAAATAAAATCAGAAATGAAAGAAGTGACATTACAACTGATACCATAGAAATATGAAGAATTGTAAGAGACTATTATGAACAAATTTATGCCAACAAATTGGATAACCTGGAAGAAATGTACAAATTCCTAGAAACAGACAACCTACAAAGATTGAATTCTGAAGAAATAGAAAATGTGAAAAACCTATGAGTAAAGAGATTGAATCAGTAATCAGAAACTATCAAACAAAGAAAACTGTAGAAGCAGAGGCTTCATTGGTGATTTTACCTAACATTTAAAGAAGCATTAACACCCGTACTTCTTAAATGCATCCAAAAGAATTGAAGAGGTGGAAACATGTCTAAGCTCACTGGATGAGACCAACATCACCCTGATACCAAAGCTAGAAAAGGACAATATAAGAAAACTGCAGAGCAATATCTCTGATGAAAACAGATGTAAAAATCTTCAACAAAATACTAGCAGCCTGAATTGAACAGTACTTTAAAAGGATCATATACCACAATCAAGTAGAAATTATCCCTGATGTGCAAGGATGGTTTGACTTATGCAGATTGATAAATGTGGTACACTACATAAATGCAATGAAGGATAAAAATCATATGATCATCTCAATTGATACAGATAAAGCATTAGACAAAATTCAATGTTTCATGATAAAATCTCTCAACAAACTAGGTATAGATGGAATTTACCTCATCATAATAAAGACCATATATGAAAATCCCACAACTAACAAATAATATTTAATAATGAAAAGTTGACAGCTTTTCCTGTAAGAGCAGGAGCAAGGCAAGGATGCCTACTCTCTGCACTTCTGTTCAACACAGTATTGGAATTCCTAGCCAGAGGAATTAGGCAAGCAAAAGAAATAAAAGGTATCAAATTAGAAAGGAAGAAAATTGTCTCTAGAGTTGACATGATCTATATGTAGAAAACCCTAAAGGTTCCACAGAAAAACTGTTAGAATAAAGACTTAGTAGAGTTGCAGTATATAAAATCAATATACAAAAATCAGTTGCATTTCTATACACTAACAAAGAACTATCCTAAAAAGAAATCAACTATCCTTTCAATATCCTTACAATTTTGTCAAATAGAGTATCTTAGGAATAAATTTAACAAAGGAGATAAAAGACTTGTACACTGAAACATCAATGAAAAATTTAAAAGACACAAATAAATGGAAAGACATCTTGTGTTCATAGATTGTTCATAGTTTAGAAAGCTAAATATTGTTAAAATGTCTGTACTACTCATAGCAATCTGCAGATTTAATGCAATCCCTATCAAAATCCCAATGGCATTTTTCACAGTAATAGAACAATCCTAAAATTCATGTGGAACAAAAAAAGACTGGCTATCCAAAGCAATCTTGAGCAAGAAGAACACAGGTGGAGGCATTATACTTCAACACAAAATGAATTAAAGATTTAAATTTAAGACCTAAAACTGTAAAACCTCTGGAAGAAAACATAAGGGAATGCTTCATGACATTGGTCTTGGAAATGATTTCTTTGAAAAAATTGCTGAAGAAATTAGAAATAGAGCTAACATGTGACCCAGCAGTCCCACTTCTGGGTTTATATCAAAGGAAACAAAAGCATGATCTCAAAGAGATATCTGCACTTGCATATTCATGCAGCATTATCCACAATAGCCAGGATCTGGAAACAACATAAATGTTCATTGATGGATGAATAGATAAAATGTGATCTTATATGTGTGTGTGTGTGTGTGTGTGTGTGTGTGTGTGTGTGTGTGTGTGTATATATATGTATATATATATTTATATACATGCAACAGAATATGATTAAGCCTTGAAACAGAAGGAAATCCTGCAATAACAACGTGGATGAATCTGGAGGACATTATGCTGAATAAAATAAGATAGTAACAGAAGGACAAATACTGCACAACTCCACTTACATGAAGTATCTGGAATAGTTAAACTCATAGAAACAAAGAGTGGAGCTGCTTTTTTTTTTCAGGGTCTGTTGGAGAGGCAGAAGTGGGGGAGACTTAGTCAGTGGGTATTAAGTTTCAATTATGCAAGGTGAATAAGTTCTAGAGATGTCCTGTACAATATTGTACCTGTAGTTAACAATACTGTATTGTGCACTTACAATTTAAGAGGGTAGATTTCATGTTAACATTTTATTACTACAATAGAAAAAATTTTGATATAAAATACATGAGGAGACGGAAACAACAAACAAGACGAAAAGACAACCCTCAGAATGGGAGAAGTATTTGCAAATGAAGCAACTGACAAGGGAGTAATCTCCAAAATATACAAACAGCTCATGCAGCTCAATATAAAAAAAAAAAACAACCTAATCAAAAAATGGGCAGAAAGGGAGTTCCCTGGTGGTCCAGTGGTTAAGGCTCTGTGCTCCCAATGCAGGGGCCCGGGTTCAATCCCTGGTCGGGGAACTAGATCCCACATGCCGCAACTAAAAGAGCCTCCATGCTGCAACTAAAGATCCTGCATGCTGCAGCTAATGATCCTGCATGCCACAATGAAGATCCTGTGTGCCGCAACTGAGACCCGGCACAGCCAAATAAATAAATAAGAAAAATATTGGGCGGAAGAACTAAATAGACATTTCTCCAAAGGAGACATACAGATGGCCAACAAACACATGGAAAGCTGCTCAACATCACTAATTTTTAGAGAAATGCAAATCAAAACTACAATGAGGTATCACCTCACACTGGTCAGAATGGCCATCATCAAAAAATCTACAAACAATAAATGCTGGGCAGGATGTGGAGAAAAGAGAACCCTCTTACACTGTTGGTGGGAATGTAAATTGATACAGCCACTATGGAAAACAGTATGGAGGTTCCTTAAAAAACTAAAAGTAGAACTACCATATGACCCAGCAGTCCCACTCCTGTGCATATACCCAAAGAAAACCATAATTCAAAAAGATACATGCACCCCAATGTCCATTGCAGCACTATTTACGATAG
>NC_041222.1:59275770-59352960 GCF_002837175.3 Physeter macrocephalus
TGTGTGTGTGTGTGTGTGTGTGTGTGTGTGTGTGTGTGTGTGTGTGTATATATATGTATATATATATTTATATACATGCAACAGAATATGATTAAGCCTTGAAACAGAAGGAAATCCTGCAATAACAACGTGGATGAATCTGGAGGACATTATGCTGAATAAAATAAGATAGTAACAGAAGGACAAATACTGCACAACTCCACTTACATGAAGTATCTGGAATAGTTAAACTCATAGAAACAAAGAGTGGAGCTGCTTTTTTTTTTCAGGGTCTGTTGGAGAGGCAGAAGTGGGGGAGACTTAGTCAGTGGGTATTAAGTTTCAATTATGCAAGGTGAATAAGTTCTAGAGATGTCCTGTACAATATTGTACCTGTAGTTAACAATACTGTATTGTGCACTTACAATTTAAGAGGGTAGATTTCATGTTAACATTTTATTACTACAATAGAAAAAATTTTGATATAAAATACATGAGGAGACGGAAACAACAAACAAGACGAAAAGACAACCCTCAGAATGGGAGAAGTATTTGCAAATGAAGCAACTGACAAGGGAGTAATCTCCAAAATATACAAACAGCTCATGCAGCTCAATATAAAAAAAAAAAACAACCTAATCAAAAAATGGGCAGAAAGGGAGTTCCCTGGTGGTCCAGTGGTTAAGGCTCTGTGCTCCCAATGCAGGGGCCCGGGTTCAATCCCTGGTCGGGGAACTAGATCCCACATGCCGCAACTAAAAGAGCCTCCATGCTGCAACTAAAGATCCTGCATGCTGCAGCTAATGATCCTGCATGCCACAATGAAGATCCTGTGTGCCGCAACTGAGACCCGGCACAGCCAAATAAATAAATAAGAAAAATATTGGGCGGAAGAACTAAATAGACATTTCTCCAAAGGAGACATACAGATGGCCAACAAACACATGGAAAGCTGCTCAACATCACTAATTTTTAGAGAAATGCAAATCAAAACTACAATGAGGTATCACCTCACACTGGTCAGAATGGCCATCATCAAAAAATCTACAAACAATAAATGCTGGGCAGGATGTGGAGAAAAGAGAACCCTCTTACACTGTTGGTGGGAATGTAAATTGATACAGCCACTATGGAAAACAGTATGGAGGTTCCTTAAAAAACTAAAAGTAGAACTACCATATGACCCAGCAGTCCCACTCCTGTGCATATACCCAAAGAAAACCATAATTCAAAAAGATACATGCACCCCAATGTTCATTGCAGCACTATTTACGATAGCCAGGTCATGGAAGCAACCTAAATGTCCATCAACAGAGGAATGGATAAAGAAGATGTCGTACATATGTACAATGGGATATTACTCAGCCATAAAAAGGAATGAAACTGTGCCATTTGCAGAGATGTGGGTGGCCCTAGAGACTGTCATACAGAATGAAGTAAGTTGGAAAGAGAAAAACAAATATCGTATAATATCACCTATATGTGAAATCTAGAAAAATGATACAGATGAACTTACTTGTAAAGCAGAAATAGAGACACAGATGTAGAGAGCAAACGTATGGATACCAAGGGAGGAAAGGGGTGGGTGGGATGAATTGGGAGATTGGGATTGACATATATACCCTACTATGTATAAAATAGATAACTAATGAGAACTTACTGTATAGCACAATAGGTGCACAGGAAACTCAATGCTCTCAAAACTCTTTCTCTGTGGTGACCTAAATTGGAAGGAAATCCAAAAAAGAGGGGATATATGTGTATGTATAACCAATGCACTTTGCTGTACAGCAGAAACTAATACAACATTGTAAAGCAACTATACTCCAATAAAAATTAAGTAAAAAGAAAAAGTAGACTACCACTTACTAGCTGTGTAACCTATGGCAAATTATTTAATCTCTTTGTGTCTCAGTTTTGTCACATCTGTAAAATGATAATAATAAAAGTATTTTCCTCCTGGGGAAAAAAATAAAATAAAATACATGAGGAGAAATATACAGTTCCTCATCTTATTAAAGGAATTTTAACAACAAAAAGAAATACTATAAAGATATATGACTTAAGGAGGACATTTATGGGTGGTAATAAGTACTGTTTTTTTGTTATGTCCTATTACCATGTTGGAGTGAAAAAGTAACATATATAACTTGGATAAAAATAGATAAAAATATGTTGCCATTCTGTTTCTGAATGTGCGGGTCTATTAATTTAAAAACTATAAGCATAGCAGATTTTTAGGCCTTTTATTATTTTGAAAACTCTTAAGTTACTTGTTGAATAAATACCCTATATTAAGCAGCATTTATTAACCACAATATTTATTTTGTTATACTTTATATACCATTTGTTATAAAGACCTGTCTTTTTCCTGTTTTGGCTTCTTTATTTGAAACCTCAGAGGTTTAAAGCCTTATTGAATAAGGATTATGACTGGGGACAGGAGGTGTGGTAGGGCAGGGTAATCAATTCTGAGGTTTTGTGTTGGTTTTAGTGAGGGCAATAGTTTTACCAGAAGACCAGGTCAGTTTCAGCCACAAACTATGAGGGCAGGAAATTTTGTTCATTGCTTATAGTCTGGCAACTGGTTTTTACATTTACTTTGAATAGATTTGGAATCTTGAGTAATCCTAAAACTGAGTATAATGGCAGTCTTGTAAATATCCGGGATCTCTTTTGATTGCTTCAGATAATTCCTGGTACATTCTTTTGAATCACTGAAATTGGCTCTGGCTCTAGGTATATGACTTGAAACTAAAAATTAAACTGTTTAGAAACTCTAATTTATGCTTTTATTAGAAGGAAAAAAGACTAGGTCATTTTTGTATTTCTGGTGGGAGCCTAAAATACCCCTTCCGACTTTAAAGAGTAAAACTTAAAATGCTTTGTCACTCCTTATAGTTCGTTATGCTGAAAGTCAGATCTTATTTTCTTTATATACAAATATAGTGCTTCCACTTCACTGTTATGTAGAAAGTTGCTAATTAGTGGACACTGAATATTAGAATTTTAACGTGGTTTCTTTTTTTGATTGATTGATTTAACATTACATATTTATTGAGTGTTTAGGAGAGGCCCTACACTGTACCAGGCACTGTGAATACAATGATGAACAAGGCAAATATCACCTGTTGGTGCTTACAATCTTGTGGCCAGACCATACTTATGTCTGCAATATAAGGAATATCAAACTGTGTTAAAAAATATTTCAAATATAATTTTATCATTTCTTCAGACTTCTAATAAAGTTCTGATACTGTTGTGGAAGAGACTGCTAGTGCTAACCAGCGTCTGTAATCTTTTTTCTGGGCATCCAGCTAGACTATATTTCCCAGTTTCCCTTGCCTTTAGGTATGATATTGTGACTTGAGTTCTGGTGAATGGATTCTTAGTAGAAATGTATATAGGCATATCTTGTTTTATTGCACTTCGCTTTATTGCACTTTGCAGATATTGCATTTTTTATAAATTGAAGGTTTGTGGCAACCGTGTGTCCAACAAGTCTATTGGCAATATTTTAACAACAGCATTTGCCCATATTTGTTATGGTGATCTGTGATCAGTGATCTTTGATGTTACTATTATAATTGTTTTGGGATGCCACAAACTGTGCCCATGTAAGATGGTGAATGTAATTGATAAATGTTGTGTGTGTTCTGACTCCTCCTTGGACTGGCAGTTCCTGCACCTCTCTCCCTCTCCTTGGATCTCCATATTCTGTGAGACACAGCAATATTGAAATTAGGCCAATTAATAACCCTACAGTGGCCTCTGTTTAAGTTAAAGGAAGAGTTTCAATTCTCTCACTTTAAATCAAAAGCTAGAAATGATAAGCTTAGTGAGGAAGACATGTTGAAAGCTGAAATAGGCCTAACACTAGGCCTCTTGTGCCTGTTAGCCAACTTGTGAAAGCAGAATTCTTGAAGTCAATTAAAAGTGCTACTCCAGTGAACGTATGAATGATAAGAAAGTGAAACAGCCTTATTGCTGATATGCAGAAAGTTTTAGTGGTTTGGATAGAAGATCCAACCGGCCACAACATTCCCTTAGGCCAAAATCTAATCCAGAGCAAGGTGCTAACTCTCTTCTATTCTGTGAATGCTGAGGGAGGTGAGGAAGCTGCAGGAGAAAAGTTTGAAGCTAGCAGTGGTTGGTTCATGAGGTTTAAGTGAAGAAGCCATCTCCAGAACATACAAGTGCAAGGTGAAGCAGCAAGTGCTGACGTAGAAGCTGCAGCAAGTTACAGGAGGTCTAGCTAAGATCTTTAATGAAGCTGGCTACACTAAACAAGAGATTTTCAGTGTGGATGAAATAGCCTTCTACTGGAAGAAGATGCCATCTAGGACTTTCATAGCTAGAGAGGGGAAGTCAACAACTTGGCTTCAAAGCTTCAAAGGACATGCTGACTCTTGTTAGGGGCTAATGTAGCTGGTGACTTTAATTTGAAGCCAATACTCTACCATTCCAAAAATCCTAGGGCCCTTAAGAATTATGCTAAATCTACTCCACCTGTACTCTATGAATGGAACAACAAAGCCTGGATGATAGCACATCTGCCTATACCATGGTTTACTAAGTATTTTAAGCCCACCGTTGAGACTAGGTGCTCAGACAAAAAGATTCCTTTCAAAATATTACTGCTCAATGACATTGCACCTGGTCACCCAAGAGCTCTGATGGAGTTGTACAATGTGATTGTTGTTTTCATGCCTGCTAACACAACATTCATTCTGAAGCCCATTAGGAGTAATTTTGACTTTCAAGTCTTATTATTTAAGAAATACATTTTGTAAGGCTATAGCTGCCATGGAAAATGATTCCTGTAATGGATCTGGATAAATTGAAAAACTTATGGAAAGGATTCACCATACTACATGGCATTAAGAACATTTGAGATTCATGGGAAGAGGTCTAAATATCAGCATTAACAGAAGTTTGGAAGAAGTTGTTCCATCCCTCATGGATGACTTTGAGGGGTTCAGGACTTCAGTGGAGGAAATAACTGCAGATGTGGGGGAAATAGCAAGAGAACTAGAATTAGAAGTAGGGCCTGAAGATTTGGTTGAATTGCTGCAATCTCATGATAAAACTTTAACAGATGAGAAGTTGCTTTTTATGGATAAGCAAAGAAAGTGGTTTCTTGAGATCTACTCCTGGTAAAGATGATGTGAAGATTGTTGAAATGACAACAAATAATTTAGAATATTGCATAAATTTAGGAGATAAAGCAGCAGCAGGGTTTGAGAGGATTGACTCCAGTTTTGAAAGAAGTTCTAGTATGGGTAAAATGCTGTCAAATAGCATTGCATGCTGCAGAGAAATCTTTCCTGAAAGGAAGAGTCAATCCATGCGGCAAACTTCATTGTCGTCTTATGTTAAGAAATTGCCACGGCCACCCAGCCTTCAGCCACCACCACCCTGATCAATCAGCAGCCACCAACATCGAGGCAAGACCCTCCACCAGCAAAAAGATTACAACTCGTTGAAAGCTTTTTTAGCAATAAAGTATTGTTAAATTGAGGTATGTACATTTTTTGACATAATGCACACTTAATAGACCACAGTATAGTGTAAACAAAACTTTTATATGCACTGGGAAACCAAAAAAAAATCTGTGACTTACTTTATTGTGATGTTTGCTTTATTGTAGTGTTGGAACCAAACCTGTAATATCTCTGAGGTATGCCTGTACTACCTTTAGGCCTGGCACATGATAAGCACTTTTTAGGTCAGGCACTCTTCTACCAGCTCTCTTGTCTTATCTGCCAGTTGAGTGGAAAGGATTTTAAGGATTCAGCATACCCAAAAGATGCAGGAAGCCTGGGTCTCTGAGTGGCTCAGTAGAGCAGAGCACTCTCCCTCTTGAATCCTTTTCTAAGTTGTATCAGACTGATGTGAGACAGAAGTAACTGTGTGTAGGTGTGTGTTAAACCATTGAAATCTTAGGGTTGCTTTATTTTAAAAACTTGATTCTTTTTCTTTTGAAAATTTTGAAACAGCAGTTATTGTTTTAACATTTTCTAAAATGCATGTTGACTACCTTTTTCTTGATTTCTTCTATATTTTGGATTCCTGGTTGGAGATGATTAAGGATAGTTTTCATTGCTATCATTCACTATGCCAGTCGGGTGTTTTAAGAATCCCAAGTGAAAAAGATATACTATGGGTGTTAGCTATAGAGTGTTACAAATTACTCAAAAAAAAATTGCAAATATTTGGGTTGTTTACTGACTTTAAATTATATATTTTTCATAATTATAACAGAAATGAAAGCCTAAGGTTTTTTATGCACTGTTCTTTTAATTTAATTTAATTTAATTTAATTGAAATATAGTTGATTTACAATGTGTTAGTTTCAAGTGTACAGCAAGTGATTGAGTTATATATATGTATATATATCTATTTCATATTCTTTTTCCTTATAGGTTATTATAAAATATTGAGTATAGTTCCTGTGCTATATAGTAGGTCCTGGTTGGTTATCTATTTTATATACAGTAGTGTATGCACTGTTCTTTTTATTTTCTGGATATCATTCTAAAATTGGCTAAACTTTTAAAACTTAAAAATGAAGAATTTTATTTAGAAAAGTCTGAATGTAATAAAATACATAGTATGTCATACATAAACCTCTAGGGATTTTAGTGCACTTATTGCCAAGTCTAGTTATAAATGTACATACCTTGCCTCAATAAAGTATTTGATGTAACAAGTCTTTACAGTAAAGCCTCCAACATTATCAATATATTACTGGTTTTTGCTGATGTTCTGTCTTTGGTGTCATACAGTTTAGGGAATAACCTTTGAAAACTTGTGGGGGAAACTTCTAGAATTTTAAAAAGACTTAAAAAAAAATTTCCTCCCTTCCTCCCTCCCTCCCTCCGTCCCTCCGTCCCTCCCTCCCTTCATTTTTTGGCTGCATTGGGTCTTAGTTGCAGCTTGTGGGCTTCTTTCTAGTTGTGGCCTCTGGGTTTTCTCTCTCTAGTGTGGTGCGTGGGCTCCAAGGCGCGTGGGCTCTGTAGTTGTGGTGTGCGGGTTCCAGAGTGCATGGGCTCTGTAGTTTGTGGCATGTGGACTCTTTCATTGAGGCATGCGAGCTCGGTAGATGTGGCGCACGGACTTAGTTGCCCTGCAGCATGTGGGTTATTAGTTCCACGACCAGGGATCAAACCCACGTCCCCTGCATTGGAAGGCGCATTCTTTACCACTGGACCACCAGGGAAGTCCCTGAAAAGATTAATAGTTATGGTTTGTTGGAGGATTTCTAGACATTTTTATGGAGAAAAAGTTAATGTGTTCAGCAGAAGTGAGAACCAGTAGTCTTTATTTCTATTGTACTCTCTTCTGGTTCACTGATTCTTACTCTGTTTTCTACAGAAAGTTATTGAGCCCATCCATTGAGTTGTTTATTTTGGTTCTTGTACTTTTCACTTCTGAAATTTTTATTTGGTTCTTCCTT
Organism: Physeter macrocephalus; assembly: GCF_002837175.3. Lineage (NCBI taxonomy): Eukaryota > Metazoa > Chordata > Mammalia > Artiodactyla > Physeteridae > Physeter > Physeter macrocephalus. Next base: position 59,283,209 of record NC_041222.1, read on the forward strand.
TAAAAAAAAAAAAGTGGGCTTTCCTGGTGGCGCAGTGGTTGAGAGTCCGCCTGCCGATGCAGGGGACACGGGTTCGTGCCCCGGTCTGGGAGGATCCCACGTGCCGCGGAGCGGCTGGGCCCGTGAGCCATGGCCGCTGAGTCTGCGCATCCAGAGCCTGTGCTCCGCAACGGGAGAGGCCACAACAGTGAGAGGCCCGTGTACCGCAAAAAAAAAAAAAAAAAAATTTATTTTTGGCTGCGTTGGGTCTTTGTTGCTGCGCACGGGCTTTCTCTAGTTGTGGCGAGCAGGGGCTACTCTTCGTTGTGACGCACGGTCTTCTCATTGTGGTGGCTTCTCTTGTCGCGGAGCACGGGCTCTAGGCACGCGGGCTTCAATAGTCGTGACACGCGGGCTCAGTAGTTGTGGCTTGCAGGCTCTAGAGCACAGGCTCAGTAGTTGGGGTGCATGGGCTTAGTTGTTCCGTGGCATGTGAGATCTTCCTGGACCAGGGATCAAACCCATGTCCCTGCATTGGCAGGCGGATTCTTAACCGCTGCGCCACCAAGGAAGTCCCTCATTTGGTTCTTCTTTGTATCTTCTGTCTCTTTGCTGAGACTTTCTACTTCTTTGCTGAGGCTTCTAGTTTGTTTCTTGTGTCTTTATAACTGCTTGTTAAAGCATTTTTATGATGGCTGCTTTAAAATTGTCATATAATTCTAACATTTCTGTCGTTTTGGTTTTAGCTTTTATTGATTGTTTTTATTCAGTTTTATATATTCCTGGTTCTTGGTATGATGAGTGATTTTTTATTGCAGCTAGACATTCGGATATGATGGGCTGTGCGTCTTGTTTAATCCTTCTGTTTAAGCTGGCTTTCTCTGAAACCACTCCATCAGGGGAAGAAGTGGTGCTTCTCTTTTACTGCCAGGAGAGGTTAGAAGTTCAGGTTCCTTTCTTGATTCCTGCTGACACTTGAGGAGTGGGGAAGGGTTCTCATTACTGCTAGATTGCCTTGGGAGTTACTGCTCTCTACTAGGCCTCCACTGATACACCCTAGCTGGGAGGAGCAGTGGTACCTCTTTACCATTCCTCATGTGGCCTCCACTGAGACATGGGAGAAGAGCCTTGTTACTGCTGGGCGGGGGTGTTACTGACGAGGGTTCTTGGGGAATGACTAGAGGCCAGACAAGGAATTCAGGCAAGGCTTTATTGGAGCTCCTGCTGCAGCAGCGGGGAGCAAGAACAAACAACAGTTTCCCTTGCTTGCTCGCTCCCTGGGCCGGGAGCCTGCTTTTTTTTTTTTTTTTTTTTTTGCGTTATGCGGGCCTCTCACTGTTGTGGCTTCTCCCGTTGCGGAGCACAGGCTCTGGACGCGCAGGCCAGCGGCCATGGCTCACGGGCCCAGCCGCTCCGCGGCACATGGGATCTTCCCTGACCGGGGCACGAACCCGTGTCCCCTGCATCGGCAGGTGGCTTCTCTTGTCGCGGAGCACGGGCTCTAGGCACGCGGGCTTCAATAGTCGTGACACGCGGGCTCAGTAGTTGTGGCTTGCAGGCTCTAGAGCACAGGCTCAGTAGTTGGGGTGCATGGGCTTAGTTGTTCCGTGGCATGTGAGATCTTCCTGGACCAGGGATCAAACCCATGTCCCTGCATTGGCAGGCGGATTCTTAACCGCTGCGCCACCAAGGAAGTCCCTCATTTGGTTCTTCTTTGTATCTTCTGTCTCTTTGCTGAGACTTTCTACTTCTTTGCTGAGGCTTCTAGTTTGTTTCTTGTGTCTTTATAACTGCTTGTTAAAGCATTTTTATGATGGCTGCTTTAAAATTGTCATATAATTCTAACATTTCTGTCGTTTTGGTTTTAGCTTTTATTGATTGTTTTTATTCAGTTTTATATATTCCTGGTTCTTGGTATGATGAGTGATTTTTTATTGCAGCTAGACATTCGGATATGATGGGCTGTGCGTCTTGTTTAATCCTTCTGTTTAAGCTGGCTTTCTCTGAAACCACTCCATCAGGGGAAGAAGTGGTGCTTCTCTTTTACTGCCAGGAGAGGTTAGAAGTTCAGGTTCCTTTCTTGATTCCTGCTGACACTTGAGGAGTGGGGAAGGGTTCTCATTACTGCTAGATTGCCTTGGGAGTTACTGCTCTCTACTAGGCCTCCACTGATACACCCTAGCTGGGAGGAGCAGTGGTACCTCTTTACCATTCCTCATGTGGCCTCCACTGAGACATGGGAGAAGAGCCTTGTTACTGCTGGGCGGGGGTGTTACTGACGAGGGTTCTTGGGGAATGACTAGAGGCCAGACAAGGAATTCAGGCAAGGCTTTATTGGAGCTCCTGCTGCAGCAGCGGGGAGCAAGAACAAACAACAGTTTCCCTTGCTTGCTCGCTCCCTGGGCCGGGAGCCTGCTTTTTTTTTTTTTTTTTTTTTTGCGTTATGCGGGCCTCTCACTGTTGTGGCTTCTCCCGTTGCGGAGCACAGGCTCTGGACGCGCAGGCCAGCGGCCATGGCTCACGGGCCCAGCCGCTCCGCGGCACATGGGATCTTCCCTGACCGGGGCACGAACCCGTGTCCCCTGCATCGGCAGGCGGACTCTCAACCACTGTGCCACCAGGGAAGCCCCGGGAGCCTGCTTTTGCTCCAGGCTCTTCAAAAGTGGCAGTTGGGTTTTTTTTAGTCTCTGTATCTTTTGGGTCCAGAATTTGTCCCAACGATTTTTAGTCCCATACACTTTCTTTGTATTTTGTTGCTCGAGGAGGGGTGTGTCCAGGTGCAAGCATTGCAGCACTGCAGCAAAGGGCCCCAGGTCCCAGCCTGTCTCATTGGTTCTGACTCTCTACTAGCCACCTCTGACACTACCCCAGTGGGGAAGGGGATGTGGGGAGCCTCATTACAGCTTTGCAAGGATTGAAGTCTATTTCCTCACTTGGCCTTTGCTAGTGTGGATGGTAGTGGGAACAAGTTTTTTTTTTTTTTTTTTCTTGTGGAGATAGGCTGGGGTAGAGTGGTTAATGTTTAAATATTTTCTTTTTTATTAGGCTATCCCCTTCCTGTTCCCTTTTGCTGGGACTTTTTTCTTACTGCACTTACTGCACCATTTATACTGCACTAGGTTGTTGGCGTTTTTCCTCCAAGTCTGGGATATGAGGCAAAAAGAAAAGCATCATTTTCTCATCATTGTGTTGTTTCTTAGCCAATCTTTCTTTCAAGATTCCTAGCCAGTCTGCCTACCTTCGGAGGCACCCCACCTTTGGAGTTTTCCTATGTTTGTTTTATATATAATGCCCATAGTTTTTGCTTGTGTTTTGAGGGAGACAAAGATAAAAAATATATTGTAATTCTTTTACCCAGTAGTGGAAGATGATCATGTTTTTTAAATCTTATATTTTGACACTGGATTTGAGAGTTAATTGAATTGACGTTGTTGGAACTCAGTGTTCAGAGCAGGGCTTAAACAGTTTGATAAGTGAAGATTTTACCCTAGGGGAAGGTGTTGTGTCATCATCCTTCCCCTTCCATGTCATAATAGTCTTTACTGATGTTCACAACTCTCTTTCCTGTTGAGCTCTGAAATAAAACAGCATTTCAGTCAGCCCTCTGCTATGCTTTTGCACAGGTGAGAAAGCCTGTTTGCCATGTCTGCCCTAGAGCTTTATTCAGTTGGACATAATTATGTGAATTATAATGGGAGGGTCCCAACTGGAATACATCCAACATCTATAAAATTGATATAGTTACTCATAAAGTCAAGTGAAATAAGTCATTGTTACTTGAGGGTCTTTGTCTTTAAATGATCTTATCTTCATGTATGTGTGGGCTATTTTACCCCAGAATTCTAGCAGTTAAGTGTAGGCCTTTCAAGTCCTGCCATTGGGAATTATCATTTAGGGTTTCTTTTTGTCTTAGGGGGGTTATATAATAAATTTATAATTAGTAAAACAAACCAAAAAGTTTTAAAACCATCTGTAAGTCTAAACTGTATTATACTCATGAATGGCAGGCATATCATTCTGTCATCTGGAAATATCACTGAGCAATCCTCATTCTTTTAACAAATTTATAGTTTTAAAGGTTACTCAGGAGAATATAAACCGAGTAGAAAGGGGAGATCACAAAAACTCATTGAGTAGGATTGTAGTGCTTTACCAGATATTAGACTTTTGAAAACTATCTTGTAGCAATAAATATTACCTTATGAACAAATGTTTCTTCTTTTTAAAAAATTAAGAAAAGGCATGTAAATGTTCAAATAAAGCCTCAAGCATTAGAAAATACAAACAATTATGGTAACTTTAAAATTTTCACATGAGACCACAACAGTAATCTTTGACCACTCAGTAACATTGATAAAGGCTTCCCTATTCTTTTCAATGCCTTTGGTAAAATTTCATGTTATCATCAAAAATAAATGTTTCAAAGGAAAATGAACTAGATATAATTATATATAAACAATGCTGAGATCAATAGCATTTAAAGTAGTTGGGAAGTAAACTGAACATGAAATGCACTTCTGCATCTGCTTATTTTAAAATACCTGGAGGCCTTGTTTTATCCCTAAGGCATTTCTAATTTGCATAGCAAAGATAATATTATTTATATTTTCCTTTAATATTCAGATATGTTTATTTTCACCAGAGAAGAAATGCACCTAACATGTGAAAGCTATTATCTAAATCTGTGGTTAAGAACCAGTCAGGTGTAAAGTAAATAACTTCTGGTTGAAATGGAAAAATAGTGAACTTTTTGAAGTTTCACATTGGGGTCATGAGATAATCTGTTTTATGATAGCATATGAAAGACAACAAATGATCCCAAATGACCATCTCACACTTTGTTTGTTTGTTTTTTTTGTTTTTTTGCTGTACGCGGGCCTCTCACTGTTGTGGCCTCTCCCGTTGCGGAGCACAGGCTCCGGACGCGCAGGCTCAGCGGCCATGGCTCACGGGCCCAGCCCGCTCTGCGGCATGTGGGATCTTCCCGGACTGGGGCGCGAACCCGGTTCCCCTGCATCGGCAGGCGGACTCTCAACCACTGCGCCACCAGGGAAGCCCGACCATCTCACACTTTGGATTAAACTGAGTCTCTATAGACATTAATATTATGACTAATTTGAAAAAGAGATTTTTTTGAAGTAGCTTTAAAGTGTATTGGTGATTTCACCAACAAAATGACTCTTGGAATCTTAAATGAACTTTATTATTTGAAAAATTATCAAGTATATATATGTATAAATAAAAAGCTTACTATTTTGGAATTTGAAGTTTTAAATTATATAAACATGAATAATATTTATTAAAACATACACAGTATCTTTGTAATATTACTTCAACAAATTTAAGACTTTTTTATTTTAATAAAGAAGCTGCTAAATATAGTACTTATGATAACTAATGATTTCAAAATTTCACTTTATGTGTAAGACACGTTGCTTTTCAAGAGTGAGCATTAATGGAGGGAAGAAATATTATGAAAAGATAAAATGAGATAGTCTTCCAGTTGTGCATATGGATAGTTGTGAGGTAGGAAGTAGTAGCTTTTGTAATTGTGAATTGTATTGAGGGAGAAGTACAGCGTTACTACTATGACTGCGTACACAGTTGCCATTGGAATTATGGATTGGCTTCATTAGGATTCAACACTACCACTTCAGCAGAATTCCCACCATCATAGTTGGTACTGCAAGATTAATTTATTAAAACAACAATAATAATACATATTAATAACTACACTCATAAAATATCTGCCCTCCCCAAATAAACATGTCTTTATTCAGAACATGGTAGGCTCTAAGAGGATCTCTTAGGTGAATATTTGAAATGGTAGAGGAAAGGATCCATAATTCTTTTTCAGTCTAAGGGTTCTCCATAATAATATTTAATATAAATATTAAACCTATTGTTTAATATTTATAGATAGTCGTTTTTCACTGTTAGAAATATTGCTGTGATAAATATATTTGAAAAAAATCTTGAAACTCTTGGAACAAAGATCTGAACTTAAAGAAGCTGTATAATATGTAGCCAGTAGCACTATATAAGAGTACCTATTTCATGGCATCCTCACCAGCTTTGTGTAGTTTATTATCATGATATAATTTAGGTGTGTAAAAATGTATAAAGAATAATTTAACAGCACTCTTATACTCTCTACTCTGCTTAAGTATTAAAACATTATATATGTATAATTGTAATTTTTTGGTATTCTTTCCAAATGCTAATTTTACTTTCCCTCTACGCGTTTGTACCTAAAGACATTACACTTTTCTTAACAAAGTGTAATATTATTTTTTTACAGTTTTATTGAGATATAATTAATAAATTTTAAAAATTGTATAAATTTAAGATGTACAACATGTTTTGATTCATATATACTTTGTGAAATCATAGTTACCTTTTTTATGTGTTTTGACTACTTAAGATCTAATCTCTTAAGAAATTTCAAGTATACAATATAACTATAGTCACCATGCTATACATTCTATCTTCAGAACTTGTTCATCCTACATAACTGAAACATTGCACCCCTTGAACAATGTCTCCCCAGTTCTCCCATCCCTTAAAACCTGGCAATCACCATTCTACTCTCTGCTTTTGTGAGTTTGACTTTTTCAGACTCTACATATAAGTCAGATCATGAAGTATTTGTCTTCCTGTGTCTGACTAATTTTACTTAGCATAATGCCTTCTAGGTTCATTCACGTTGTCACAAATGGAAGTATTTCTTTCTATTTTAAGGCTGAATAACATTCCATTCTATACATGTACCAAATTTTATTCATCTCTTCATCCATTGATGGACAATTAGGTTGTTACCATATTTTGGCTATTGTGAGTAATGCTGCAGTGAACATGGATGTGTAGATAGTTAACTCTTCATGATCCAGATTTCATTGCCTTTGGATGTATACACGGAAGTGGGGTTGCTAAATCACATGGTAGTTCTATTTTCATTGTCTGAGAAACCTCTGTACTGTTTTCCATAGTGGCTGTACCAGTTTACATTCTCACCAAGAAAGCAGAAAGTTTCCCTTTTTTTCCCACATTCTCACCAACACTTGTTATCACTTGCCTTTTCTTTCTTATTTTATCACTTGTCTTTTGATGATAGCTATTCTAACAGGTGTGAGGTGATAATTCATTTGATTTTGATTTGCATTTCCCTGATGGTTAGTGATGCTGAGCACCTTTTCATGTACCTATTGGTCATTTGTATATGTTCTTTAGAAAAATGTCTATTCAGGTTTTCTGCCCTTCTTAAAAATCAATTTTTTTTGCTATTGAGTTGTATGAGTTCTTTATATATTTTAGATATTAACCCCTTATGAGATATATGATTTGTAAACATTTTCTGTCATTCTATAGGTTGCCTTTTCATTCTGTTGATTGGTTCTTTTGCTGTGCAGAAGCTTTTTAGTTTGATTTAGTCCCACTTTTTGATTCTTGCTTCGTTGCTTGGGGTTTTTAATGTAATATCCAAAAAATTGTTGTCAAGAGCATTATTAAGGAGTTTTTCCAAGTTTTCTTCCAGGAGTTTTACAATTTCAATTTTTATGTTTAAGTCTTTAATCCACTTTAATTCTTGTGAGTGGTGTAAGATAAGGGTCCAAATTCATTCTTCTGCTTGTGGTTATGTAGTTTTCCCAAATACATTTATTAATGTGAATTTCCTTTTTCTACTGAGTATTCATGGCTCCCAAGTAAAATATTAGTTGCCTATATATGTGAGGGTTTATTTCTGGGCTTTTGATTATATTCCATTGATTTATGTGTCAGTTTTTATGCCAGTACCATACTATTTTGATTACTATAGATTTGTAGTATAGTTTGAAATTGGGAAGTGTGATGCTTCCAGCCTTTTTCTTCTTTCTCAGGATTACATTGGCTATTCAGGGTCTTTTGTGGTTCCACAGAAATTTTAGGATTGTTTGTGTTATTTCTGTGAAAATTGCCGTTAGAATTTTAATAGAGATTGCATTGAATCTATAGATGGCTTTATGTACTATGGACATTTTAGTAATATTAATTTTTCCAATCCATGAACATGGAATATCTTTCCATTCATTTGTATCTTCTTCAGTTTCTTTCACTGAAGTCTTGTAGTTTTCAATGTACAGGTCTTTTATCTCCATGTTTAAATTTATTCCTATAATTGCTTTTGATTCATTGTGAGTGGGATTTTTTTCTATATTTCTTTTTAGATGTTTCATTGTTAGTGTATAGAAACACAATGATTTCTTTATGTTGATTTTGTGTACTGCAACTTTATTGAGTTGATTGATTAGTTCTACCAGTGTTTTGGTGGAGTGTTTACGATTTTCTATATATAAGATCATATCATTGAAAAAGAAAGACAATTTTACTTTTTCTATTTGGGTAAATTTTATTTCTTTTTCTTGTGTGATTGCTCTGGCTAGGATCACCAGTACCATGTCAAATAGAAGTAGTAACAGTGGGCATCTTTGTCTTATTCCTGATCTTAGCAGGAAAGCTTTCAGACTTTCACTGTTTAGTATTATGTTAGCTGTGGAGTCATAATATATATCTTTTATTATGTTGAGGTATATTCTATTTATACCCAATTCGTTGAGTGTTTTTAAATCATAAAAAGATATTTTGTGAAATTCCTTTTCTGCATCTATTGAGATGATCATATATGAGTTTTATCCTTCAATTATGTTAATGTGGTGTTTCACATTTGTTGATTTGAATATATTGAACCATCCTTGCATCCCAGGGATAAATCTCACTTTATCTTGTTGTATGATCCTTTGAATGTGCTGTTAAATGCAGTTTGCTAGAATTTTGGGGGGGATTTTTGCATCTTGTGTTTATCGGGAATATTGGTCTGCAGTTTTCTTTTAGTTTTCTCATCTGGTTTTCGTATCAGGGTAACTGTGGTGTGGAAAATGAGCTTATGTGTTTTTTTTCTTCAGTATTTTGGAAGAGTTTAAGAAGGATGGCATTTATTTTTTAGATGTTTGGTAGAATTCGCCAGTGAACCATTGGACCTGGGATTTATTTTGTTGGGATGTTTTTGATTCAATTAATCTCCTTTTCAAATTTTCTTTTTCTTCATGATTAAGTCTTGGTAGGTTGTCTGTTTCCTCAAATTATTCCATTTCTTCTATGTTATCCAGTTTGTTGGCAAATAACTTTTTATAATGTCTCTTATTATCCTTGGTATTTCTGTTGTATCTTTTGTGATAAGTCATTTCATTTGTAGTTTTTTTTTTTTTTTTTTTTTTTGTGGTATGCGGGCCTCCCCCTGCTGCGGCCTCTCCCGTTGTGGAGCACAGGCTCCGGACGCGCAGGCTCAGCGGCCATGGCTCATGGGCCCAGCCGCTCCGCGGCACGCGGGATCCTCCCAGACTGGGGCGTGAACCCGGTTCCCCTGCATCGGCAGGCGGACGCGCAACCACTGCGCCACCAGGGAAGCCCTCATTTGTAGTTTTATTTGAGTCTTCTCACTTCTTTCTTAATCTTGCTAAAGGTTTGTCAGTTTTATCTTTTCAATAAATCTACTCAGTTTCATAGATATTTTTTTTTCTAGTCTCTATTTGTTTCATTTATTTCTGCTCTATTCTTTATTAATTCATTTTTTCTGCTATTTTTGACCTGAGTTTGTTTTTTTGTTTAAGTTCTTTGAAGAGTAAAGTTAGGTTGTTTGAGATCTTTCTGTTTTCTTAATGTGGGCATTTCTTGCTATAGATTTTTCTCTTAGAACTGCTCTTGTTATTCCCCCAAGTTTTAGCCTCTTGAAAGCACTTTTTCATTTGTATCATCTGATTTCATGACATTGTGGTTGTCTGGATACTTGATATGATTTCTGTCTTCTTAAATTTGTTAAAGCTTGTATTGTGGACTAGCATATGATCTGTACAATAACACAATAATAGTAGGAGACTTTGGCATCTCACTGACATCAATGGACATATCATCCAACAGAAGGATCCATAAGGCAACAGGATCCCAAGTGATGTAATAGATCAGTTGGACTTAATTGATAATCTACAGGACACCGTATCCAAGAAAAACTAGAATACACATTCTTTTCAACCATGCATGGAATGTTTTCAAGGATAGTCCACATACTTAGTCACAAAACAAGCCTCAACAAATGTAAAAGTATAGAAATTATGTCAGGCATATTTTCTGACCACAACTGTATGAAACCAGAAATCAACCACATAAAGAAAAATGGAAAAAGGATGAAAACATGGAGACTAAACATAATGCTATTAAAAAACCAATGGGTCAATGATAAAATCAAAGAAGAAAACAAAATACCTCGAGACAATCAAAAATGAAAACACAACCTTACAAAATCTAGGGGATGCAACAGAGCAGTTCTAAGAGGGAAGTTCATACTGATACAGGCCTTCCTCAAGGAACAAAAATCTCAAACAACTTAACCTGCAACCTAAAAGAATTAGAAAAAGAAGAACAAACAAAACCCAAAGTTAGCAGAGGGAAGGAAATAATAAAGATCAAAGAGGAAATAAAATAGCAAACAAACAATAGAAAAGATCAATAAAACCAAGAGCTGTTTTTTTAAAAGATAAATAAAATTGACAAATCTCTAGCCAGACCTCACCAAGAAGAAAATAGAGAAGGCCTAAATAAACAAAATAAGAAGTGAAAGAGGAGAAGTAACAACTGATAGCACAGAAATACAAAAAAATCCTACAAGAATACTGTGAACAGTTATATGCCAATAAACTGGACAACCTAGAAGAAATGGACATGTTTCTAGAGACATAACTGCCAAAACTGAGTAAAGAAGAAACTGATAATTCAAACAGACTGATTACTATATGTGAAATAGAATCTGTAATTAAAAAGCAAAACAAAACAAAACAGAAAAACTCCCTGCAAACAAAAGTCCAAGACCAAATGGCTTCACTGGAAAATTCTACCAAACATGTAGAAAAGAACTTATACCAATCCTTCTTAAACTATTCCAGAAATTGAAGAGGAGTGAATACTTCCAAATTCGTTCTATGAAGCCACCATCACCCTGATACCAAAACCAGACAAAGCCACTATAAATAAAATTACAGGCCAATAACTTTGATGAATATAGATGCAAAAATCCTCAACAAAATATAAGCAAGGTGAATCCAACAGTACATAAAAAGTATCATACACCATGATCAAGTTGGATTCATTCCAGGGTTGCAAGGATGTTCAACATATGCAAATCAATCAGTGTGATACATCGCATTAACAAAAGGAAAGACAGAAACCACATATTCATCTCACCAGATGCAGAAAAAGCATTTGACAAAATTCTACATCTGTTCATGATAAAGACTGTCACCAAAATGGGTATAGAGGGAACATATCTCAACCTAATAAAGCCATTTTCGACAAATCCACAACCAACATAATCCTAAATGGTGAAAAGATGAAAGCCTTCCTGCTAAATTCAGGAACAAGACAAGAATGCCTGCTCTCACCACTTGTATTTAACATAGTATTTCAAGTCCTAGCCACAGCAATCAGACAGGAAAAATAAAGGCATCCAATTTGGAAAGGAAGAAGGTAAAATTTTCCATATTTGCAGATGACATGATACTCTATTTAGAGGACCCTAAATTCTCTACAAAAAAAGTATTAGAACTAATAAATGAATTCAGCAAAGTAGCAGAATACAAGATTAATACACAGAAACATGTTGTATTTCTTTACACTAACAATGCAATTTCAAAAAGAGAAAGTAAACAATCCTGTTAAAAAATCGCGTCAAAAAAAATACATAGGAGTAATCTGAACCAATGAGATGAAAGACCTATTTTCTGAAAACTATAATACATTGATATTGAAGCTGATTCAAAGAAGTGGAAAGATATCCCATTATCTTGTATTGGGAGAATTAATATTGTTAAAGTGCCCATAATACCCAAAACAGTCTGCAGATTTAATGCAATCCCTGTTGAAATACCCTTGACATTTTTCACAGAACTAGAACAAATATTCCAAAAATTTATATGGAACCACAAAAGACCCAGAATTGTCAAGGCAATCATGAGGAAAAAGAACAATGCAGCGGCATAACCTTTCCCCACTTCAGACAATACTACAAAGCTATAGTAATCAAAACAGCATGACATTGGTACAAAAAGAGACATATACATCAATGGAACAGAATAGAGATCCCAGAAATAAACCACACAGCTACGGTCAATTAATCTTTGACAAAGGAAGCAAGACTATACAGTGGAGAAAAGACAGTCTCTTCAGTGAGTGCTGTTGGGAAAACTGGACAGCCACATGTAAATCAGTGTAGTTAGACTACTCCCTTATACCATATACAAAAATAAACTCAAAATGTTTTAAAGACTTAAATCTAAGACATGACACCATAAAACTCCTAGTAGAAGAGAATATAGGCAAAACATTCTTTGACATAAATCATAGCAATATTTTCTTAGATCAGTCTCCCAAGGCAAAAGATATAAAAGCAAAAATAAACAAATGGGACCTAATCAAACTTACAAGCTTTTGCACAGCAAAGGAAACCATCAACAAAACGAAAAGACAACCTATGGACTGGGAATAAATACTTGCAAATGATGCAACTGACAAGCAGTTAATTTCCAAACTATATAAACAGCTCATAGAACTCAATATCAAAAAAAAAACCAAACAATGCAATCAAAAAATGGGCAGATGGCCTAAATAGTTATTGGTCCAAAGAAGACATACAGATGGCCAACAGACACATGAAAAGATGATCAACATTGCTAATTATTAGAGAAATGCAAATCAAAACCACAATGAGGTATCACCTCACACCAGTCAGAATGACTGTTACCAAAAGTCTGCAAATAATTAAAGCTGGAGAGGGTGTGGAGAAAAGGGAACCCTCCTACATTGTTGGTGGGAATTTAAATTGGTACAGCTACTACGGGAAGCAGTACAGAGGTTCCTTAATGAACTGAAAATAGAGATACCGTACGGTCCAGCAATTCTACTCCTGGGCATATATCTGCAAAAGATGAAAGCTCTGATTGAAAAGGTATGTGCACCCCCAATGTTCATAGCAGCACTATTTACAATAGCCAAGACATGGAAGCAACCCAAGTGCCCATCAACGGACGATTGGTTTAAGAAGTTGTGTTGGGGCTTCCCTGGTAGCGCAGTGGTTGAGAGTATGCCTGCCGATGCAGGGGACACGGGTTCGTGCCCTGGTCTGGGAGGATCCCACATGCCGCGGAGCGGCTGGGCCCGTGAGCCGTGGCCGCTGGGCCTGCGCGTCCGGAGCCTGTGCTCTGCAGCGGGAGAGGCCACAGCAGTGAGAGGCCCACGTACTGCAAAAAAAAAAAAAGTTGTGTTATGTACATACAATGAAATATATAAAAAACAGTGAAATTTTGCCATTTGCAGCACCATGGTTGGACCTAGAGGACGTTATACTTAGTGAAGTCAGACAGAGGAAGATAAATACTATATGATGTCAGTTATATGTGGATTCTGAAAATAGTACAAATGAATCAATATACAAAACAGAAACAGACTCACAGACATAGAAAACTAACTTATGGTTACCAAAGGGGATGGGGGGAGGGAGTGACAAATTAGGAGTATGGGTTTAACAGATATACACTATTATACATACAATAGATAAGCAAGAAGGATTTACTGTATATTAAAGAGTATTGTATTCAATATCTTGTAATAATGTATAATGGAATATAATCTGAAAAAAATCTGAATCACTTTGCTGTATACCTGAAACTAACACAATATTGTAAATCATCTATACTTCAATTAAAAAAAAAAAGGTCCCATTAGTGGTTGTCAGGGGGGAAAAGGTATGAAGAAAATTATCACATGTATAGATTTCTTATTTGTGTTTCTAAGAGCAGTTCTGAAGATTAATTCATTTCTAATTTGAAGGCATGTATTATGGAGCATATTTTTCATGTTGAAGTTAAAACAAAGATTATTAATTTTTAAAAATTATTTTATATTTATGTTGAATGCATTTATAGTTTCTAGAAAAACTCGCATTTTTTTTTTTAATGCGGTACGCGGGCCTCTCACTGTTGTGGTCTCTCCCGTTGTGGAGCACAGGCTCCGAATGCGCAGGCTCAGCGGCCATGGCTCACGGGCCCAGCCGCTCCGCGGCATGTGGGATCTTCCCAGACCGGGGCCTGAACCCGTGTCCCCTGCATCGGCAGGCGGATTCTCAACCACTGCGCCACCAGGGAAGCCCTCACATTTTTTTTTTAATTTGGCATTCTTTTTAAATTACTTTTTTTCACTGGTGAGAATTGTTAATTATCCAGATGAACACAATATTGTTTAAAAAATATTGTTTGGAGAATACTGTGGTACTCATAAATAAGACTGAGTAATTCAGCTAAAGGGTCTTAGGCATTGGTAAGAAAATACTTCAGTTTTATTTTAAATAATCTCTATTCCTATTGTTTGAAGTTTTATGATATTTTTCTATGCACTATCTAATCTCCTGTTAATCCCTTCTAATGTCTTTTTCATTTCAGATACTAAATTTTTCACCTCTAGAAGTTCTTACATTTTTAACATAATCCACTTCTGTTTGTTATAGTCATGTTTTCCTTTAAAATCTTGAGTATATTTTTAATATTTATAATAGGATTTAAGGTCCTTGAATTTCCTGATTTCATCATATGAGTCATTGATATTTCTCTACATTATGGATCATATATTTCTTCTTTGCATGCCTGGTGATTTTTGATTGGATTCTGGATAGTGTGAATTTTATGTGTGTTTGATGATTGTTTTATTCTTTTAAAAATATTGGACTTTTTCTTGAATTCAGTTACTTGTAGTTCAGTTTGATCTTTTTGAGACTTTGTTAGCATAGATACAAGGAAGCATTTCTTCCCGTGTAAGGTGAATTTAGTTCCACTATTAAGACATGGCCCTTGTGGGAACTCTGTCTTATCTCCTGTAGAATACAAGGTCTTTCCTCTCCAACTGATGGCAACATGAACTATTTTTAGTCCTCTGTCACCTCTAGAAATTGTTTATTGCTTTCCAGTGATTCTCTCCCTTGCTTGGAGTACTTTCCTCTCAGTCATGGACAGATCAGTTTTCAAATAAGAGCCCTCTGCCATCCTCTCAGTGCAGCTCTATCCTCCAGTATTTTGCCTCAAATTCTATGTACCTTGGCTTTCCTGAACTCCAGTCTTTGTCTACTGCACTTAATGAGACCCTGAGCTCTGTTTGGGTTTCCCTTCCTTCACTGTAGCTTGAAAACTGCTTTTAGATAGTGACCTGCAGCAATCATAAGCTTACCTCATTAGTTTCCTTCCTTAAGGGATCACTGTCCTTTGCTATCTGTGTCCAGTGTCTGAAAATATTCTGTATGTTTTGTACAGTTTTTAAGTTTTTTAAGGCAGCAGGGTAATTTTGGTGTCTGTATCTCTCTATGGTTGGAAGCAAAATTTAACTCAGCTTTATATGGTGAGGAATGACCCCCAAAATTCAGACAATTTAAAATACATAATGCATTGTGAACAGATAGTAACTTAATATACAATTGAAATTTTGCCAAGAAAGGAGGTTTTTAAAAAATCTGATTAGCTTAATTTTATTCACATTGCAAGTTAAATTTCCACTAAAGTACCAGATATAAAAAATTCAACAAATTTTATTGTATTCAGAGTTTCAGATAGCCCTCTTACAATAAAGTTGATTGACTGATGTAAATAATGATGTCTGTACCTGGAAATTCTTAGTGGTTAAAAATTTGTGCCAAAACAACTATATTTAACCTTGAGGGTATACGACTTCTTATTACCTGAGTTGTTATATTCTTAACAGTCCTTCAGTTTTAGACTTGAAGAGGAATGTAAGAGCCTGCTGAAATGCTTAGGATAGTATAGGATGAGGTGAGATTAAAGTTGACTGAGACTGAGTAGAATTGTAATTATAGGAATTAACAACTACTACCGGAAGTTGAGAGACATTTTAGTAAAGATTTCTGTTACTGTAAGTGTTGTAATTAATAACTACTCACAGATTATAATCTTTAGTCATTTAAATAATAAATTTTTCTTTAGATATTAACTCATAGATTCCCAAATTGTCTCAGTTCATAGTGCCCTAATTATCTCAGTAATATTTTCATGGCACTTCAATTTAAGGAGAAGTACCTGAGAGTTCTATCAACCAAGTGTGTATGTCTTAACAATTTAATAATCATCAAAAATATACATATAGATTAAAAATAATGTTTAAATTTAATTCTTTAATAGCCATTATTATTTGTTACAGGATGTGTGAGACTGTTGGGTACTAGACAAATTTCTCAAACCTCGGGTTCAGATTGGACACTACCACCCTCATTTCTTGTTTCACTATGCTTTTTGCTCGTACCTTGATTTTTATCACAGCAGTTGTCAAAAACCCAACTTCATAAGGACATGATGCCATGAAAGGAATGTAGTGCAATATGATATTGAAACTCAGAACTTACTTTAGCTAGTAGTTGGTCCAGTGTCCAACAGATGTTAAGTACTGCTGTGTTTCCCCTGTTCAGAATATCCAAAAGAGCCCCTGTTTGTTTGCTACAGCACCCCTGGGAGCCTTGGCACACATTCTGTGAGCTAGAATTAAATCATTCTCTTCTAATTAAAAAACAATTTTTAAAAATTTATTTATTTAATTTTGGCTGTGTTGGGTCTTCGTTGCTGTGCATGGGATTTCTCTACTTGCAGTGAGCGGGGGCTACTCTTCGTTGTAGTGCGCAGTCTTCTCATTGTGGTGGCTTCTCTTGTTGCGGAGCACAGGCTCTAAGCGTGCGGGCTTCAGTAGTTCTGACTCGTGGGGTCTAGAGTGCAGGCTCAGTAGTTGTGGCACACAGGCTTAGTTGCTCTGTGGCATGTGGATTCTTCCCGGACCAGGGATCAAACCCACGTCCCCTGAATTGGCAGGCAGATTGTTAACCACTGTGCTACCAGGGGAGTCCCTTGTCTAATGTTTATTTCTGTTTTGTATGGAATTCCAGCATGATTAGTTCCTAACTAATTTTTCTATTTCAAAATATAGAATCCCTTTTGATCTTTTGTGATTAGCAAAGTTTCTTAAGAAACTGATTTAATAATGGTGAAATAAAGGAATAGTGTTTTTGGCATTTTTCCTTGGTGGAAAAGTATTTACAGCAGAGACTTCATAGAAAAATGATTGAATACGTTGGTTTTGTTTACAAAAACCTGGAATACAAAGAGAAATAGTGAGTAAATAAAATATTAATACAGAATAAATGGGATTAAAATGAGGTACATTATTACTGTACAAGCTAGTGTGAATAAATAGAAAAGAAAGATATGAATTTTATTACAGGGAGGTTTAAGAGAAAATAATTAAAACTATTGATGCTGTTAATGGTTTTCATAGTGTCAATTATTGTCTTGTAATAGACAAAGGATATTCCTGGTTAATCCTTAAAGATAACTTCCCACTGAACTGAACTGTACTATGATTCAAATGATTTTTTAAAATGATGTATTTATAAGGAGGTATATTTTGAACTATGTGGGAAGTATTATTTTTGTGTACTATTATGATAAGTATATATTTTCAGTTACATGTATTTGTAGTTTAATACATCATAGAACAACCATAATGATAATAGTGTATGTTTATCGAGTGGGCCACACACAGTTATTAGTGCTTTCCATGTATTGACTAAATTCCTACAATAGTCCTATGAGATAGACTCTATTATTATTCTCATTATATAGATCAAGGAAATGAACCACAGAGAGGTTAAGTAATTTGCCCAAGCTTATAGAGGTAATGAATGGTGGAATCAAAGTTTGAAATCAGGCAGTATGGTTCCACAATTTCCATTTTTAACCACTCCCCAAAGAGAGAATTAGCTTTCACCTGAGTGTTAACAAAGAAAATGTTGCTTAGGAAAAAACAAAACAAGTGAATGTGATCTAAATTTATTTTAAGATCCTAGACTTTAAAGTATTTTATAAGTAGATTAGTTCAGGGAAAAGGAGCCAACCACAATGCCTTTAAACTTTAAGAAATAAAATAAATATATTACTTAGTCGTATTTTATTTCATTTAAGATTATATTAGGAATCTTAAATTCAGGATTAAAATTTGAATGTGTTTCATGTTGAATTCAAGGAATTGGATTTTAACGAGTAACCACTAGAAGGTAGATCTGTTGCAGAGGTCATACTAACGATTTGGAGGGAGAGTATAACCATGCCTAATCATAATTTTGAACTATAGTATTGCTAGAAATGAAAGATACTTGGTTTATTGGGCCAGCAATATGACATTTTCCTTGTATCCTTTGCTTCTTAATGAAGACTATTGTTTCTTCCTTTTAAAATAGACTTTCATCTCAGCACAAAATACCAAAGCATTCAATTTATATGTTTTTATTGTCTTTAGTCTTCTTGAAATTTCTGTATTTTTTATGAGTTTTTAAGTTCTAGATTTATATAGATTGTGGTGTAGTTTGTGTACCTAATGGTACTTATAAATACTTTTATTTAATTCAGAATTATTACCTGAATGCCTAATATGCGCTCAGCATTCTGCTTATTATGTGAGGGGAGAGAGGGTCAGGGGAAGGAAAAACAGTGTTTCTCAGGAATCTGGTTGTGGTAAAACATGTAATAATTATTTTAGAGATATCTTCCCTGACCTCCTTTATTAACTAAACAAGCTCTCTTTCCTGCATTTATTCTGTCTCAACATCTTGTTTGTTTTATTTGTCATGCTTGTTAAATTAAAAGATTACTTTTTCTGTGATTAAAGATTTGTTTTTCACCCATGAATTGTGAGTGATTCACCCATGAATAGATTCACCCATGAATCTATTAAAGATTTATATAAAATCAGAACTTCTGGAAATCTGTTTAAGATTAAATTTTAACGTCAGGAATTTTCAAATCGACAGTCGGTAAAGATGGTCTCTCAGCTCAGGCTGTTTTAATAAAATACCATAAACTGGGTGGCTTACACAACATATATTTATTTCTCACTTTCTGAAGACTGGAAGCACAAGGTCAGGGCACCAGCATGGTCAAGTTCTGGTGAGAGTCCTTTTCTGGGTTGCAGGGTGCCAACTTCTTATATCCTCATGTGGCAAGGAGAGCTCTGGTCTCTTCACTGCCCTGTGAGGGCACCAATCCCATTCATGAGGACTCTACTCTCATAATTACTTCCCAGTTCCACACCTCCAGATACCATCATATTGGGGATTACATTTCAACATATGAAGTTTGGGGGCACACAAACTTCCAGTCCCTAACATATGGTTGAGAGCACAGACTTAGAAGTCATACAGATTAGAGTTTAAATTGCAAATATTTCCATGCCTTCCTTACTTAAATTCTTTAGGCCTCAGTTTCCACATCTGTTAAAAGGATTTAAAAAAGTTTGTTGAGGGATTGGAGAAGCATCTAGTTAAAATCTTGTCTTGTAGTAGGTACTCAAAATTGACATCGATACTTAAAAAGTTCTCTCAAGTGGTCAAAACTTTGATCAGGGATGTGTAAGGAATGTCATATTTAATATTAATCATTGAGGAGTTATAATAGAGAAAAGACATTTATATCAATATTATCTTTACTGAGTTGTAGATTCATTTGTTTTAAGAGGTTTTTGAGCTGTAATTTACTCATGACCTCTGTGAGATTGTGATTTATCAAGTTTTTTGATGAGATTGGGGTATCTGCATTTTAAAACAGCTTCATAGGCAATTCTGACATTCCAGAAGACACTCTAAACTAGAAGGTGAATATTTTAATCTTTATGCATAAAAAAATCTGAGTCAATATTTAACAGGTGTAAAGACTGTTAGAAAAATTTACACATCTTTCATTGAAACTTGTTTAATATTGAAGTCATATCTGTAAAGAAATTATTTTTCATGATTCTTGGTTAAGAACACAGCTATGTAGACAGGGCCATTTGGTTTGGAACCTTGGCTCCACCAGTTGCTTGTTGTATGAATTAAGGCAAAATAATTACTTTTATATGCTTTAGTTTTCTTTTTGTGAAATGAGAATAATGAGTTGTTTCGAGTTAATCAATGTATAGTAATTATAATCATCATCATCATCATCTCATGTTATAGTTTAAATACGTTTTATGTTTGTTTTTGGAGAGTCTTGAGAAAAGCCAGTTAGCATCTTGTAAATAATAGGCTTCCAAAAGTAACTCCTTTTTGATGTTTAATAATTCTTTAATATTAAATCTTTTAATTCTTAAAATCGTGTATATTGTACTTGATTTGAATACTCAAATTCAAAAATATATCTAAATCTCAAATTGAAGATGTTTAGATTTTACCAAAATTAATACTTTTTACTTTTTCATTTATATTTTCACATCAAACCTATACAGAAATTACTTTATTTTCCTAGTTGTTTTTACATCCAAACACCTTATCTTTGTATAAATCTTGAAGACACGTTTTGCTTTCCTTTTAACATTCTATACTTATAATGTGATAGGCTTCTCAATACTTGTTTTCTTTTGCTCTTCTATTTTCAAGGATTCTTTCTCTCTCTCTCTTTCTTTCTTGAAATGAAAACTCAGTCCTGAAAAATGGTAACCGTAAAAAGGAATTTAAAAAGTAAGATGATTTTTAGTATTTATTGCATGTTTATTTAGGTATGCATGTTATATCCTTGAAATACTATTGTTTAAGGATTTAACCTCACAGAGGATGAGAGATTATCTCATATTTATGTTTATAGTTAAAGTTTAGGTGCTTAATAAGCAGGCTGTTGTTATAAGGTTATATTATATACTCTCATGACTGGGAAAACCTCCCTCCTGTTCCATTCCACTCCTAAACACATGGGTTGCACAGCTGCTGTATAGTTCTACATTGTCCCATGTGTATTAAGCGAACACAGCCTGCAAAAGGGTTGCATTTTGGAGCATGGTGGTAGCATGGCTGGTTGGAGACCACAGAAGTATAACTGCCAGAGTTCTTCCATCTGGCAGCAGTGCTGCTAGGCAGCTCCACACAGGGCATAAATATATTTTTGCTGAGCACTTTTCCTGTTGCAACAGCCATGAATGCCTAGGCAGCGATGTGGGTGGCTGGCAAGATGGTCAAAGGGACTAACAGAAAGGTGTTTAATTGGAGCCACTCTACTGTTTAAGGTGAAAGAACATGCAATAAAGTACGAAGAAACACATTTGAACTCTTACTATACATGCAGGAAGCTTGACAAATAGTCTTTTAACTTTTACGAAGACCTTTAAATTAAAGAATTGTGAAATTGTAGTAAAGCATAATTACTTTAAAAAATTAGCCTTTGTATGTATGGCAGAAGGTGACACAGAAATATAATTTTTGATTTTAAGAGAAAATAATTGTGATTGTCTTCATTTGATGAAAGTTTATATCTGCTTTCATTAAAAATTCCCAGAACATTGAACATAAGTCAACATTCCATGGAGAAGGAGGTATTATGCAACTTGCATGTGTGCATATCTGCATATCAGAGCACAAAATATTGACATGATAATTGCAGTCAAGCCTGAGTGAACAGTGGCCTGTGGGAATTCAGCTGGTGTTGTACCAACTGGATGGCTGCTCAGGACACAGTTTGAAATGCAAGGTGCAAGTTAGCACTTTATTCAGCACAGGCAGGCATCATTTAAAAATCCTTGGGGGCAACCCTGGTGATGTGCAGATGTTAAAACAGTCTGTTCTGAAGTGCTGATATTTTTGAACACTGTAAGAGACTTCTCAATTCTGGGTAAAAAATATTTACACAATTATTAAAGACATAATACACAATCTTTTCCAATTCTTTTATGGATTTTTTAGATAATAAATGTTGAGTATATGCAGAAGTAACTGGACATGCGGTTTAAAAAAAGGAACAGGAAAATCAGGAACTAAATAGAGTCATTTAATTTCTAACTATAAAATAGAAAAGATTTTGAGTTTCAACTTTGTGTACTTAGAAATGATGTTAAATGAATAAGGATATCTGAAACAATGGTATATTATTTAGTCATGTATCAAATCTAAGCTGTTATGTTCTATTAAGTTATCAATTCTTTGTTTAAAGAGTTCATCAGTATTCCATAATTTTACAAATTCAGATTCAGATGTTGTAGCCTAATTCTGTTCTTTGTTCTAGTTTGGAGCTACCTGATTGAACAGGGAAAAAAAGAATAATTTTTCATGTCTCAGGCTGACTCTTCTAGCACAGGTTTTGGCTTTCACCTGTAGTTTAAATATATATTTTATATTGAAAAACAAAATATAGTAGTTAGACATTCTGGATTATGTAATAAAAATTAAGTTGTGATCTTAAGACAAAATAGATGTTTCAAGTATAGTTGAACCTTTAAAATATTTTATACCAGAGGTTTTATGTGTATTAGGATCTGTTGACTTAGTAATGTGTTTTCATTCAGAATATTAAGAGGTTTTGTATAGCTGTTTTTACTGTGGAATAAATGTTTGCAAAATATTTGTGTTAAGTTTTCAGGTTTTTCTCTTTTTGAGTTTTCTTATTACATTATTCATAGATACCATTCTAGTAATTTATTATACATACTCAAAATAGGAAAATAGTTATAAAACAGTTTGTGGATAAAATAATAAATAATTTGTAATGGTATAATTCTCATTTCCCTAAACTTCCCATTTTTGTGTTACTGTTTTAGAATCATAATGCATAGTAGAAATTGAGAATGCATTTAAATGGAAAGCCCTTAATAAGATTAAAATGTACATTTTAATAGATTCTGTTCTTAAATGAAAGAAAATGTTAGTACAATGTTTATTTTGTGCATTAGTATTATCTGTTAATTAAGAATAATCATCAGTGAGTTTTGCTTTTTTATTTTCTTTGTTTTCTAATTCAGACCAATATCATTGCCTCATTTATGGTTAAATGTTTCTTTTAGACTCTAATATTTCATTTTTGACATCTCATTAAAAATGGGCTCAAACCCAGAAAGTATGATCCTGTCATATTGTATAATATATGGCATGGTCTATAACACAATAAAATTTTGTTTGTTAATGATTTAGAATAATTTCTCAGATTTTTGAGTCTAGAAAAATGGCAGAAAGTTAGCATGGTAATTCATGTGGCTAAGTACAGCAATGTTAAATGCTTAAATGGGTGGTACTCTTGGGAAAAGTCATTGGAGCTTTAAACTTGTACAAATTTGACAGCCTCTCTTCACTTCATTTTTCATCTTAAAGAAGTCTGCAGATATTCTTAGCTCACATCATTATTGCACATCAGTGGTTCTAATTAGCTAAACAGGAGTTTGTCTCAGTCATTGATCATCATCAACTTCTTGACAGTGTCTTTATTTTTAGGAACCTTTTTTAAGTGTCTTGTAAATACATAGACTGTACATTAATTGAATTGACCAGATAGGTTGGTGATTTTTAAACTCAAAGCAATTTTTTTCATTGTGTTATTCCAAGTAAAACATAGTGTATTCATATTGTAGCATTGTTTTCTCTTGGGAGCATTTTCCTGTTAAGAAAATATTAGATATCCCATACCACCAGGAGGAGCTGCTGAACAAATCTCTATATAGATTTTGAATTGTGATATTTTTTTCAACTTCAAAACTATAACATCGTAGTGAATTTTGGAATTTTTTGTTATAAAATATATCATTGAGGTATATTTTTGAAGTTTATATTTTATATGAAGATTCATATTTCATTTATGACCTATACTTTCAGTATTATATTATTCACCTTAATCTATTGAGAAATGTGTCAGTTATTGTTATTTCAGTGACTCTCAGACTTCAGTATGTATCAGAATTTTTTGAGGCTTTGTGTCTAAGTCAGTTCGGGCTGCTATAACAGAATACCATAGACTGGGTGGCTTAAACAACAAACATTTATTTCTCATAGTTCTGGAGGCTAGGAAGTCCTATATCCAGTTGCCTGCCAACTCCATTCCTTGTGAGAGCTCTCTTGTAGACAGCTCCCTCTTGAAGTATCCTCACATGATGAAGAGAGAGATCATCTTTCTCTCTAATCTCTCTGTCACTAATCCTGTTCGTGAGGGCCTTACCCTCATGACCTTCCAAAGGCCCTACCTCCAAATACCCTCACATTGGGGATTAAGGCTTCAACATATGGGTATGAAACTTTCAGTCTATAGCACCTAATTGTTAAGCACAGATTGCTGGGCTGTACCCTCGGAGTTTCTACCTTCAGGGTGGGAGGAAGATGGTGCATTTCTAACAAGTTCCTAGGTGATGCTGATGCTATTTCTTTCGTGACCCACACTGAGTAGCACTGGGTTAGAGTGTGAGCTGTGTACATACTTGCGTCATAGGAGGTAATTGCTCTGGTACCAAGCTAATTTGTAAGCTGTAATAATGCTTTTGTTTGGGGTTTGTGGCCTATAGTCTAATTTTTTATCTCATTTAAAAGGACCACCAGAATTTACTTTGACAAGAGTTGGTATTTTTTAGGCTTGTTATGAAAGAGTGGATTAGAAAGACTTTATCCTTGTAAATTAAACTAATTCCTGGGAAGTTAAAAATAGATTCATGTATATTCAGGAAGGAATTTACAGAGGAAGTTTCTGACTGGAATTAATATCTTGGCTGTCTCAACCTGGGTCTTTGTCCTTGGCTAAACCCAATCATGCCCTGCCCTTTGGGATTTGAAGTTATTTTTCTCCTGATCCATATACAGCTGACCCTTGAGCAACCAGGGGTTAATCCCTGTATAATTTATAGTTGGCCTCCATATTCTTGGTATCTCTGCATCCACAGATTCAACCAACCATGGACCCTATAGTACTGTAGTGGTTACTATTGACAAACATCCGCATATAAGTGGATATGCAGTTCAAACTTGCCTTGTTCATGAGTCAACTGTACCTTAAATGGATGTAGTATTCTTTTTCAATAGTTATGATTTTATAATGGTAAATTAAAACTTCAAGTGATATTTTGAAATTGTATGTTAGTGATAAGTGATAAAAAATATGTATTTTTTAATATATAAAATAGTTTTATAGATCAGTAAAAATAGTAAGATATAAAATAGTAGATACATTGACAGACAATGGCAAATTAGGGGGGAAAAGGCATTACAATTTCTGAAAGTATGTTTAGTTTCACTGTTAATAAAAGAAACACAAATAAAAAGAAAGCCTGGTTGAAGACAGTGGATTGTGATCATGCATTAAATGTGCTGATAATGCTTGGTAAAGAGGAAATAAAATAATAAAGCAGGATAAAGTGCAAACAGTAAAAATAGTAGTCATAACATGTTTGTGAAATTTCAAACGTTGTTTATTCCAACTCTCCATCTACTGTGTGCCTACATCCAGAGGGCTGACCATGGCTAGAGAAAAACTTTGAACCATGATGACTGGTCTTATGTAAATTTATGACCATTAACCTCAGTGCTTTAATACTGCCTGGTAGTCGTCCTGTTTTTTTTTTTTTTTTGGTTTTCTGGCTCACTTACTATCCCACTCACTTGTCAACTTCTTTTTTAATCTTTAAAAAAAATTTTTTTTGGCCACGCCATATGGCTTATGGGATTTTAGTTCCCCAACTAGGGATTGAACTCACGGCCTCAGCAGTAAGAGTGCTGAGTCCTAACCATCGGACCACCAGGGAATTCCCAACTTCTAACACTTTGTTTCTCATTCTCACTCTCAGCTGGTAGCTGTTATAAATTTGTTAAATTAATACTTGTTAAGTAGAGCACAGGGTTGTGGATGGTGAGCCATGGTTCAACAACAGACCAGAAGAGAAATTGAAATAGAAAAATTTATTACTCAAAGGTCCTGGAGGAAGTACTTGGCATGCTTCAAGGGACAACACGGGGAGATCAAGGCACAGTGCAGACAGAGAAGGACAGACCTGGGGCACATGCCTTTATTAAGGTTTATGGGTGGAGTACTTTCAGGTAAGCCCCACAGGGTGTCTTATCTAAGGGGCACATAAGGGAAAGCATTGGAAGGCAGGGGAGACTACTGATCAAGGGCTATTGGGGAAGTCGTATCAGGGACTTAAATTTACTTGTGACTCTGCAAGCTGCTATCTCTAGGGCATGCGCTTGCATGAGGGACTAGAGTCAGTTTAAGTTTGCTGTTCTTTGAGTTATGCTCTTGCCTCAGTGCTTTGCACTTGTTACCGGTCCCGTGGCTTGGAAAACTCTTCCGTGAGAGCTCTATGTCTCTCACTTCCTTCCTTTAAGTCTCTACCCAAATACCACCTTTAAGGACAGTTATTTGTTAATTATTCAGTAGCAACATGCAACCTTCCTTTTACTCCCCAGTTCTCTAAAGCTAGGCATCTCTTTCTCTGTTAACCCTAGTTCACTGTCCTTATTATACTTATAGCCAATTAACATATTATGTATTCACTTCTGTATCATTTATTTTCAATATCCATAAACTAGAATGTTAATTCCATGAAGGCAACCACTTGGTTTATTTTGTTCACTGCAGTATCCCTGGTCCCTAAGAGAGTGCCTGTCATATACTGAGTGCTCAGTAAATTCTGAAGGAATGTAGATATGGATTTGAGGGGTGGTATTTATTTTGTTAGGTACTCTTTTAGTCTGAGAACTCTATTTCTGTAACATTCTCAGCATTTATCTCCTAAAAATATTGCTTTATCTTTCATCCCACTATTATCTACTTCTAAACTCTTTAGGCATATGTTGGAGTATCCCAGTTAAAACCTACATGTCTTAACTGAGGTTTCATATTTTTCATCTCATTGTTTTTCTATGCAGTATTCTGGATAAATCCCTCATTAATATCCTCCTTTTCACTAATTCTCTTTTTGCGTCTATTTTGAGCTTAGCCCATTTAATTGTTTTTTGATTCGTTGATCATAATTTTTATTTTCAAGGTTTTTTTTTTTTTTAAAGAAGTTCTATTTTTAAAAAATTTATTTTATTTTTGGCTGCGTTGGGTCTTTGTTGTTGAGGGTTTTCTCTAGTTGTGGCGAGCTGGGGCTACTCTTCATTGTGGTGCACTGGCTTCTCGTTGCAGTGGCTTCTCGTGTTGCGGAGTACGGGCTCTAGGCACATGCGCTTCGGTAGTTGTGGCATGCAGGCTCAGTGGTTGTGGCACACGGCCTCAGTGGTTGTGGCTTGCGGGCTCTAGAGTGCAGGCTCAGTAGTTGTGGTGCACGAGCTTAGTTGCTCTGCGGCATGTGGGATCTTCCCGGACCAGGACTCGAACCCGTGTCCCCTGCATTGGCAGGTGGATTCTTAACCACTGTGCCACCAGGGAAGCCCCTATTTGTTGTCTTTTTGATGATTGCTATTCTGACAGGTGTGAGGTGGTACGTCATTGTGGTTTTAATTTTGCATTTCCCTTATGATTAGCGATGATGAGCATCTTTTCATGTGTCTGTTAGCCATCTGTATGTCTTCTTTTGAAAAATGTCTATTCAGGTCATCTGCCTATTTTTTTTTTTTTTTTTTTTTTTTTTTTTTTTTGTGGTATGCGGGCCTCCCTCTGCTGTGGCCTCTCCCGTTGCGGAGCACAGGCTCTGGACGCGCAGGCTCAGTGGCCATGGCTCACGGGCCCAGCCACTCCACGGCATGTGGGATCCTCCCAGACCGGGGCGCGAACCCGTATCCCCTGCATCGGCAGGCGGACGCGCAACCACTGCGCCACCAGGGAAGCCCCATCTGCCTATTTTTATCTCTTTTTTTTTTGCTGTTGAGTTGTATGAATTTTTTGTATATTTTGGATATTAACCCCTTATCATCAGATATACTGTTTGTAAATATCTTCTTCTATTTAATATGCTTCCTTTTTGTTTTGTTGATTGTTTCCTTCATTGTGCAAAAGTGTTTGAGTTTGATGTAGTCCCATTTTTTAATTTTGCTTTTGTTTGCCTTGCCTGAGGAGGCAGATCCAAAAAAATATGCTGTGACTGATGTCAGAGAACATAGTGCCTAGGTTTTCTTCTAGCAGTTTTGCGGTTTCAGGTCTTTTATTTAAGTCTTTAATCATTTTAAGATTTTTTTTTATGGTGTGATAAAGTGGTCCAGTTAGAATTTTCTTTTTTTTTTGCATGTAGCAGTCCAGTTTTTCCAATACCATTTATTGAAGAGGTTGACTTTTCCCCATTGCATATTCTTTCCTCCTTTGTTATAGATTAATTGACCATATAAGCGTGGGTTTATTTTTGGGCTCTATTCTGTTCCATTGGTCTATGTGTCTGTTTTTGTGCCAGTACCATACTGTTTTGATTACTGTAGCTTTGTATTATGGTTTGAAATCAGAGAGTGTGATACCTTCAGCTTTGTTCTTCTTTCTCTAGATTGCTATGGCTATTCAGGGTTGTTTTGTGTTTCCATACAAATTGTAGAATTATTTGTTCTAGTTTTGTGAAAAGTGCCATTGGTAGTTTGATAGGTATTACATTGTAGATTGCCTTGGGTAGTATGGTCATTTTAACAACATTGATTCTTCCAATCCAAGAACATGGTATATCTTTTCATCTATTTGGGTCATAAATTTCTTTCATCAGTGTCTTATAGTTTTCATAGTATGAGTCTTCTACCTCTTTGGTTAGATTTATTCCTAGGTATTTTATTCTTTTTGATGCAATTGCAAATGGGATTTTTCCTTAATTTCCCTTTCTGATAGTTACTTGTTAGTGTATAGAAATATAACTGATTTCTGTATGTTGATTTTGTATCCTGTAACTTTACTGAATTCATTTATTAGTTCTAATAGGTTTTTTTTGTAGCTTCTTTAGGATTTTCTAGAGTATCATGTCATCTGCAGACAGTGGCAGTTTTACTTTTTCCTTTCCAATTTGGATTTGTTTTATTTATTTATTTTTCTAGTCTGATTGCTGTGGCTAGGACTTCTAATACTATTTTGAATAAAGTGCTGAGAGTAGGCATCCTTGTCTTGTTCCTGATCTTAGAGGAAATGCTTTCAGCTCTTTACCTTTGAGTATTATGTTGGCTGTGGGTTTGTCATATATGGCCTTTACTATGTTGAGGTAAGTTCCCTCTATTTCCACATTCTGGAGAGTTTTTATTGTAAATAGGTGTTGAATTTTGTCAAAAGCTTTTTCTGCATCTACTGAGATGATAATATGATTTTTATTCTTCATTTTGTTAAGGTGGTGTATCACATTGATTTGTGGGTAATGAACCATCCTTGCATCCCTGGGATAAATCCCACTTGATCATGGTGTATGATCCTTTTAATGTATTGTTGAATTTGGTTTGCTAATATTTTGTTGAGGATTTTCAACAAAAAATCCTCTAATTTTCTTTTTTTGTCTTTGTCTGGTTTTGGTATCAGGGTGATCCGGGCCTTGTGGAATGAGTTTGGAAGAATTCCTCCCTCTGCAGTTTTTTGGAATAGTTTGAGAAGCCTATGTGTTAACTCTGCTTTAAATATTCGGTAGAATCCACCTGTAAAGCTGCCTGGGCCTGGACTTTTGTTTATGGGGAGTTTTTTGATTACTGATTGAATTCCATTACTGTTAATTGGTCTGTTTATGTTTTCTGTTTCTTCCTGATTCAGTCTTAGGAGTCTGTATATTTCTGGGAATTTGTCTACTTCTTTTAGGTTGTCCAATTTATTGGCATATAATTGTCCACAGTAACCTTTACGATCCTTTGTATTTTTATGGTGTTGGTCTTAACTTCTCCTTTCCCATTTCTCATTTTATTTATTTGGGCCGTTTCTCTTTTTTTCTTAATGAGTCAGTTTTGGATGGAATGTTCTGTATATATTAATTACATTTAAGGCCAGTGTTTCTTTATTGATTTCTGTCTGTATGATCTGTCCATTGATATTAGTGCTGTGTTAAAATCCCCTACTGTTATTGTGTTACTGTCAGTTTCTCCCTTTATGTTTCTTAATATTTTCTTTATGTATTTAGGTGCTGTTATGCTTAGTGCATGTATATTTACAATTATTATATCTTCTTGTTGGGTTGATCCCTTGATCATTATGTAATGTCCTTCCTTGTCTCTTGTTAGTCTTTAAAGTCTATTTTGTCTGATATAAGTATTGCTACCCCAGCTTTGTTTTTGTTTTCATCTGAATAGAATTCCTTTCTCCATCCCCTCACTTTTAGTCTGTATCTACATCTGAAATGAGTCTTGTCGGCAGCATAGATATAGAACTTATTTTGTGTCCATTCAGCCATTCTTTGTCTTTTGATTGGAGCATTTAGTCCATTTACATTTAAAGTAATTATTTAATAGCGATGTATTTATTGCCATTTTGTTAATTGTTTGGGGATTGTTTTTGTAGGTCTTTTTTGTTCATTCTCTTCTTGTTCTTTTGTTTATTCTCTTCCCTTATGATTTGATGACTATCTTTAATGTTATGTTTGGGTTCCTTTCTCTTTTTTTGTTTGTATATCTTATATATGTTTTTGATTTGTGTTTACCATGAGGTTCATATATAACAACCCATATATATGTGATTAATTTAAGTTGATGATCTCTTTAAGTTCAATACAGTCTAACAACTCTACATTTTTACTCCGCCCAGCCCCACATTTAATGTTTTTGATGTCATGTTTTACTTCTTTTTGTATTTTGTATCCTTTACATATTATAATAATTACTTAGTATGGATATAGATGATTTTACTATTTATGTCTTTTAACCTTCCTACTAGCTTTATCAGTGACTGATGTACTACCTTTACTCTATGTTTATCTTCACCAGTGAGATTTTTCGTTCATAAATTTCATATTTCTAGTTGTGGCCTTTTTTTCTGCTTATGGAAGTTCCTTTAACTTTTCTTGAAAAGCCATTTTAGTGGTGCTGAACTCTTTTACCTTTTCCTTGTCTGTAAAACTCTATCTTTCCTTCAAATCTGAATGATAGCCTTGCCAGGTAGAGTATTCTTGGTTGTAGACTTTCCTTTCATTACTTCGAATATATCGTGTAACTCTCTTCTGGCCTGCAGTTTCTGCTGAAAAGTCAGCTGATAGCCTATGTTTGTTCCCATGTACTTAACAGGTTGCTTTTCTCTTGCTGCTTGTAGGAGTCTTGTATTTTAATTTTTGCCATTTTAATTATGATGTGTCTTGGTGTGGACCTCTTTGGGTTCATCTTTTTGGGGAGTCTCTGTGATTCCTGGCCTTAGATATCTGTTTCATTCCCCAGGTTAAGGAATTTTTCTGGTATTATTTCTTCAAATAATTTCCCTGCTACTTTATCTCTCTCTTCCCCTCTGCCACCCCTGTATGCAAACGTCAGTATGCTTGATGTTCTAAAGGTCTCTTAAACTATTTTCCTTTTTAAAAATTCTTTTTTTCTTTTCTGTTTGGGAGAGTTCTACTACTCTGTCTTCCAGGTGCTGATCCTTTACTCTGTATCATCTAATCTACTGTTGATTTCTTCTACTGTATCTTTTATTTCAGTTATTGTATTTTTCAGCTCTTGTTTGGTTTTTCTTTATATTTTTAAACTCCTTTTGGAATTTCCACTGTTCATCCAGTTTTCTCCCCAGTTAATTGAACCTCTTTTTGATCATTACTGAACTCTTTTTCAGGTAGATTGTTTATCTCCACTTTGTTTAGTTCTTTTTTTTTCTGAGGTTTTTTGTTATTTATTTGTTTGGAACATATTTCTCTGTCTCCTCATTTTGCCCTATTCTCTATGTTTGTTTCTGTATGTTAGGTCAGTCAGTTACAATTTCCCAATTTGGAGAAGTAGCCTTATGTAGGAGACACTCCATGGGGTCCAGTAGCACACTCCCCTCTCATCACCAGAGCTATGTGCTTTAGGGGTTCTCCTTATGTTGGCAGCATGTACCCTTCTGTTGTGGGGGGCCAACTACTGTGGATATGTTGTTAGGCAGAGCTGGCCCCTGGCCCAACTGGCTGTGAGGCTGTGCCTCATGCAGTGGCTGTAGGCCTGCTGGAGAAAAAGGTAGGTTTTCTGTGTCATTGGCTGTATGCCCAGGAGAGCCTTGGGCTGGGTCCTTGCGTAGCTGTCTGTGCAGCCTGGGGTGATTTACAGCTGGTGCTAGCCCACAGGTAGGTGCCAAGTCCCCTGGTGCTAGTAGAGTAGAGGGAGGATTCCAAAATGGTACTTGCCAGTGCTGGTGTTATTGCAGTAGAACAAGTCCCCCAAAATGGCTGCCACCAGCATCTCTGTCCCCCAGGGGGTCCCAGTTGCCTCTACCTCTCCAGGAGGCTCTCCAAGACCAGCAACTGGATCTGATCCAGACTCTTTTCATACTGCTGCCTCTGCACTGGAACTTGGACTATGTGAGATTTTGTTCATGCTTTTTAAAAGTGGAATCTCTGTTGCCTGTAACTTCCAGCTCTCCTGAACATGAGCCCTACTGGTTTTCAAAGCCAGATGTTCTGTGGTCTTATCTTCTTGGTGTAGGATATCTGGGCTGGAGAGCTTGACATGGCACTCAGATCCCTTGCTCTTTGGAGAAGACCTCTAAAATTGTGATTATCCTTCCAATTGGGGGCCACCAATCCTGGAGTGTGGATCCTGACTATATTGTGTCTCCACCCTTCCTAACCATCTTATTGTGGTTTCTTCATGTCTTTATTTGTGGAGTATCTTTTCTGCTAGTCTTCAGTTTACTCTCATAAATAGTTGCTTCATAAGTAGTTGTAATTTTCATGTTGTCCAGGGATGGAGGTGAGTTCAGGGTCTTCCTACTCTGCCATCTTGGTCACCAGCGGTGTTATGCTTTTATGATTGGTGTCTCTTAATTCTAATATCCCCTGTGCCTTCTAAACTCCTTTGCTTCATCTCACTCTTTCTTAAGTAAGGGTTCTTTCTTTCTTCCTACCTGTATACTTTGTGATTCATGTGTGATTTAGGTACAGATTTCTATTTATTTTACGTATTTTTAAAGTTAAAAAAATATATAACTGAGCACCCAAAACAGTTCTCCCCCATTTATTTATTTATTTGTTGGCCACACCCCATGGCATGTGGGATGTTAGTTACCCGACCAGGGATTGAACCTGTGCGCACTGCATTGGAAGTGCAGAGTCTTAACCACTGGACCGCCAGGGAAGTCCCCCCCATTTATTTAATGTTGGTTATTAGTAAGTCTTTAGTTTTCTCTCTTTTGAGGCTTTTACTTAAAAAATGATAACTATTTTATTCTTAACATAATTGCATATATAAAGTGTATACATTAAGAAGAGCATATTAACATATTCAGTGATTATTTTAAATTTATGATATAGTGGCTGTTGTAATCAAGATTAAATGTGTTTTAATATGTTTTGTAATGCATCTAAATATAGAAACTAAACTTTTTTTTAGTATGAAGTTGTCTTAGTTGTCAGCAGTTGTAAGTTGTTGTCACTTGCCATATGGTTTCTGATTAATTCTGAAAGAGCTGTCAACTCCTGATAATTTAATTTTCTATATTTTAATGTGAAACTCATTATCAGGATGTGAAAATTTAAAGAATTGGCTATCAATTATGACTAATAAACTTTCAATATATATATATTTTTGTTTCTAGAGAAAAACAGAAATCCGAAGCAAAAGATAGAAAAGTTTTAGAAATTCTGCAAGTCAAGGATGCTAAAATACAAGAATTGGAACAGGTTGGTGTTACAACAGAAAATACTAAATTTATAATATTTGTTCCAGGTAGTAGATCTTTACAAATATTTAAAAATTTTTTTGCA
Organism: Physeter macrocephalus; assembly: GCF_002837175.3. Lineage (NCBI taxonomy): Eukaryota > Metazoa > Chordata > Mammalia > Artiodactyla > Physeteridae > Physeter > Physeter macrocephalus. The sequence goes on from NC_041222.1 coordinate 59,316,833, forward strand.
ATAATGTTCATAAAGAATATCAGGGTCATTATGTCAAACTATTACTGTAGTCACATTACTATAGTACTTTAGTCTGTGTTTTCTGAATTAATAGACTATGTTATTTATACAATAAAACTCTTAAGATGATATTGTAATCTTATAGTAGTAGTAACTATCAATCACTTTTTGTTGAAATCTGCTTTTTTTTTTTAGCAATTATCATCCACTTCTGAGACTTAGAAATTTTAAAATGGTTTAATTTGTAGAAAAGATTTAACAACTGGGATGATTCTATTTGATCTTTTGAAAACTTGCATTTTCAAATTATGCAATTCTATAATTGTCATTATACAATTACATATAACTATGTATTTTAAATTATATGTAATTATATACTCAGTATATTATCACTACAAAAATCCATTTAGTCATTTGCTTCCAGGAATAATCTTCAGGGTATTAACATCTTAAAAATAAAGGTGAAAGAAATTTAAGAATGGCCTATATCATGATATAATATTTAAATTCATTTTATACACAGTAGCTCTTTATAGGCTAAATTATCTTTATTTTCTAGATTAAATGAAGGTTCTTTCTTGCACCTATGCTCTTCCGACTTCTTACTCTATTTCCCTTCCTAGCCAATTAAACAGTCATGAGAACTTTCATCTAAGGTTGGTTATTGTTATTAAGTAGTTTTATTAAAGGAGTAAAAATGGAAGTTAATGTAGATAAAAGATTAAATAATTTTTTCATTCTCTACATCCACATAAACTTGTTATAAAATTGAATATAGATTCCTATATGACATATAAATTTGAAATTTATATCTTTTCCAGCATCGTATTTTCCTTATGAAAATGTCATAATTGGTGCTATAGTGATAAAATTTTAAAAGTAACTTTTTAGTTCATTTTGGGAATAAACAGTTGTATTTGCCACTCGAATATCAAACAATATCCAAATGAATTTTAAAATAGATAAATATTTCCATATGCCTTGTATATTAATTAGGCTAGTCTAAGCTGCCTAGTAGATACAATGTTAAGACTTGGAAGTGGCAAACATCATTTGTACCAGCATTTCATTGAGAAAAACCAGTCGTGGCCACTGCAAGATTCAGGGGATTTGGGAAAATGTAGATCCAGGCTGAGCAATCTCTTCCTCAGTCACAAGTCTGTTCTGTGGGGGAGAATGGATTTTGGCACTCTTTTTGATATCCTTTGGCATTAAGTTTGCAATGCTTTAGGGAATGCTCAGTTTACCAGGTCTAGATAGTAATAGCATAACATTTAAGAAAATGTTGACTTTCTTAAATGACAATATATTTTTCCTTTGTCTTTGCTAAATTCTTTTCCTACTTCCTTTTCCTTGGGTAGATATTATTTCATTATTTACTTTTTGAGTAGAATCATTTAGCTCATAAAATATTAAATGCCCATGAGAGAAATTATTTTTTAGGCACCTAATTTGTTTTCTAGGGCCTTTAATTTCTTAGCCTAAACCATGTATACTTTTGTGCAATAATGGTTGTCACTTTCTACAGGGTATATTTTCAGTTTAATTCAACAAATTGCTGTATTAAATGTAGACATTATCTTGTGATGGTACTGTGGAAAATTCAGAGTTAAATTTCTTGCCTTTAATGATTTCTAAGTCTCTATGAGCAGTAGGGTGGGGATAAAAGTGAGGTGCAAGTAACCATATTCTGCTACATTAGATTAAGATTCTGTGAGGGTGGGGACCCTTGTATACCCAACATCTAATATTTACCATATTGCCTGATTTATAGTAGATGCTCTTTGAATATTTTTAAATGTATGACTTAAACTGAATAAAACCAATGTATTTTAAGTGCCATGAGAGAATCACAAGCAGAATGCTATAAAGATTCGAAAGAAGGAGAGATTAAATTCTGTGGAGAGGTCTTAAGATATTCAAATGGTTTTAATAGGTAGAGATTATAGGAGGATTTGCCCATGGTGAACATCAGGCAAAATTCTTGAAGGTGGGAGTGTAGAGTATGTTTGGGTGATACTGAAATTTATAGTTTGTTTCATAGATAATATGTAGCAGTGTAGGCTGAGATAAGATGAATGTTATATTGGACCTGTATTAAGGAAAGGCCTTGATTGCTTGAATGAAGTAGTTGGATTTATAGGCCAAAGGAATCTATCTAAGCTTTTCATTCACTTACGTTAATTCATCTGTAATCTCTGAAAATAAAACTGATAATCCAGTATACAATTAGAAAAAGAAAAGCAGAAAGTAGAATGATCTGTAAGAAGATTATTTCATAGTATAAGAGTAATAACATGAACCTGAACTATTAGTTTTGCAAGAGTTAAAGATATATAAATTAGAACCATAAGGAACTGACAGTAATTTGAAAGAGACTCTTAGGTTTTCAGCCTGGAGAATCCAGGAGAGCAGTGGTGTTGTTGTCAGAAAGAGGGTTATTATAAAGAGGTACAACTTACTGTGAGGATGACTTCTGAGCTTCTTTTAGACAATTTGTGTTTTAGTTATTGGTGGGAATTCCATTTAGAGATTTTTAAGCAAACCATTGAAAGCATGGATCCAATCCTTGGGAAGGAGTTTTCTCCTTGATATATAGATATCTAATGTTATAGTTAGAGGGAAGACTTTAAACAGAATTCTAAGAACTATATATTTGCTGATATTATTAATGGGTGAGAGGAAGAACAAGTTTCGGTTAAAGAGATGAAAAGACTGTTCAGAGAAGTAGAAAGAGAGAAGTATAATATCATATGTCATGAATCGAGAGAGGAGAGTTTCAAGAAACAAAAGGTGGTTAATGTAAAATGTTACAGAATTCATGGGGTTTGTGAAAAAATACTAAGTTCAGCAATCATGAAGTTTTTAGTGATTTTAGAAAGCAACACAAGTGGAATGGTATATGACATTTTAAGAGATCACTGAATTCTTAGAAAGTAATGAAAACAAATGAGGAAATTTAACAGTGCAGAGAAAGAAATTTTTGCATTTAAAAAATGTTAGGCAAAATATTTGAAAGTAATGAAGAAGGAAATTAAAATATACAATACAAGAAGACTTAATTGAGTTAACAGAATTCTAGTTGAAGGTGGACACCATGAGATCAAGAAGATAACAAGATTTAATACATTTATTCTAATTTTTTCATCTTTTTAGTCATTCAGATTATATCTTAATTTTCTTCTTAAACTATTATCTTTCCTCCAGCATTCTGTCAGTTAAATTTGTTATATATTTGTTCATCCTTTCACATTGCATATTTAGATGAATCTCTTATATATACTATTTGGTTGAGCTGTGTCTTGACTCAATATTTACGTCTTTACCTTTTTAAAGGTAAGTTTATTCTATCTGTGTAAGATCTGATATACTTATTTGATCTTTGTTCTCTGATTGACCTTATGCTTTCTGCTTTAGTATTTTCTTTGTCTTTTTAAAATTTGCCACATATCTGTCTTCTCTTCATTTGTGTGTGTATGTGTGTGTATATGTGCATGCACTCTTACGTTGATAATTTGGAAGGTTTAGGGTCTGTATCAGTTCTTCTAGTGATTAAATTTATTATTTTATATATAATATTTAACACTATACTTTAAAAAATTGAGGTATAGTTGATTTACAATCTTATGTTAGTTTCAGGTATATAGCAAAGTGATTCAGTTATATATATGTGTGTATACATATATGTATATATATTCTTTTTCAGATTATTTTCCACTATAGGTTATTTCAAGATATTGAATATAGTTCCCTGTGCTATACAGCAGGTCTTTGTTGTTTATCTTCTTTATATATAGTGGTGTGTAGCTGTTAATCCCAAACTTCTAATTTATCCATCCCTCCCTCTTCCCTTTGGTAACAATGTTTGCTTTCTATGTCTGTGAGTCTGTTTCTGTGTTGTAAATAAGTTCATTTGTGTCATTCTTTTGGATTCCACATATAAGTGATATCATGTGATATTTGTCTTTGAACACTATACATCTTGATGCTAACATATTCTAAAAAATATAGATAGTATCTCTCAACTGCACACTGTAAAAAAAAATGAGAAAATTAGCAAATTTTTACTTACTCATCCTCTCTTCTGCATTTTAAAGTGAACTTAAAGAGAGTAATTGGAGGACTTAATTTCCTGTTCTTAGCATTGTTCGTTGTATTTTTTTATACTGTCAAGATTTCCAGTGTTTATGTTTCATAACCATTTTTTCTATTATTTTCTATTATAAATTCTATAGGAAAATATCTTGTGGTACATTAGTTTTTCTCCTGCTGTATAACAAATTAAAGCCTTAAAAGAATGTACACATTTATTAAATTGTTGTGGGTCAGGAGTCTGGGCATAGTTTAGGTGGGTCCTCTGCTCATTATCTCGATTGTAATTGAGGTTTCGATTGGGTTATGTTTTCATCTGGAGGCTTAATTTGGGAAGAATCTCCCTCTAAGCTTATTCAGGTCGTTGGCAGAATCCAAGTCCTTGCAATTTTAAGACTGAAGTCCTAAACAGGAACAAAGTCTGTAATAGGATTCTCCAGAGAAACAGAACTAATTATGTGTGTGTGTGTGTGTGTGTGTGTGTGTGTGTGTGTGTGTGCGTGTGTGTGTTTATAGAGATAGATAAAGATATGAGAGAGAGACAGAGACAGAGAGAGATTGAGAAGTTGATTTTAAGGCATTTTTTCATGTATTGATAGTTGTGGGCTGGCATATCTAAATTCTGCATAACAAACTGGAGACCCAGGGAAGAGTTGATATTGCAACTGAATCCAAAAGCATTCTGGAGGCAGAATTCCTTCCCCCTCAGAGGATTAGTTCTTTTTTTTAAGGTCTTAAATTGGTTGTAAGAGACCCATTCACGTTATGGAGGCGTTATCTGCTTTGCTCAAAGTCTACTGATTTAAATGTTAATCACATCTACAAAACACTTTCACAGCAACATCTAGACTGGTGTTTGATTAAAAACTGGTTATCGTGGGTACAGTGGTTTAACCAAGTTGACACATAAAATTAACCAAATGGGTAAAATGTACTGAGAGAAATAGGCCTTTAGTGTGAGGTTTTATGTTTATCTGCTAGAGGTTAGGCTGTGTTTACTGTTTATTTAGCAAAGGCTAATGTTTGCTTTGGTGTCCTTTTTATTTGGGTTTCTTGAGAGACTTCTTAAATATCATCTGAAACACAAAGTTCTTTCAGTTGTATTACCTTTTTATTATACAGAAGCCCTATTGATGAAACCTATTGTGAGGTGTCTGGGGAGGGGGAGTATTCCATAGTCTTATGTTTAGGTCTCAGTCTTTTAGTGAGCTTGTGCCCCTAGGCTCTGACCTTCAGAAATGCTTCTCAGTTTTTTCTCCCTTAGGAAAGATTGGAAGGCTAGAGGGTTTTGGAGTTGGGTTTTTACATCCTAGGGGTTGGTTAGTCTCTGGTAAAATCCCAGCAGGCTTGGGTAAAATAATTTCTCTTGAGGAGAGGCCTTGTTAAGAAATATATACTTAGGGAAAATTTTATTTTATTTTTAAATTAGTTTTTATTGGAGTATAGTTGCTTTACAATGTTGTGTTAGTTTATACTGTACAGCAAAATAAGTCAGCTGTACTTATACATATATCCCCTCTTTTTTGGATTTCCTTCCCATTCAGGATACCACAGAGCAGTCAGGAGAGCTCAATGTTGTGTTAGTTTATACTGTACAGCAAAATAAGTCAGCTGTACTTATACATATATCCCCTCTTTTTTGGATTTCCTTCCCATTTAGGTTACCACAGAGCATTAAGTAGAGTTCCCAGTGCTATACAGTATGTTCTCATTAGTTATCTATTCTACACATAGTATCAATTGTGTATATATGCCAATCCAAATCTCCCAATTCCTCCCACCCCCCCACCCTTTCCCCCTTGGTATCCATACATTTGTTCTCTACATCTCTGTCTCTCTTTCTACTTTGCAGATAAGATAATCTGTGACATTTTTCTAGATTCCACATGTATGTCTTAATGTATGATATTTGTTTTTCTCCTAATGACTTACTTCACTCTATATGACGCTCTCTAGGTCCAACCATGTCTCTGCAAATGACCCAGTTTTGTTCCTTTTTATGGCTGAGTAATATTCCATTGTATATATATGTACCACATCTTCTTTATCCACTCCTCTGTTGATAGACATTTAGGTTGCTTCCATGTCCTGGCTTTTGTAAATAGTGCTGTAATGAACATTGGGGTGCATGTGTCTTTTTGAATTATGGTTTTCTCAGGGTATGTGCCCAGTAGTGGGATTGCTGAGTTCTCAGGGTTTGTGCCCAGTAGTGGGATTGCTGAGTCATATGGTAGTTCTAGTTTTACTTTTTTAATGAACCTCCATACTGTTCTCCATAGTGGCCGTATCAGTTTACATGCCTACTAAGAGTGCATGAAGGTTCCCTTTTCTCCACACCCTCTCCAGCATTTACTGTTTGTATATTTTTTGATGATGGCCATTCTGACTGGTGTGAGGTGATACCTCATTGTAGTTTTGATATGCATTTCTCTAATAATTAGTGATGTTGAGCATCTTTTCATGTGTCTGTTGGCCATCTGTATGTCTTCTTTGGAGAAATGTCTATTTAGGTCTTCCACCCAGTTTTTTGATTGGGTTTTTTCTTTTTTGATATTGAGCTCCATGAGCTGCATGTATAGTTTGGAGATTAATCCTTTGTCAGTTGCTTCCTTTGCAAATATTTTCTCCCATTCTGAGGGTTGTCTTTTCGTCTTGTTTATGGTTTCCTTCGCTGTGCAAAAGCTTTTAAGTTTCATTAGGTCCCATTTGTTTATTTTTGTTTTTATTTTCATTACTCTAGGAGGTGGGTCAAAAAAGATCTTGCTGTGATTTATGTCACAGAGTGTTCTGCGTTTGTTTTCCTCTGAGAGTTTTATAGTGTCCAGTCTTATATTTAGGTCTTTAATCCATTTTGAGTTTTTTTCTTTTTTGTAGGGTGTTAGGAAGTGTTCTAATTTCATTCTTTTACATGTAGCTGTCCAGTGTTCTCAGCACCACTTATTGAAGAGACTGTCTGTTCTCCATTGTATATCCTTGTCTCCTTTGTCATAGATTAGTTGACCATAGGTGCGTGGGTTTATCTCTGGGCTTTCTATCCTGTTCCATTGATCTATATTTCTGTTTTTGTGCCAGTACCATGTTGTCTTGATTACTGTAGCTTTGTAGTATAGTCTGAGGTCAGGGAACCTGATTCCTCCAGCTCCATTTTTCTTTCTCAAGATTGATTTGGCTCTTCGGGGTCTTTGTGTTTCCATAAAAATTGTAAAATTTTTTGTTCTTTTTCTGTGAAAAATGCCATTGGTAGTTTGATAGTGATTGCATTGAATCTGTAGATTGCTTTGGGTAGTATAGTCATTTTCACAATATTGATTCTTCCAATCCAAGAATATGATATATTTCTCCATCTGTTTGTGTAGATTTCTCTGTATTAATTTTGTATCCTGTGACTTTACTAAATTCACTGATTAGCTCTAGTAGTTTTCTGGTGGCATCTTTAGGATTTTCTATGTATAGTATCATATCATCTGTAAATGGTGACAGTTTTACTTATTCTTTTCCAATTTGAATTTCTTTTATTTCTTTTTCTTCTCTGATGGCCATGGCCGAGACTTCCAAAACTATGTTGAATAAATAGTGGTGAGAGTGGACACCCTTGTCTTGTTCCTGATCTTAGAGGAAATGTTTTCAGTTTTTCACCATTGAGAATAATGTTGGGTGTGGGTTTGTCGTATATGACCTTTATTATGTTGCGGTATGTTCCCTCTATGCCCACTTTCTGGAGAGTTTTTTTTTTTTTTTTATCATAAATGGGTGTTGAATTTTGTCAAAAGCCTTTTCTGCATCTATTGAGATGGTCATATGGTTTTTGTTCTTCAGTTTGTTAATATGGTGTATCACATTGATTTGCGTATATTGAAGAATCCTTGCATCCCTGGGATAAACCCCACTTGATCATGGTGTATGATCCTTTTTATGTGTTGTTGGATTCATTTTGCTAGTATTTTGTTGAGGATTTTTGTGTCTATGTTCATCAGTGATATTGGCCTATAGTTATCTTTTTTGTGATCTTTGTCTGGTTTTGCTATCAGGGTGATGGTGGCCTTGTAGAATGAGTTTGGGAGTGTTCTACCCTCTGCAATTTTTGGAAGAGTTTGGGAAGAATAGGTGTTAGCTCTTCCCTAAATGTTTGATAGAATTCCCCTGTGAAGCCTTCTGGTTCCGGAGTTCTGTTGGTTGGAAGATTTTTAATCACAGTTTTAATTTCATTACTTGTGATTTGTCTGTTTATGTTTTCTATTTCTTCCTGGCTCAGTCTTGGAAGGTTATACTTTTCTAAGAATTTGTCCATTTTTTCCATGTTGTCCATTCTGTTGGCATATAGTTGCTTGTAGTAGTCTCTTATGATCCTTTGTATTTCTGCGGTGTCAGCTGTAACTTCTCCTTTTTCTATTTCTAATTTTATTGTTTTGAGTCCTCTCCCTTTTTTTCTTGTTGAATCTGGCTAAAGGTTTATCAATTTTGTTTACTTTCTCAGAGAACCAGCTTTTAGTTTTATTGATCTTTGCTAATGTTTTCTTCCTTTCTATTTCATTTATTTCTGCTGTGGTCTTTATGATTTCTTTCCTTCTAATAACTTTGGGTTTTGTTTGTTCTTCTTCCTCTAGTTGCTCTAGATGAAAGGTTAGGTTGTTTATTTGAGATTTTTCTTGTTTCTTTAGGTAAGATTGTATTGCTATAAACTTCCATCCTAGAACTGCTTTTGCTGCATCCCATAAGTGTTGGGTTGTTGTGTTTTTGTTGTCATTTGTTTCTTCTTATTTTCTGATTTCCTCTTTGATTTATTCAGTGATCTCTTGGTTATTTAGTTGAATATTGTTTAGCCTCCATGTATTTATGGTTTTTACATTTTTTCCCCTGTAATTGATTTCTAATCTCATAGCATTGTGGTTGGAAAAGATGCTTGATACGATTTCAATTTTCTTAAATTTACTGAGACTTGATTTGTGACCCAGGATGTCATCTCTCCTGGAGAATGTTTTGTGTGCACTTGAGAAGAAAGTGTATTCTGCTGCTTTCGGATGGGATGTACTATAAATGTCAGTTAAGTCTATCTGGTCTAATGTGTCGTTTAAGGCTTGTAGTTCCTTATTAATTTTCTGTCTCGCTGATCTATCCATTGGTGTAAGTGGAGTGTTAATGTCCCCCACTATTATTGTGTTACTGTCAAATTCCTCTTTTATGGCTGTTAGCATTTGCATGGGGTTTCTTTTTTTTTTTTTTGCAGTATGCGGGCCTCTTACTGTTGTGGCCTCTCCCGTTGCAGAGCACAGGCTCCAGACGCACAGGCTCAGCGGCCATGGCTCACGGGCCTAGCCGCTCCGCGGCATGTGGGATCTTCCCGGACCGGGGCACGAACCTGTGTCCTCTGCATCGGCAGGCAGACTCTCAACCACTGCGCCACCAGGGAAGCCCTGTTAGCATTTGCCTTATGTATCGAGGTACTCCTAAGTTGGGTGCATAAATTTTTACAATTCTTACATCTTCTTCTTGGATTGATCCCTTGATCACTATGTAGTGTCCTTCCTTTTCTCTTGTAATAGTCTTTATTTTAATGTCTATCTTCAGGCCTCCCTTGTGGTCCAGTGGTAAAGAATCCACCTTCCAATGCAGGGGATGCAGGTTTAATCCCTGGTTGGGGAACTAAGATCCCACATGCCGTGGGGCAACTATGCCCACGTCCTTTAACTATTGAGCTTGGACGCCTCAACTGGAGAGCCTGCGTGCCACAAACTACAGAGCCCATGCGCTCTGGAGCCCACATGCCACAACTACAGAGCCCACGTGCCCTGGAGCCCATGTACCACAGCTAGAGAGAAATCCGCATGCCACAACTAGAGAGAAGCCTGCATGCTGCAATGAAGAGCGCATGTGCTGCAACCAAATATACCGCATGCTGCAACGAAGATCCTGCCTGCTGCAACTAACACCCGGCGCAGCCAAAAAAAAAAAAAATAATAAAGTCTATCTCGTCTGATATGAGTATTGCTACTCCAGCTTTCTTTTGATTCCCATGTGCATGGGATATCTTTTTCCATTCCCTTACTTTCAGTCTGTATGTGTCCCTAGGTCTGAAGTGGGTCTCTCGTAGACAGCATATAAACGGGTCTTGTTATTGTATCCATTCAGCCAGTCTGTGTCTTTTGGTTGGAGCATTTAATCCATTTACATTCAAGGTAATTATCGATATGTATGTACATTCAAGGTAATTATCGATATATATGTCCCTATTACTATTTTCTAAATTGTTTTGTGTTTGTTTTTGTAGGTCTTTTTTTTCTCTTGTGTTTCCTGCCTAGAGAGTTCCTTTAGCATTTTGTTGTAGAGCTGGTTTGGTGGTGCTGAATTCTCTTCGCTTTTGCATGTCTATAAAGCTTTTGATATTTCTGTCGAATCTGGATCAGATCCATGCTGGGTAGAGTAATCTTGGTTGTAGGTTTTTCCCTTTCATCACTTTAAATATGTCCTGCCACTCCCTTTTGGCCTGCAGCGTTTCTGCTGAAAAATAAGCTGATAACCTTATGGGGATTCCCTTGTAGTTTATTTGTTGCTTTTCCCTTCCTACTTTTAATATTTTTTCTTTGTATTTAATTTTGTTTAGCTTGATAACATGTGTCTTGGCATGTTTCTCCTTGGGTTTATCCTGTATGGGATTCCTGGACTTGGGTGGCTGTTTCCTTTCCCATGTTAGGGAAGTTCTTGAGTATAATCTGTTCAGATATTTTCTTAAACCCTTTCCCTTTCTCTTCTTCTTCTTCTTCTGGGACCCCTATAATTCAAATGTTGGTGCATTTAATGTCCCAGAGGTCTCTGAGACTGTCCTCATTTCTTTTCATTCTTTTTTCTTTATTCTGCTCTGCATCAGTTATTTCCACCATTCTGTCTTACAGGTCACTTATCTGTTCTTTTGCCTCAGTTATTCTGCTATTGATTCCTTCTAGGGTATTTTTCATTTCAGTTATTGTGCTGTTCATTACTGATTGTTTGTTCTTTGGGTCTTCTAGGTCCTTGTTAAATATTTCTTTTATCTTCTTGATCCATGCCTCCATTGTGTTTCCGAGATCTTGGATCATGTTTACTATCATTACTCTGAATTGTTTCTCAGGTGGATTACCTATTGCCTCTTCATCTATTTGGTCTTGTGGGATTTTACCTTGCTCCTTCATCTGCAACATATTTCTTTGTCATCTCATTTTGTCTAACCTGCTTTGTTTATGGTCTCCTTTCTGTGGGCTGCAGCGTTGTGGTTCCTCTTCTGTGGTCTGCCCTCTGGTGAGTGAGGTTGGTCCAGGGGCTTGTGTAGGTTTCCTGGTGGAAGGGACTGGTGCTTACGCTCTGGTGGGTGGATCTGAGTGTTTTCCCTCTAATGGCAGGGCTGCATCAGGTGGTGTGTTTTGGGGAGTATGTGAGCTTAGTATGACTTCAAACAACCTGTCTGTGGATGGGTGGGGCTGTGTTCGTGTCTTGCTGGTTGTTTGGTGTGAGGTGTCCAGCACTGGAGCCTGCAGGCAGTTGGGTGGAGCCTGGTCTTGGTGTTGATATGGATACCTCCAGCAGAGCACACTCCAATTAATATTCCCTGGGCCTGGGAATTCTCTGGTGGTCCAGCATGCTGGACTCTGTGCTCCCACCACGGAGGCCCAGACCTGACCACTGGCCGGGGAACCAAGACCTCGGAAGCTGTACAGTGTGGCCAGAGAAATAAGAAAAAAAAAGGAAAGAAAAAAACGAAAAGTAAAGAAAACTAACAGAGAAATAAAACCCAAGACAAATAGCAAAAACAAAAGCAAATGAACAGCAGCAACAACAACACAACACACACACACAGAAAAAAAAACTAAGAGAACAAACAAACAAAAGAATTCAAAAATGAGAGAAATCAACATGGACTAAAGTAATAACAAAAAATGAAAAATAAAACAGAAAGGAAGCAAGCAAAAAAGTGAAGAAAACATAAAATATACACATGAAAGCATTAAAAATAAAAGAAAATAAAACAAAAATCAAAGAACCAAAATCAGAGAAAAACCCCAAAACTACCAAAAAGTAAAATAAAAATAGAAAAATTAAAAATATATATATATTAAAAAAGGAAAAAAATAAGAATAAAAGATAAAAAATAATTAAAGCAATAGCACCAACAACTGAACAAAATGAAACAAACAATAAAAGCATAACAGTAATAAATATATTTTCCTGGGGCATCCTCTCTCAGTGTCCTTGCTCCCACAGTGAGCCACAGCCAATCCCCGCCTCCCAGGGAGGCCTTCCAATACCTCTGCATAGATCTCTGCACCTGCTGTGGGCACTGTGGGGCCAGCTCAGAGTCTGACCTGGCCTGACTCTTGCATGTACTTGCCCCCAAAGTCCACTGCTGCAAAGGCTATACTGAACTCAATTTTTGGAACACTCGTCTATTCAGGTATCTCACAGATGCAAGATTTACCAACCTAATCTCGGGGATTTAATCCACAGCTTCTGCGGCTTCACGGAAGGATTTCCGTTCCTCATCCTACGTTGCAGCCCCTGGGGCTCAGCTTCGGTTTTGATCCCTTCTCTGCGTGTGTGCCACCTTCCTTCCTTGCCCAGGCAAGAGGGAGTGGAAGCAACAGCTGATTGGGTCACACTTACTCAGGCTGGGGAGGGGTATGGCGGCTACAGTTGCGGGGGCAGCCACAATTGGGGTGTTTGTGAGTTACCTGCGGTGGCCGGGACCAGCAGGCAGTTGCAACAGACTGTGGCGCACTGGCTCTGGTGGGAGTCCCCCTCCCAGTACCCGTGGATGCAGGAGCTGGCGTGTGAGGGTGGTGGCTGCCCTGCCCCGCCCCCATGCGCCAGTCAACAATGGCACTTCACCTTCCAGGCAGACCATGCTTCCTCTAGGGGCATTCCTGGCTGCTCTTCCCTCACTCCCGTCCCCTCTGCTGTGTCTGGGGAGGCAGATGCCGGCTGCAAAGGGGTTGTAATGATGGCCCCACCCCTTGCATGCCACTCAAGAGTGACACCTTGCTTCTATGGTGTCCAGAACTTTTCCCACAAACTTTTGTGATTGTAGAGCTCCTTATTCCTGTCCCTTCAGGCTATATTTTTGTAGCCAACAGCTGTCCCCTCCCTGGGTCCTCACTCCAAACCCCATTTTCCAGCACCCAGACCTTGTTTGCAATAGATGACTCGTGACTCAGGCTGGAATGCACAGAGCAGTGGTGTAGACCATGTGTGCAGTTCTTACTTTGTCCTGCCTTCCACTGACCAATGGCTGCGTTCTCCTTTGATTCCCCCGAAGGTCCTCTTCTTTCCCAGCTGATTTCCCCACCATGAGGGAGTTAGAATTTCTGAGTTGGGGGGACCTCTCCTCACCTTCAGCTTCCCGCCAGGGTTGCTGGTTCCATTTTTGATTCCTCTTTTCTTTTTCTTTCATCTTACCCGGTTGTGAGGGGATTTTTCTTGTCCTTTTAGGTTCTGAATTTTTCTGCTAATGTTCAGCAGGTGCTCTATGAGAGTTGTTCTATTTGTAGATGTATTCTTGATGTACTTGCGAGGAGCAACGAATTCCACGTCCTCCTATTCTGCCATCTTGACTCCTCTCCGCTAGGGCATATTTTTAAATGTCTGTGTTCCCTCTCCTCCCACAGAAAGCAGGAAGGGACTTTTCTCTGATCTTCACGGAGACAATGTGATCGTGCTCCTCTGTGCAGAATTCACGAAATTATGGGAACGCCTCTAGACTGGGCCGTCCCAGACATTTTAACTCTCAAACATGTCCACACTGATCCTCCAGTAATTTGTTAATTGCAAATTTGATTTTCCTACCCTGTTACTGGTTTCCATGGAGTTTCCTTTCTTCTGGGTTTTTGCTCTGCTAAATTGTCATTCTCTGTATCTGTCTGTCTCTCTAGTTTTGGGAACAGCAATTTGCCCTATGACCTCAGTTCTCTGATGATTATAGGAAGAGGTGTTGATTTTCAGTTTGCTCAGCTTTTTTCATGTTGTGTGAAAAGGAGGGACAACTTCCAAGTTCCTACATCCTAGATTGGAAGCCAGAAGTCCCTCCATTATGTTTTTGTTGTTCCACTGAGTAATGTTCAATAGCCATTACTTTTCTGAACTTGTAGTCTGTGGAATAGAGTAACAGTTAAGACTGATGATTCCTTTAGTTTATTTAAATCTTAACTATGTTTCTAGTCAAACTACTAGAAAGTCACACACACACAATCTTTTTAGCTAGTTTCAGGAAAACTTTCATAGAACAATCTAATAATATATTTTATTGATTATAGTGTAAAAATTGCCAAATATCTTCTTTTGGTAAGACTGCGCTTTACTTTGGTGCTGTTAGTTATAAAGTAAATCTTGTAATAAATTTCTCCTTCAAGTATTATATTAGATAACATGACTCTGCTAATAAACGAGTGTATTGTATTCAATTAGATGATTTTTTTAAACATTATATTTCTTTTTCCTTACCTTCTAGGAAGCTCATAGATGAGTTTTGGTTCTCAGTTACATTTAATTCTCTCACCCCTTCCCCTTTCTCCATTTACCATTGTTTTAGTTGTTGTGGTTTCATTACTTCTCTGTTTTTTTATTAAAATTTTTATGTGCATTTTAAAGTAGGTCATATAAATAATATATTAACTATGCTCAAGTATTGCCTCCTACAGTTTTAGGTCTTCTATGCCACTGCTGCCACACCCCACTTTTTTTCGAAAATGCTTCATATTCACTATCATTCTCTTCTTACTCTATAGACTTCTTTTGACCATGATTTGAATTATTCATTTCATGGCTTATCCATAATAAATTATTTGTTTGAGACATACTTTCTCTTGTCACTCTTTATGCTTTATGGCTCCTCTGAGTTCTATTTGCTATTTTAATATTAACTCAAGGCAGACCATTAAGAATGTACTCTGCTGTATCCAGAAAAGTTTGTTTGAAAAGGTTTCATGAAGCTAAATTTAGGACTTAGAGGGTATTATGCTTAGTGAAGTAAGTCAGAGAAAGACAAATACTATATGATGTCACTTTTATGTGGAATCTGAACAATAAAACAAACTAGTGTATATAACAAAAAAGAAACAGACTCACATAGAACAAACTAGTGGTTACCAGTGGGGAGAGGAAAGGGGGAAGGGACAAGATAGGTGTAGGGGGTTAAGACATACAAACTACTATGTATAACGTAAATAAGCTAAAAGGATATATTGTACAGCACAGGGAATATAGCTATTTTGAATAATAACTATAAATGGAGTATAACCTTTAAAAATTGTGAATCATGTTATACACCTGAAACTTATATAATTTATTATAAATCAACTATACCTCAATAAAAAAGAAAACAAAATAAATGAATTGTAACTATATATACCTGTGCTTTCTTTATAGAAACTAGATCATTGAGGGTATATTTTATCAGGAAAATATTTTGAGTTATACAAAATTTAACAGATCTTTGAGAGTTTATCAGTCCTCTTCCATTGGGAGTACATCTTTGTCTAACTTATTACTTTAATGATTATAATATATAATACCAGTTATTAAACTAATTATCAAAATTTGATAGTTTTGGTTAACTAAGTTCCCACTGTATTTTGTGTTTTTATTTAAAAATTAAGTCTATATTTGTCCTGTGGATTACTAAATTCACTCAAAAGCCAACATTTTAATATATTAAATAATTTTCATGAAAGGGCTTGCTATTGGTGTCATTTATATTGTCAAGTTAAGTTTAGTTCACATTATTGGGCAAACCCTTCTGAACCTTAAATCATTTGATCTAGTGTCACTCCTTCCTGATAGTCTCCAGAATAGATGAGGATGCTCAATTTTTGTCAGTTCTCCTTTGAAAGGATAGGCCTGTAGGTATTTCAGCTTTAGTGTTCATATGATTGAATTTATCATTTAGTGTCAGTCTCATTCATAAACATTTACTATAATCTAGTTTGGGAGATAGTATTAGTACATAGATAATCAGTAAGACTAGGTAATTTGTTATGTGTCAAATGAATAATGAAGGCAATACAGAAATTTAGAAATAGCAGAAATTACTGTGATAGCTAGGGAAGGCTTCAATGAGGAGGTAGTAATTGAATCTTGAAGGAGGCTGAGACTTAGATGAAAAAAGGAAAATAGGCTATGAATTGTGGATGGGCCGTGTTTATGCATCTGATTTTATGCTGTTTGATTGATGTCAAACACATTTTGATATGCCCTAATAATTAAAATAGGAAATAAAAATTAAAACTAATATGAGGTACCATTTATACCTCATTTATAAAAACTTACTAAGCTTGAGCGTCACGTTGGTGCACATGTGGAGTTATGAGAACTCTTGAAGTGCATATAGCCTATGAACTAGTAATGCCACCTCTTAATATAAATAATCAAGAACGATGTTTTATTAATATGATCCCCACACTGAAAAAAATACATTTTACTTCATGACCCAGTATACACAGAGATGAAATAAAAGTTTCATACATACACTACTATATATAAAATAGATAACTAATAAGGATCTACTGTACAGCACAGGGAGCTGTACTTAATACTGTATAATGGCATATATGGAAAAAGAGTACAAAAAAGAGTGGATATATGTATGTGTATAACTGATACACTTTATTGTGCAGCAGAAACTTACACAACATTATAAATCAACTATACTCCAATAAAAATTTTAAAAAGTAATGTAGTTCTTACTATATATAATAAAGGTAAAATATAACAAAGCATATAGCAAGTTGAATTTAATAATGTTTAAATAAACTAGAAATTCTAAATTAAACACTGCAAAAAAATTTAAGACATACTAGTTTCAAATATTGGTGGAAAAAATGAGTGGGTTGACAAAAGTTGGGTAAGTTTAGTAAAGAGTTAATATCAGGACATGGATGTCAGTTTTAGCATGTTGGTTCGAGGTGGCAGCAGATAATTCAGATGGAGGTATTTTAGAGAAAACTGGAAATGTGGGATTGGTGATTGGGAAAGAGTCAGGGCTGGATTATGGATTGGGTAGTCTTTCAGACAGAGATGAGATCAGAAGCCAAGAAAGTGGGTAAATTTTCTGAGGGAAAAGCTGTAAAGATTTGAGAAGAGGGAAACTAAGAATTGAGTCATGGATACATCCTCCAACTAGATATCATTTACTCTGGTAGGTGAGAAGAATATTCAGTTAAAAATTATGGCAGTTTCAATATTCTGAATATTCTTTCTGCAGAGCAAGATACTTTTTGTATCAAGACAGACTTTTCATTTTTCATTCTTTAAAATTGCTTATGCTTTCACAAAACTGTATTCGTTTCTCTAAAAAATGTTTTCTTCCAAATGATAGTCAAATAGAGGATAATTCTTATTTTAGCTACGTAAGCATTTTCTTTAATTAGAATGTTTTGTAAAATTTCATTTTTTTCCTATTACACACAGAAATCCAAAAAGTTTACTTTCTGTATGTGGCTTAATATTTGGTATCCAGTTTTTATGGGTTCTTCATCTTAAACTAGTAAGTCAGTACCATATTTGCACATTTTACTTGAAAATCTCTGGGCATGTCATAGGAAATGAGTATTATGATAATGGATGTTATTATTAAAGGTAGATAATTCTAATATTATCAGTCAAAATCTAAAACTTTTTACATAAAATTATTTTTTCTTAGAAATAACAGCTCATCAGTAATTTTGCTTTTTTCCATAGAGAGAATCAGGACTAAAACAGGAAATAAATGACCTTGTGAAACAGAAGATTGCAGTAGATGAAGAAAATGCTTTCTTAAGGAAAGAATTCAGTGACTTGCAGAAGAAATTTAAAGATAAAAGTCAAGAAGTTAAGGTGTGTTGACTTGTACATAGTTTTACAGTACTTTCTTTGAAGTCCTACTTAAAGCTTTGTCAGCCTTTGTGGCACAGAAAGTGACAAGCTTGGAGGAAAAATTGCCTTAGGCCCTGCTGTACCATACAGTTTTCTCACATGCAAAAACTCTGAGAAAGATGCTTTAAAGCTAAGACTCTAAGCTTTATAACTTTCAGATAAATAGTTAATGATGGAAATGGAGCTAAGAAAGTAGGAGTGTGAATATGTGGCTTCTTGTAATTAGATTCTGATGGGACTGGCATTATTAATTGATAAAACCCAGGTCTGGGAGGATATGTCTGTGTGGGTCTCAAAAATAGCTGGGGACAGCATCAAAGGCAGCTTGATCAATTAATGGGCTCTTTGCAAATGTGTACTCATCAAAGCTGTCATCCAGTGAAAAAATATGACCCATCCACCTGCATGAAAAGAGGCCAATAAAAGTATACAGGTGACCTTGGCCATCAAATATAGAAGCTGCTGTGGGGGTAAAATTGCACAGTTTATATTTGCTGATTAGTTCTCACCTGTTTTTTGGTTTGTTTCATTTTGTTTTGTTTATCGGCCCCTGTGGTACTGTTCTACAGGACACTAAGGAGTGTGTACAGAATAAGGAAGAGCAAAACAGACTGGTTATAAAAAATCTGAAGGAGGAAAATGAGAAATTAAGTACCCACTGCACTGACCTGCTAAATGACCTGGAGAAACTGAGGAAGGAGGAAGCACACTGGAGAAAAGAAAAGTGTAGCATTGATGCAAAAATAAAGGTATGCAATGAGAATGGAATCCGTGCTGTTATTTTGGATCTAACTTCTTATAGGAAGTTTATTACATGTTATTTTCTTTAAATAACAAGTTATATATTCATATCCACCAGTGGGGACTAGCATTAATTTATATTCCTTCAGTTAAGACCCACAGCTTTTTAAAAATTGATGTTGCAAAGCAGGAAACTGACTTCAAATACTTATCTAAAATGTAATCATTAAAAAATAAAGGCTATTGCATTTTGAAATAAAACATGTTTTGAAAAAACATATTTAGAATTATGAATTTTGGCTTTTTTCAATTAGGGATTAAATTTATAAATATAGCTAGGATTCATTGCAATATAGTTTTAATACTGTATTTTCCAGGTCCTTTAAAAACTATGTAAAAAAAGCACAAAACAGTTAAAAAATACATGTGTCTTATATGTGTTTCTTTGGCTTGAGAGGGCCTTATTCGTTGTAAAATTTAATTAAATTAAATTAATTAATTAATTAATTAATTAATTAATTTTTTTTTTTTGTGGTACGCGGGCCTCTCACTGTTGTGGCCTCTCCCGTTGCGGAGCACAGGCTCCGGACGCACAGGTGCAGTGGCCATGGCTCACGGGCCCAGCCGCTCCGCGGCATGTGGGGTCTTCCCGGACCGGGGCACAAACCCGTGTCCCCTGCATCGGCAGGCGGATTCTCAACCACTGCGCCACCAGGGAAGCCCTAAAATTTTATTTTTATAGAAGATGGAAGGTACAATCAATCTTTATAATATTCTTATATCCTTTTTGATCAGTTTTTTTTCAAAATAATATTTTTTTGTAGCTTTCTGTTGGTCTTGAGAATGTTTTTGTTCATTTTTTCCCATCGAATTCCATGTTTCTCTTTGAACATAGATTTTGTTGAAAAGGCCTCAGACAAATTTTAGTGCTAGTAAATATGATAGTCCCTCTATGTGTACATGCTTAAGAAGAATATATAACATAAGTATACACACACACATATATATATATAGCTATTAAAATATAGTAAGAATGGATATGTGTGTCTATACGTGTGTGTGAGTGTATGCATGTATGCCTGATTATTTAAGGATTTGTCTTTCTGAGTGTGAATCTGTTTATTGCAGATATTTAAGGAAATACATACAGTAATTCTGTTAGTGCACAATCAGGGAATAACTGAGCCATTGAGAGAAGTGAATTCTGGCACATTTGTTTTCTTATTTTTATATCAGTTTCTGCTTCCCTACAGCCTTTAAGCAGTTTGGTAGTGTCATAAGGGTAAGTGGTACTTCCTTGTGTTAATCATAGCTACATGATTTTTTGATCATGATTTCATTTCCTTATTTGCCATTCAAATAGTCCATTCTGTGATTTTCAGTTCTTTTTTTTCTATTAGAGTGCTTATCTTTTCTTATTAATTTGTAAGCATTCTTTATTCTAGATAGCAATACTTTAAAAAATATATATATATTACACATACGTTCTGTTCAGTGAGTCTTGAATAAGGTGAATTAAACATTCAAAAATTTGTGAATTTTTATAGAGTCATTTTTATTATTTTCTTCTCTACTGTTTTTGTTTTAGAAGTCTTATATTCTTAAGTATTCCCTACCCTAAAATTTTTAATCTATTTAGAATTCATTTTTGGGTGTGGTGTTCCACACCATTTATTCAGTAGTTTATTGATTTGTGATTCAGTCTCTCTCACATCTCTAAGTTTCCATGGGTGTGTTTGGGTTTGTTTCTGGACTTCCTATTATTTTCATGGTTTTAGGTATTGTAGTTTTAAAATTTTACTCATTATTTTGTAGGGTGATCTACTTCTTTATTCTTCTTTTTGTTAAGTCATGAGCACTATATGTCCCTCTTCACTATCTAATAATATTTAAGGATCATTTCATTAGTTTTACTGAAAAATTCTGTTAGAAAGCAGGTTGGAACATCATCTAATTTATGAAATAATTTTGGAAGAATTATAATCCTGCTATTTAAGAATGTGGCATACAGTTTTGTAATTTTCTTAAAACAGTACTGTTCATTTTTATTAGATTTATTCCTAGCTATTAATGTTAAAATATTGTTTTATGCTAAATAATTTTTTTGCTGAATATTTTAAATTATATTTTTAATTATTTCTAGAAGACAGCAATATTACTGAATTATCTTGAGCTTCTTTTCAACAATTTTCCCCAAATGTTTTATTAGTTCAAAAAATGTGTACATTTTCTAGATTTTTCTAAGTTATATAATTACATTGTCAGTAAGAAAACTGCCACTTCCTTTCCTTTTGGTGTATATTTCACATACCATACATTTAATCCATTTAATGTGTACAGGCCAATAGTTTTTAGTTTATGCAGAGTTGTGCAACTATTATCAAAATTACTTTTAGAACATTTTCATCATCCCCAAAAGAAGCCCTGTAACCTTTAACAATCACTCCTCATTTATCCTTAGCTCTAAAGCCTGAGATAACCACTTATGGCCTTTCTCTCTATATAGATTTATCTGCTCTAAACATTCCACATTAATGAAATTATAGTATATGATCTTTTGTGAATGACTTCTTCCACTTAGAATAATGTTTTCAGGGTTTATCCATGTTGTAACATGTATCCGTAGTTCATTATTTTTATAGTTTAATAATATTCTATTATATAAATATCCTACATTTCATTCATTTATCTCAAGTAGAAGGACATTTGTGTTATGAATAATACTGCTACAAATATCTGTGTACAAGATTTTGTGTATACATCACACATTTTTATTTCTCATAGGTACATACCAAAGAGAGAGATTACTAGGTCATGTGATAATTCTGTTTTTAAGCTTCTGAGGAACTGTCAGACTGTTTTCAAAAGCAGCTGTACTATTTTACATTCCAAACAGGAGTTACTGAGGGTTCTGATTTCTCTTTGTCCTCATCAGCACTTGTTATTGTCTATCTTTTTGATTGGAGCCATCTTTGTGGATGTGAATGGCATCTCATTGTGGTTTTGATTTGCTTTTCCCTGATGGCTAATAATTCTGGTCATCTTTTTTTTTTTTTTTTTTTTTGCGGTACGCGGGCCTCTCATTGTTGTGGCCTCTCCCATTGCGGAGCACAGGCTCCAGACGCGCAGGCTCAGCAGCCACGGCTCACGGGCCCCGCCGCTCCGCAGCATATGGGATCTTCCCGGACCGGGGCACGAAGCCGTGTCCCCTGTATCGGCAGGCAGATTCTCAAACTCTGCACCACCAGGGAAGCCCTCTGGTCATCTTTTTGTATGTTATTGGCCATTTGCATGTCTTTGAAGAAATTTGAAACCGTTTCTTTTGCATATATTCTGGATTCAAGTCTCTTTTTATTGATATAATTTGAAACTATTTTCTTCAGTTTTCTGAGTTTTTTACATCCTTAATGGTAGTATTTGAACACAAAAGTTTAAAATTTTGATAATTAATTTATCTACTTTTTATTTTGTTGCCCATGCTTTTGGGCATTCTCAGATGCATCTCAGATATGCATCTTGAGAAACCATTGCCTAATCCAAGATCATGAAGATGGACACTTATGTCTTCTTCTAAGAGTTTTATTTCTTACATTTAGATCTTGATCCATTTTGAGTTAATTTTTGAATATGATGTTTGATAGGAATCCAGCTTCATTGTTTTGCACGTGTATTCAGTTGTCCCAGCTCCGTTTGTTAAAAAAGACTATTCTTCCCCCACTGAATTTATCCTGCCATGTTTATTGAAAATCAGTTGACTGTAAATATAAGGACCTCAATTCTGTTCCTTTGATCTATACATTTATCCTCATGCCTATGCCACATTACATTGATTATTGTAGACTTATAGTAAGTTTTGCAGTTGGGATATGTGTGTCCTCCAAATTTATTCTTCCTTTTTCAAGGTTGCCTATTCTGTGTGTCTTGCATTTCTATATGAATTTTAGAATCAGCTTTTCCATTTCTTGCAAAAAAAAGCAAGCTGAGATGATTTTGATAGAAATTGTATTGAATCAGAAGATCAATATGGAGAGTGTTACCCTCATAATATTATAACTCTGATTCATCAACATGGGATGTTTCATTTATTTAGAAACTTCTTTAATTTCTTTCAACAATGTATTATAGTTTTCAGACTACAACTTTGTATTTCTTTGGGTACATACATTTTGAAATATTTAATTATTTTTATGTTATTCTAAGTGGAATTGTTTCTTAATTTTCTTTTTGGATGGTGCATTCCTAACGTAAAGGGACACAATTAATTTTTGTATATTAATCTTGTATCTTGCAACCTACCTAAACAGGTTTATTCCTTAGGATTTTCTGTGTGTAAGATCATGCCATCTGTAAGTAGAGATTGTTATCTTCCTTTGTAATATGTATGTCTTTTATCTCATTTTATTGCCTGTTGCCCAGACTAGAACCTCTAGTACGAAGTTAAATAGAAAAGAGAGAGAGTGGACCTCTATGTCTTCTTTTGATCTCAGGAGGCAAGGAGTCACTCTTTGACCCTTAGGTATGGTATTAGCGCTTCTTCCTGATCTCAGGAGGAAAGGAGTCACTCTTTGACCCTTAGGTATGATATTAGAGCTGAGTTTTTTTGTTGATGTACCTTATCAGTTTGAGGAAGTTCCCTTCTATTCCTAGTTGCTTATTTTTTATCATGAAGGGGTATTGGGTTTTGGCAAATAAATGCTTTTTATGTATCTATTGAAATGGTTATGTGGTTTTTGTCTATCATTTTATTGGTATGGCATATTACCATACTTGATTTTTGGATGTTAAACCAACCTTATGCTGGTGGGATATCTATCTTTATCTGGCTTTGGTATAAGGATAATGCTAGCTTTAAAGAATGAGTTAGGAAGTGTTCCCTCCCTTATATTTTTTTGGAAGAATTTGAACAAGATTGGTATTAATTCTTTTAAAACGTTTGGTAAAATTCACCAGTGAAACCACCTGGTCCTGGAATTTTCTGTGTTGGGACGTTTTGATAACAGATTCAACCCCTTCGCTTATTATGGGTTTGAGATTTTCTATTTATTCTTGAGTCAGTTTAGGTATTTTGTATGTTTATTGGAATTTGTGCTTTTCATCTAGGTTGTCTAATTTGTTGATGGACAACTGTTTACAGTATTCTCTAGTCATCTTTATAATTTCTGTATGGTTAGTAGTAGTGTCTTTACTTTCATTTCTGATTTTAGTTACTTACATCCTTTCTCTTTTTTTCTTTGTCAGTCTAGCTAAATGTTAGTTAATTTTGTTGTTCTCTTCAAAAGATTCAGCTTTTGATTTAGTTGATTATATTGTTTAGTTATTTCCTTAAAAATGTTTCTACAGTAACCTTCGTTGTTTCTTTCCTCCGTCTCTCTTTGGATTCACTCTGCTATTCTTTTCTGTTTCTTTAAAGTATAAAATTACATTATTGATTTGAGATATGTCACCTTTTTTAGTGTAGGCATTTACAGCTATACGTTTCCCTCTGAGCATTGCTTTTGCTACATCCTGTAAGTTTTGGCATGTTATGTGTTTTTTGAAAAAAATTTATTTATTTTTGGCTGCGTTGGGTCTTCATTACTGCATGCAGGCTTTCTCTAGTTGAGGCAAGTGGGGGATACTCTTCACTGCGGTGTGCGGTCTTCTCATTGCGGTGGCTTCTCTTGTTGCAGAGCATGGGCTGTAGGCACGTGGGCTTCAGTAGTTGTGGCACGCAGGCTCAGTAGTTGTGGCTCATGGGCTCTAGAGCGCAGGCTCAGTAGTTGTGGCACACTGGCTTTGTGGCTCCATGGCATGTGGGATCTTCCTGGACCAGGGCTTGAACCTGTGTCCCCTGCATTGGCAGGCAGATTCTTAACCACTGCACCACCACGGAATTCCTAGCATGTTATGTTTTTGTTTTCATTTGTCTCTGGATATTTTCTGATTCTCTTGTGATTTCTTCTTTGATCTATTGGCTGTTTAAGTGTGTATTGTTTAATTTCCATATATTTTGAATTTTTCAGTTTTCCTTCTGTTACTGAGTTCTAGCTCCATTCCACTGTGGTTGAAAAAGATACTTTATATGATTTTAATTTTTTTAAGTTTATTATGAGCTTTTTTATTGCTTGACATATGGTCTGATATGGCGAATGTTCTGTGTGTACTTAAGAAATATGTGCATTCTGCTATTTTGAGGTAGAGTGTTTCGTGTACATCTGTTAGGTATACTTGGTTTATAATGTTTTTCAGGCTCTTTGTATCCTTAGTGACCATCTATATAGATGTTCTATCATTATTTAAAGTGGCCTATATTCTACAACTATTATTATAAAACTCTATTTCTTCCTTCAATTCTATACTTTATATATTTTAAGGCTCTCTTTTTTGGTGCATATATGTTTATAGTGGTTACACCTTGATGAATTGACTCATTGATCAATATATTATGTCCTCTTTTGTCTCTTATAACAGTTTTTGACTTAGTTTATTTTGTCCAATACTCTTATGTCCATCCTAGCTCTCTTTTGTTTATTATTTTCATGGAATATCTTTTCTCATCCTTTCATTTTCAATCTTTTTGTATCTTTGGATATGATAGTCTCTTTTAAAAACGTATAGTTGTATAATGTATAATGTTTTCTTAATCTATTCTGTGTCTGCCTTTTGACTGGAGAGTTTAATCCATGTACATTTAAAGTACTTACTAGTAAGTAAAGACTAACTTCTGCCAATTTATTACTTGTGTGCTGTATGTCTTATAGATTTTTTTGTCTCTCATTTCCTCTATAACTGTCTTCCTTTGTGTTAAGTTGATCATTTGTAATGGCACATTTTGATTCCCTTCTCATTTTGGGGTGTATATTCTATTGATATTTTCTTTGTTGTTACCTTGAAGATTACATTTAACATCCTAAACTTATAACAATATAATTTCAGTTGATACCAACTTATCTTCAGTAGCATACAAAACTGTTCTGCTGTATTGCTTTTTCCTTCCATTTCAGGTTATTGTTGTCACAAGTGACATCTTTATAAAATGTGTGCCCTATAATATAGATTTATAATTTTTTATGTTTGTCTCTGAAATTATGTATGATTTACTTCTTCTTCCCAAAGAAGTAGGGTTAAAACCAAATATAAAGCAGTATTGGATTTTATATTTGACCATGTATTTACCTTTACTGGAGCCTTTATTTCTTCATATGGCTTTGAGTTATCATTATATATTCTTACACTCTATCTGAAGGAATTCCATTAGCATTTCTTATACGTTAGATTTAATAATTAACTCCCTCAGCTTTTATATGTGAATGTAAAATTTTTGAAGGACAATTTTGCTGGGTATAGAATTCAATGTTGACTTTTTTTTTCTTTCAACACTTTAAATATATCATCCCATTGCCTTCTGGCTTGCATGATTTCTGATGAGAAATCAGCTGTTAATCTCATTAACAATCCCTTGTATGTGACAAGTCACTCTTTTTTGTTACTTTCAAGATTCTCTTTTTGTTTTTGGATGAATTTCATAAGTTTGATTTTAGCGTATCTTAGTGTAGGTCTCTTTCTGTTCATCTTACTTGGATTTTGTTATGGTCTTTGGCTTTATAGATACATATCTTTCATCAAAATTGGGACTTTTTTGGCTCCTATTTCTTCAATGTTGTTTCTGCCCCTTTTTCTGTCTCTTCTCTTTCTGGGACTCCCTTAATGTATATATTGGTCTGCTTAATGGTGTCCCACTGTTCTCATAATGTATATATTGGTCTGCTTAATGGTGTCCAACTGTTCTCATAGGCTCTATTCACTTTTCTTCATTCTTCTTTTTTTTCAGCTGCTCAGATTCAATAATTTCACTTGTTCTGTCTTCTAGTTTGCTGATTCTTTCTTCTGCCTGCTCACATCTGTTGTTGAACCCTCTGGTAAATTATTCATTTTTGTTATACTTTTAACCTCCAGAATTTGATTCATTTTTATAATCTCAAGCTCTTTATTGATATTCTTTTGGTTTATACATTGTTTTTCTGATTTGCTTTAGTTCTTTTTACATATTTTTCTTCAGCTCTTTGTGTATATTTAAGATAGTTGTTTTAAAGTTTTGCCTTGTAAATCTGATATCTGAGGTTTCTCAGGGATAGTTTCTGTTAATTTTTTTGTTCGTTTGAATAGGCCATACTTTCCTGTTTCTTTGTATGCCTTGTGATTTTTTGTTGTTGTTGAAAATTGGGCATTTGTGATAGCAAATTTATAATGTTATAACTCTGGAAATCAGATTCTACCCCTTCCCAACACTTTGCTGCTTCTTTAATGCTGAAGGGTATGGTAGTCTTTTTATCTTCCAATTTACTTTTGCACAGTCTCTAATCCTTGTTCTATTCAGTCATTGAAGTCTCTGTCCTTTAGCTTTTGTCTGTTCCTGTTGTGACAGAAGTTGTCCTTGGCGGACAGGAGCTAAAACAAACAAACAAACAAAAACAAAACAAAACAAAACAAAGAAAAAAAACACACACAGAGATACAGAACAAATCTCTCCCGCAGTCTTTGTAGATTGGCTCTCCAATGGGACATTCCTTTAATACTTTTCCAGACTTACACTAAGCTCAGGGGTTATCCCAAAGTGTAAGCATAGGGTAGCTCTGGAGTTTTGTGAATATGCATCTTTCTATGAGCATATGTTTGGATTTCAGAACACTCCCATATGTATCAGTATTTTTGAATGTCTTATTTTCCCAAAGAATTTCCCACAGAGTTTAGTCCCATGACTTAAGCATTGTATTGAATATCTCAACCAGTCATCTTTTGCCCTAGGAATCTGTGGTTTATTAGTTTACTTTATGGCATTTTTGAGCCATATTCTCCACTTTTCCAGTCTGTGTTCCCAGTCAGGTCTGAGATAATCACTTTGTATTATTTCTTCAGGTCACCCCTAGACAAATTAGAACAGACACATACAGTAATTTGCTAGGAAAGTTTGTTCTGCTCTCTCTTAAACCAGGAAGGATTCCTTACTGGGAACTTTGGCTACTGCCACTATATGAATTATTATGTTTTAAGATTCATGGCTTTAAGATGGCTAGTGTGCTGAGAATAAGATGGGGAAGGGCAAATAAAAACTTCACAAATCTGTTATCCAGTTTTTAAGTTGGTTTTTTCTTGGTTCAGCATTTTGTTTGTTACTGTAAAATTCTGAATGCTTTCTAGAGTTTTTGCAACAATGGTTCTAACAGTTTCTGCTATTTTTCTCCATGTTTCTCCAAGAGTGCTTGGAGCTGCATACTCTCCATTTTGCCGGTGTCACTCATTGCATTCATTTATAAATGATAGCTTTCCTGGATATTGTATTCTGTTTTGGCACTGTTTTACTTTGAGCATTTTGAATATGTTATCTCATTGTCTTTATCCTCCATTATTTCTGTAGAAAAGTCAGTGCTACTCGTTTTGAAGTCTGTTGGAAATGATGAGTCGTTTTCTCTTTTGTTTTCTAAGAATTCCTCTGTGTCTTTGGCTTTCAACATTTTTACCATGATGTGTCTGTTCGTGGATCTCTGTGTTTATAAATAGTACTTGGAGTTTGTTGAACTTCTTGGATTTGTAGATTAATGTTTTTCATCATTGTTTGGTAGTTTTTGACCATTATTTCTTTGAGTATTTTTTTCTGTCCTTATTCTATTGCCTCTTGTTCTGGTAGTCCCTTTATGCTTATATTAGTGCATTTAGTGGTGTCCAGTATTCCTCTGGGGCTATTAATTTGTATTATTTTTTCTTGATATAGCTTCAAGATCGTGTTCTGTTTCCTGTCAGTTCATATTAAATGTTGAGCTCTTCTAGTGAGGTTTTTTTGTTTGTTTTTTGTTTGTTTACATTTTAGTCACTGTGCTTTTTAGCACCAGAATTTCCATTTGGATGTTTCAAAACAATTTATATTACTTTATTTGTATTTTCTATCAGATGAGATATTGTCATTTTACTTTTTTAAAAAAGATATGATACTTTTTAAAACATGGTTTTCTTTTACTTTTTAAATATACTTATAATGCCTCTTTTGAAATCTTTGTGAAGGCTGGTATCTGGATCCTCTCATGGGCAGTTGCTATTGCTTGCTTTCTTTCCTTTGCATGAATGACACCGTTTCTTTGCATGTTGTAATTTTTTTGTTGAAAAATGTACATTTCAAATTATATGCTTGGAGGAGTCAATTCAGCATCGTGGCAAAATGAAAAGCTATCTTTGTCTTTCACCTTCAGTCTACAACCACTAAAACATCCAAAACACAACAGTGATGCCTCTGTCCAATATATCAGGTTGCTGGAGAATTCCACACATGTGTGCATCTAAAGGTGGGTGGACTGGAACACATGGAGGAGGCCGAACCAAGGGAACAGCAGAGGCATGCTTGATGTCCTGGTCCATCAGCCATGGCAGCTGAGCCCACAACCCCAGAGAACCTGGTAGTGGCAGGGGAGGTGGTGCACATGACTCAAGCCTCCCGGCCACATGGTTACTACAACCACAAGTAACCAGGCAGCAGTGGTAATGGGGCCTGGTACCCCATTCCTCCAGCTGCTAAGGCACCCATTACTCCAGCCCCTCACATGCACATCTGCAGCTGTGGAGCTGAGAACACTGCACAGCACAGAGGCACTTGCAGGAAACTTACAACACTGGACACCATACAGGCACCTGCAGGACCCTGGCTCCCCCTTCCCTATCCCCCATGATAGTGGAACCTGCAACTTGGGATCCCAGATGAGGGAAGAGCCCGCCATCCAAGGGCCCCAAGAGCCCGCCATCCAAGGGCCCCAGGCAGCAGCAGCTGTAACACTGGCAGAAGCAAGGCACCAATGACCGCAGAGACACAAGAAACAATAATGAAGGCACAGGGCCACACCTCTTACAGAGGTGGTGGAGCGTGGAAAGTGCAGACTCTCAAATAGAATCAGAGGCAGCTCAGGTAAGAGAAACCCAAAACTTGTGTTATATCGCTACCTACTGGAAATCAAAAGAAAGACCTCTAGTTTCTAACCTGTTGAATTGCTAGAATCAAGCAGAAAGGTGTTCCCTACTTCACATGCACCAGCAGAGGAACAATTTATCAAGCACCATGAAAAACCACAGTAACATTGTACCACAAAAAGAAAATGACAGTTCCACATAAATTAAACTTAAAGTCATGGAACATTGCAATCTGATTGGTAGAGAATTCAAGAGAGATGTCATGAAGAAACTCAACTAGTTACAAGAAAACTCAGAAAGGGCGTTCATCGAGCTCAGGAATAAAATTAATGAACAGAAGGAATAATTTACCAAAGAGGTTGAAACTAAAAAAAAAGAACCAAAGAGCAATTCTGGAGCTTAAGAATTCAATAAATGAGATGAAGAATGCATTAGAAAGCATTGGATATAGAGCAGACCATAGTAAAGAGAGAATTCGTGATGGACTTCCCTGGTGGCACAGTGGTTAAGAATCTGCCTGCCAATGCAGGGGACACAGGTTCGAGCCCTGGTCTGGAAAGATCCCACATACCTTGCAGCAGCTAAGCCCATGTGCCACAACTACTGAGCCTGTGCCTTAGAGCCCATGAGCCACAACTACTGAGCCTGTGTGCTGCAACTACTGAAGGCGACACGCCTAGAGCCTCTGCTCTTCAACAAGAGAAGCCACTGCAACGAGAAGCCTGGGCACCGCAATGAAGAGTAGCCCCCACTAGCAGCAACTAGAGAAAGCATGCACGCAGCAACGAAGACCCAACGCAGCCAAAAATAAATAAATAAAATATAAATAAATTTATTAAAAAAAGAATTAGCTCAAAGATAGAAATCTTGGAATGATACAGTAGAAGAAGAAAGAGGATTGAGATATAAAAAAATGAGGAAATTCTACAATAGTCATTCAGCTCTTTTAGGAAGGGCAACAATAGGGTAATGGGTATCCCAGAGGGAGAAGAGAGGAGAAGGGAGCAGAGAATTTATTTATAATAGCTGAGAACTTCTCAAACGTGGGGAAGGAATTAGATACACAAGCCCATGAGGCTAAGAGAACACCTAACTGCCTCAATGCAAAAACCTTGTCCAAGACACATTATATTAAAGTTGTCAAAAGTCAATGACAAAGGAAGATTTTGAAATTCAGCCAGGGAAAAAAAGATGGTAACCTACAAAGGAACCCCCATTACACTATCAGCAGATTTCTGAAACCCTACAGGACTGGAGGGAGTGGAATGACAAGCTCAAAATACTGAAAGATTAAAAACTATCACCCAAGAATACTGTGTCCAGCAGAGTTATCATTCAGATATGAAGGACAAATAAAGATTTTCCCAGATAAATAAAAGCTCAGAGTTCATCAAAAGTAGACCTGCCTTACAAGAAATGTTGAAAGGTGCTCTTCTACCAGAAACACAAAGGCAAAAGTACACAAAAGTTTGAGCAAGGTGATAGAATCAGAAAACTGTAATTATTAGAATTGGCTTTTAAATGCTTTATTATAGCATAAAAGTTAAAGGGAGAAAAGTAGAAAAAATAACTGTGTCTACTTCAATTTGGTAACAAACTCACAATGTATAAAGGGATAATTCAAGACAACAAAAACAAAAAGGGAAGAGGAAAAAGATGTAATCTATATATGTAAATGAAGATAAGATGCTATCAACAGAAAAGAGTACTTTATCCATGAGACGTTTTAGACAAAACTCACAGCAACCACAAAGCATAAATCTAGAGCAGAGACATGAAAAATAAACAAGGAGGAAACTGAGAAAAAAATCATAGAAAACCACCAAACCAAAATGGCAGACGTAAACACAAAGAAAAAGAAATGTTGGAGATATAGAGCAACGAGAAAACAAAAGGTAAAATGGCAGTGATTAGTTATCATCTATCAATTATAACTCTTAATGTAATTGATTGAATTCACCAATCAAAAGACACAGAGTGACTGGATGCATTAAAAAACAAGGCTCAAGTATATGTTGTTTCCAGGAGACTCATCTCAGCTCTAAAGACAAATGTAAGGTAAATGTGAAGGGACTGAATATGATACTCCAAGCAAATGACAACCAAAATAAGTGGATGTAGCCATACTCCTGTCAGACAAAATAGACTTCAAGCCAAAAAAGGTAACAAGAGACAAAATTGAACAGTGTATAATGATAAAGGGGACAATTCATCAAGAAGATATAATATTTATATATGCATCTAACATAGAAGCACCGAAATATATAAAACAGTTATTATTAAACCTAAAGGGAGCAATTGACAGTACCACAGTAATAGTAGGGGACTTTAACACCCCACTTGCATCAGTGGATAGTTCATCCAGGCCAAAAAACAAGGAAACAGTGATCTTATATGATACATTAGACCAAATGGATTTGATAGATTTGTACAGGGTATCAGTCCAAATGCAGCAGAATGCATATTCTTCTCAAGTGTACATGGATCTTTCTCGAAGTTAGACCATATATTGGGACACAAAACAAGTCTTAAGAAATGTAAGAAGATTGAAATCATATCAAGCCTCTTTTCAGTGGTATGAAACTAGAAATCAACTACAAGAAGAAAGCTGGAAAAATCACAAATATGTGGAGAATGAACAACATGCTACTAAGCAACTATTGGGTCAACAAAAAATCAAAGGAGAAATCAAAATTTATTTGAAGATGAATGGAAAGGAAAATAGGACAAACCAAAATCTGTTGGAGGCAGCAAAAGCAGTACTAAGGGAGAAGTTTATAGACATTCGGGCCTACCTTAAGAAACAAGAAAAATCTCAGCTGAACAATCTAGCCTTACATCTAAAGGAACTGGAAAAAGAATAACAAATGAAGCCAAAAGTCAGTAGAAGGAAAGAAATAATAAAGATCATAGTGGAAATAAATTAAATGGAGACTAAAAAGACAATTTTAAAAATCAATGAAATTAAGAGCTGGTTCTTTGAAAAGATAAAATCAACAAACCTTTAGCTAGAATCATTAGGGACAAAAGACAAGGCTCTGGTAAATAAATTTGTAAATGAAAGAGGAGGAATAACAATGGATACCACAAAAATACAAAGGATTATAAGAGCATATTATGAACAGCTATATGCCAACAAGTGGAACAACCTAGAAGAAATGGACAAATTTTTAGAATCATACAGCTTCCAAGACTGAATTGAAGAAATAGAAAATTTGAATAGACCATATAACTAGTATAGAAATGGAAACAGTAATCAAAAAGCTCCCCAGGCCTGGACAACTTCACAAGTGAATTCTACCAAACATTCAAAGATTTAATACCTATTCTTCTCAAACTCTTCCAAAAAACTGAGGAGGAGGCAATGATCCTAACTCAGTTTATTAGGCCAACATCACTCTCATACCAAAACCAGACAAAGACAACACACAGAAAAAAGAAAATTACAGGCCAATATCTTTGTTGAACATAGGTGCAAAAATTATGAACAGAATATTAGCAAGCCAAGTAAAACAATACATTAAAAGAATCATCACCATGGTCAAGTGGGATTTATCCCAGGGATGGAAGGAGGTTTCAACATCTGCAAATCAATCAACGTGATACATCACATCAACAAAAGGATGAAGACCATATGATTACTTCAGTAGATGCAGAAAAGGCATTTGACAAGATTCAACACCGATTTTTTATAAAAAGTCTCATCTAAATGTTTATAAAAGTAACATGCCTCATCATAATGAGAGCTGTAAGTGACAAGCCCACACCTAACATCATAGTCAATGGTGAAAAACTAAAAGCTCTCTCTCTAATATCAGGAACAAGACAACAAGACAAAGAGGCCACTCTTGCCAGTCTTATTTAACATAGTATTGGAAGTCCTAGTATTGGAAGTCCTAGCCAGAGCAATTAGGCAAGAAAAAGGAATCCAAATTGGAAAGAAAGGGGTAAAACTCTCACTGTTTGTTCATGACATGATTTTATGTAGAGAAAACCATAAAGACTCCACAAAAAAGGCTATTAGAAAAAATAAATACGGCAGAGTTGCAGGGTATAAAATCAACATACAAAACTCTGTTACGTTTGTATATGCTAACAATGATCTAGCAGAAAGAGAAATTAAGAAAATTCATATTTATAATCACAACAAAAAGAATGAAATACATAGGAATAAATTTAACCAAGGAGGTGAAAGACCTGAACACTAAAAACTGTAAGACATTATTGCTAGGAATTGGAGAAGATACATAAATTGAAAAATATTTTATGCTTATGAGTTGGAAGAATTAGCATTGTTAAAATATCCATACTACCTAAAAACAATATATAGCTTCAGTTCAATCTGTTTCCAAGTCACAAGAACATTGTTCACAGAAATAGAACAAAAGTTTCTAAAATTTATAATGGAACCACAAAAGACCCTGAATAGCCAAAGCAATCCTGAGAAAAAAGAACAAAGCTAGAGGTATCACAGTCCATGATTTCCAGCTAGACTACAAAGCCATATTAATCAAAACAGCATGATATTGTCAGAAAAACAGATACATAGATCAATGGAATAGAATTGAGCACCCAGAAATAAACCTACACATATACAGGCAATTAATATACAACAAAGGAACATATATATATATAAAGACATTATAGCCTTTTCAATAAATGGTGTTGGGAAAACTGGACAGCCACATGCAAAAAAATGAAACTAGACCACTGTCCCACACCATACACAAAAATAAACTCAAAATGGATTAAAGACTTAAATATAAGTCATGAAACCATAAAACTCTGAGGATAACATAGGCATTATGCTCTTTGACACTGGTCTTAACAGTGTCTTTCTGGGTACATCTTTTCAGGCAAGGGAAACAAAAGCAAAAATAAACAAATGGGACTACATCATCCTAAAAAGCTTCTGCACAGCAAAGGATACCATGTACAAAATGAAAAGACAATCTACTGAATGGAAAAGACATTTGCAAATGATATATCTGACAAAAGGTAAAATCCAAAATATATAAAGAACTCATACAACTCAAAAAATAAACAATCCAATTAAAAAATGGGCAGAGGACCTGATTAGACATTTTTCCAAAGAAGACATACAGATGGCCAGCAGGCACATGAAAAGATGTTCAACATCACTAATTATTAGGGAAATGCAAATCAAAACCACAATGAGATATCAGCTCACTCCTGTTAGAAAGGCTATTATCAAAAAGACAAGAAATAACAGGTGCTGTTGAGGATGTCGAGAAAAGGGGAATCTCAGATACTCTTGATGGGAATGTAAATTGGTGCAGCCACTGTGGAAAGCTGTATGAAGAGTCCAAAAAATTAAGAATAGAGCTACCATATGATTCAGCTACCCCACGTCTGGGTATTTATTCAAAGAATATGAAAACACTAACTCAAAAAGTTATATGCACCATTATGTTCATTGTGACATTATTTACAATAGCTAAGATATAGAAACAACCTGAGTCCCCATCAACCAATAAATGGATAAAGAAGATATGGTATACACACACACGCACACACATGCACACATGCACACGCACACATACACACACATGCACAGAGTAGAATACTAAGCCATCAGAAAGATGGAATCTTGCCATTTGTGACAATATGTATGGACCTTGAGGGTATTATACGAAGAGTCAGATGGAGAACTGTGTGATTTCACTAATATGTGGAATACAAAAAGCAAGCAGACAAAAAACTAAATAAACTAAACAGAAACAAACACATAGATACATAGAGCACAGTAGTGGTTACCAGGGGAAGTTGTGGTGGTGGTGGGGGGTGAAATGGCTAAAAGGGGTTAACTGTATGGAGATGGATGGAAACTAAATTTTTGTGGTGAGCATGCTGTAGGGTATACAGAAGTAGAAATATAATGTTGTACACTTGAAACATATAATATTATAAACCAATGTTATCTTAATAAAAATAAATCTAAAAGTAAAAAGAATAACTTTCAAAGCAAAAAAAGTTAATAAAAATAAAATTATATACTGTAGCAGTTTGGGGGTTTTGTTTTTTGTTTTGTCTTTTTGTTTTTGGCTGCACTGCATGGCTTGTGGGATCTTAGTTCCCTGACCAGGGATTGAACTTGCACCCTCAGTAGTGAAAGTGTGGAGTCCTAACCACTGGACGGCCAGGGAATTCCCACTGTAGCAGTTTTGGATACTGGTTCCTCACTGTCATAACATCAAGGCTTGTTGACGTTTGCTCATTTTTTTTTTAATGTTTTCGTTGGGCCATTTTAGGAAATCTGTTTCCCATGCAGTTAACAGTCTCTCGTGGTTGCTTTTCGTAGAGCACAGACTTGGACACGTGCACATTCACCCTGGGATTTTAGCAGGGCTCTCCTTCACTGTCTCTTCTCTTTTTTTTTTAAATTTTAATTTTTTTGAAACATCTTTATTGGAGTATAACTGTTTTACAATGGTGTGTTAGTTTCTGCTTTACAACAAAGTGAATCAGTTATACAT
>NC_041222.1:59353396-59355598 GCF_002837175.3 Physeter macrocephalus
CTCCATACTGTTCTCCATAGTGGCTGTATCAATTTACATTATTCCCACCAGCAGTGCAAGAGGGTTCCCTTTTCTCCACACCCTCTCCAGCATTTATTGTTTCTAGAGTTTTTGATGATGGCCAATCTGACCGGTGTGAGATGATATCTCATTGTCGTTTTGATTTGCATTTCTCTAATGATTAATGATGTTGAGCATTCTTTCATGTGTTTGTTGGCGATCTGTATATCTTCTTTGGAGAAATGTCTATTTAGTTCTTCTGCCCATTTTTGGATTGGGTTGTTTGTTTTTTTGTTATTGAGCTGCAAGAGTTGCTTATAAATTTTGGATATTAGTCCTTTGTCAGTTGCTTCGTTTGCAAATATTTTCTCCCATTCTGAGGGTTGTCTTTTGGTCTTGTTTATGGTATCCTTTGCTGTGCAAAAGCTTTTAAGTTTCATTAGGTCCCATTTGTTTATTTTTGTTTTTATTTCCATTTCTCTAGGAGATGGGTCAAAAAGGATCTTGCTGTGATTTATGTCATAGAGTGTTCTGCCTATGTTTTCCTCTAAGAGTTTGATAGTGTCTGGCCTTACATTTAGGTCTTTAACCCATTTTGAGTTTATTCTTGTGTGTGGTGTTAGGGAGTGTTCTAATTTCATACTTTTACATGTAGCTGTCCAGTTTTCCCAGCACCACTTATTGAAGAGGCTGTCTTTTCTCCACTGTATATCCTTCCCTCCTTTATCAAAGATAAGGTGACCATATGTGTGTGGGTTTATCTCTGGGCTTTCTATCCTGTTCCATTGATCTATATTTCTGTTTTTGTACCAGTACCATACTGTCTTGATTAGTGTCGCCTTGTAGTATAATCTGAAGTCAGGGAGCCTGATTCCTCCAGCTCCATTTTTCGTTCTCAAGATTGCTTTGGCTATTCGGGGTCTTTTGTGTTTCCATACAAATTGTGAAATTTTTTGTTCTAGCTCTGTAAAAAATGCCAGTGGTAGTTTGATAGGGATTGCACTGAATCTGTAGATTGCTTTGGGTAGTAGAGTCATTTTCACAATGTTGATTCTTCCAATCCAAGAACATGGTATATCTCTCCATCTATTTGTAGCATATTTAATTTCTTTCATTAGTGTCTTATAATTTTCTGCATACAAGTCTTTTGTCTCCTTAGGTAGGTTTATTCCTAGATATTTTATTCTTTTTGTTGCAATGGTAAATGGGAGTGTTTTCTTAATTTCACTCTCAGATTTTTCATCATTAGTGTATAAGAATGCCAGAGATTTCTGTGCATTAATTTTGTATCCTGCTACTTTACCAAATTCATTGATTAGCTCTAGTAGTTTCCTGGTAGCATCCTTAGGATTCTCTATGTATACTATCAGTAATCAAGACAGTATGGTACTGGCACAAAAACAGAAATATAGATCAATGGAACAGGATAGAAAGCCCAGAGATAAACCCACACACATATGGTCACCTTATCTTTGATAAAGGAGGGAAGGATATACAGTGGAGAAAAGACAGCCTCTTCAATAAGTGGTGCTGGGAAAACTGGACAGCTACATGTAAAAGTATGAAATTAGAACAATCCCTAACACCACACACAAGAATAAACTCAAAATGGGTTAAAGACCTAAATGTAAGGCCAGACACTATCAAACTCTTAGAGGAAAACATAGGCAGAACACTCTATGGCATAAATCACAGCAGGATCCTGTTGGACCCATCTCCTAGAGAAATGCAAATAAAAACAAAAAAAAACAAATGGGACCTAATGAAACTTAAAAGCTTTTGCACAGCAAAGGATACCATAAACAAGACCAAAAGACAACCCTCAGAATGGGAGAAAATATTTGCAAACGAAGCAACTGACAAAGGACTAATATCCAAAATTTATAAGCAACTCTTGCAGCTCAATAACAAAAAAACAAACAACCCAATCCAAAAATGGGCAGAAGAACTAAATAGACATTTCTCCAAAGAAGATATACAGATCGCCAACAAACACATGAAAGAATGCTCAACATCATTAATCATTAGAGAAATGCAAATCAAAACGACAATGAGATATCATCTCACACCGGTCAGATTGGCCATCATCAAAAACTCTAGAAACAATAAATGCTGGAGAGGGTGTGGAGAAAAGGGAACCCTCTTGCACTGCTGGTGGGAATAATGTAAATTGATACAGCCACTATGGAGAACAGTATGGAG
>NC_041222.1:59355664-59356238 GCF_002837175.3 Physeter macrocephalus
AGTGTTCCATGAGCACTTGAGAAGAATGTGTATTCTGTTGTTTTTGGATGGAATGTCCTATAAATATCCATTAAGTCCATCTTGTGTAATGTATCATTTAAAGCTTGTGTTTCCTTATTTATTTTCATTTTGGATGATCTGTCCATTGGTGAAAGTGGGGTGTTAAAGTCCCCTACTATGATTGTGTTACTGTCGATTTCTCCTTCTATGGCTGTTAGTATTTGCCTTATGTATTGAGGTGCTCCTATGTTGGGTGCATAAATATTTACAATTGTTATATCATCTTCCTGGATCGATCCCTTGATCAGTATGTAGTGTCCTCTTTGTTTCTTGTAATAGTTTTTATTTTAACGTCTATTTTGTCTGATATGAGAATTGCTACTCCAGCTTTCTTCTGATTTCCATTTGCATGCAATACCTTTTCGATCCCCTCACTTTCAGTCTGTATGTGTCCCTAGGTCTGAAGTGGGTCTTTTGTAGACAGCATATATATGGGTCTTGTTTTTGTATCCATTCAGCCAGTCTGTGTCTTTTGGTGGGAGCATTTAATCCATTTACATTTAAGGTAATTATC
>NC_041222.1:59357151-59358448 GCF_002837175.3 Physeter macrocephalus
GGTCCTTGTTAACTGTTTCTTGCAATTTGTCTATTCTATTTCCAAGATTTTGGATCATCTTTACTATCATTATTCTGAATTCTTTTTCAGGTAGACTTCCTATTTCCTCTTCATTTGTTAGGTCTGGTGTGTTTTTATCTTGCTCCTTCATCTGTTATGTGTTTTTCTGTCTTCTCATTTTGCTTATCTTACTGTGTTTGGGGTCTCCTTTTTTCAGGCTGCAGGTTCGTAGTTCCTGTTGTTTTTGGTGACTGTCCCCAGTGGCTAAGGTTGTTTCAGTGGGTTGAGTAGGTTTCCTGGTTGGGGGGACTAGTGCCTCTGTTCTGGTGGATGAGGCTGGATCTTGTCTTTCTGGTTGGCAGGTCCATGTCTGGTCGTGTGTTTGGGGATGTTGGTAGCCTTATTATGATTTTAGGCAGCCTCTCTGCTAATGGATGGGGCTGTAGTCCTGTCTTGCTATTTGTTGGGCATATGGTGTCCAGCACTCTTCGTTACTGGTCCTTGAGTGAAGCTGGGTCTTGTTGTTCAGATGGAGATCTCTGGGAGATTTTTGCCGTTTGATATTGCGTGGTGCTGGGAGGTCTCTTGTGGACCAGTGTCCTGAGGTTGGTTCTCGCACCTCAGAAACAGAGCCCCGATGCCTGGCTGGAGTGCCAAGAGCCTTTAATCCACACGGCTCAAAATAAAAGGGAGGGGCTTCCCTGGTGGCACAGTGGTTGAGAGTCCGCCTGCCGATGCAGGGGACGCGTGTTCGTGCCCCGGTCTGGGAAGATCCCACATGCCACGGAACAGCTGGGCCCGTGAGCCATGGTCGCTGAGCCTGCATGTCCGGAGCCTGTGTTCCGCAACGGGAGAGGTCACAGCACTGAGAGGTCTGCGTACCGCAAAAAAAAAAAAAAAAGAGAGAAAAAATAGAAAGGAAAGGAAGGAAGGAAAGAAGGAAGGAAGGAAGGAGGGAGGGAGGTAGGGAAAGAAGGAAGGATGAAAGGAAGGGAGGAAGGAAGAAAGGAAGGAAGAAATGGATAAAGGAAGGAAGAAAGAAAGGAAGAAAGAAAGGAAGAAGACAAAATGAAGTAGGATAAAGAAAGGAAGGAAGAAATGGAAGGAAAGAAGAGGAAGAAAGGGAGGAAGGAAGAGAGGATGGAAGGGAGGGAGGAAGAAAGGTAGGAGGAAAGGAAGGAAGGGAAAAAAGGGAGGAAGGAGGGAAGAAAGGAAGAAGGCAAAATAAAGTAGGATAAAATATAGTTATTAAAATAAAAAATAATTATTAAGGAGAAAAATTTCTATTACAAAAAAA
>NC_041222.1:59358465-59458103 GCF_002837175.3 Physeter macrocephalus
ACCTCCCCCTCTCCTCTTTGTTCGCACAGCTCCTGGGGTTCAGCTTTGGACTTGGCCCCGCCTCTGCGTGTAGGTCGTCCGAGGGCGTCTGCCCTTCGCTCAGACAGGACGGGGTTAAAGGAGCAGCTGATTTGGGGGCTCTGGCACAGGCTGGGGCGAAGGAGGGGCACGGATGTGGGGCGAGCCTGCGGCGGCAGAGGCCAGCGTGATGCTGTACCTGCCCGAGGCGCGCCGCATGTTCTCCCGGGGAAGCTGTCCCTGGATCCCGGGACCCCGGCAGTGGCGGGCTGCACGGGCTCACGGGAGGGGCGGTGTGGAGCGTGACCTGTGCTTGCACACAGGCCTCTTGTTGGCGGCAGCAGCAGCCCTAGCGTCCCACACCCGTCTCTGCTGTCCGCGCCAACAACCGCGGCTCACGCCCGTTTCTGGAGCTCCTTTACGTGGTGCACTTAATCCCCTCTCCTCTCGCACCAGGAAACAAAGAGGCAAGAAAAAGTCTCCTGTCTCTTCGGTAGCTCCGCGCCCGTTTCTGGAGCTCCTTTAAGCAGCGCGCTTAAATCCCTCTCCTTGCGCACCCGGAAGCAAAGAGGGAAGGACAGATCTCTTGCCTCTTCGGCAGCCCCAGACTTCAACCGGACTCCCTTCCGGCTAGCTGTGGTGCACTAATCCCTTCAGGCTGTTTTCACTCTGCCAACTCCAGACCTTTCCCTGGGATCCGACTGAAGCCCGAGGCTCAGCTCCCTGCCCACGCTTGCCCCGGCGGGTGAGCAGACAAGCTTCGGGATGGTGAGTGCCGGTCGGCACCGATCCTCCATGCGGGAATCTCTCAGCTTTGCCCTCCGCACCCTGTTGCTGTGCTCTCCTCCATGGCTCCGGATCTTCCCCCTCTGCCACCCGCAGTCTCCGCCCGCGAAGGGTCTTCTAGTGTGTGGGAACCTTTCCTTCTTCACGGCTCCCTCCCACTGGTGCAGGTCCCGTCCCTATTCTTTGTCTCTGTTTATTCTTTTTTCTTTTGCCCTACCCAGGTACGTGGGGAGTTTCTTGCCTTTTGGGAGGTCTGAGGTCTTCTGTCAGCGTTCGATTGGTGTTCTATAGAAGTTCCACGTGTACATGTATTTCTGATGTATCTGTGAGGAGGAAGGTAATCTCCTCGACTTACTCTTCAGCCATCTTCTCCAATACTTTTGTCTCTTCTCTTGATTTGTCTGTTCATGTGTCTGTCTCTTGATTTGTCTGTTAATATGTTTGTTTGTTAATATGTCTGTTGGTATCACACCCAGCTGTTGGCCTCCAAAAACTGATGACTGATTAGATTCTTCTGTTGTTTTTGTCAATGTCCTGGGACACAAATTGCTCCACAGTCTAATGTAATTAAATCTTGGCCTCTCCGTAGGGTTTTTCTTTTTAAATTGCGGTTTAGTAATATAACATAAAATTTAGAATCTTTTATCATTTTAAGTATACTGTTCAGCAGTGTTAAGTATATACACATTGGTATGCAGCCAAGTTGCAGAAACATTTCATCCTTCAAAAGTGAAACTATATTCAAAAATAACTTCCCATTTCTCTTCCCCCCAGCTCCAGGCATCCACTAGTCTGATTTGTGTCTCTATGAGATTCTTCATATAAGTGACGTTATACATTATTTTTTGTAAGTGGCTTATTTGGCTTTTCATAATTATCTCAAGGTCCATCCATGTTCTTTCATATGTCAAAATTTCCTTCCTTGTTTATTGTGGTAAAAAACACATAAAATATACCATCTTAACCATTTTTAAGTATACAGTTGAGTAGTGTTAACTGTATTTACATTGCTGTGAAAGAGATCTCCAGAACTTTGTTGACTTGCAGACATGCAACTCTGTTGCATGTCTGTTGCCACTGTTGTGGCCTCTCCCGTTGCGGAGCACAGGCTCCGGACGCGCAGGCTCAGCGGCCATGGCTCACGGGCCCAGCCGCTCCGCGGTATGTGGGATCTTCCCGGACCGGGGCACGAACCCGCGTCCCCTGCATTGGCAGGCGGACTCTCAACCACTGCGCCACCAGGGAAGCCCAACTCTGTTTTTTAATAACTGCTTAGTGCTCCCTTAACCTAGGCCTTGATAACTACCATTCTATTCTGTGTATCTATTAATTTGACTACTTTAGATACTTCATATAAGTGGAGTCATCTGGTATTTGTCCTTTTGTGACTGATTTGTTTCATTAGGCATAATGTCCTCAAAGTTCATCCATGTGGTAGCATGTGACAGGCTTTCCTTTCTTTTGGGTGCTGCATTGTGCTTCATTTTATGTGTATAGCGCGTTTTGTTTATTCATTTGACATTTAGGTTGCTGCCACTTGGCTATTGTGAATAGTGCTGCTATGAAAATGGGTTTACAGATATCTCTTCAAGACCCTGCTTTTAGTTATTTTGAATGTATACCCAGATGTGGGATTGCTGGATTATGTGGTGGTTCTGTTTTTTATGTTTTGAGGAACACCCCCATACTGTTTTTGAGAGTATTTTTTACAGTCCCAGCAACACACAAATGTTCCTACTTCTTCATGTCCCAGGAAACACCTGTTATTTTCTGCCTTCCCTTCCCTTCTCTCATTTCCCTTTCCTTCCATGTTTCCTTCTCTCTTTCTTTCTCTTTCTCTCTTACATCCACCCACACACCCACCTAAATATCTATCATTACTCTTTCTTAATAAATGGGAATTTAAGAAGTATAGATATACCTCAGAGATATTGTGTGTTTGGTTCCAGACTGCCACAATAAAGTGAATATTGCAATGAAGTAAGTCACACAAATTTTTTGGTTCCCCAGTGCACATAAATGTTATGTTTACACTATACTGTAGTCTGTTAAGTGTGCATAGCATTATGTCTAAAACAACAGTTTACATATCTTACTTAAAAAAAATATTTTATTGCTAAAAACAGCTGTCATCTGAGCCTTTAGCAAGTTGTAGTAGTAACATCAAATATCATTCATCACAGGTCACCATAACAAATATAATAATAATGAAAGAGTTTGAATTACCAAAGTATGACACTGAGACATGAAGTGAGCAAATGTTGGAAAAATGGCATTGATAGACTTGTTTGATGCAGGGTTACCACAGTCCTTCAATTTGTAAAAAAAATGCAATATCAGTGAAGTGCAATAAAGGGAAACATGATAAAATGAGATATGCATGTACTCACAGTGCCATCTTGGCTGAAAGCCAATATTTTTATCTTCAAAAGTTCTTTCTGGTTACTGCAGGGAGAATATATGAGGTATGGGTGCATTGCTAGAGTAGATTTTTGGTGCTTGACCTAAAGCTTGTTGCTCGCTTTTGTAAATAATGAATGTATAGTGTATTTGGGGGTATCCTCTACTTTTAGATAAAATATTTATTTAGTATTTTATGAAAATAAATTAATTTTATAAAATATTTTTGAGAAAAAATATTTTTGAAAAAATGTACATCATTTAACATCTTTATTGGAGTATAATTATTTTCCAGTGGTGTGTTAGTTTCTGCTGTGTAACAAAGTGAATCAGCTATACATATTCATATATTCCCATTTCTCCTCCCTCTTGTGTCTTCCTCCCACCCTCCCTATCCCATCCCTTTAGGTGGACACAGAGCACCCAGCTGATCTCCCTGTGTCATGCGGCTGCTTCCCACTAGCTATCTATTTTTATATTTGTTAGTGTATATATGTCCATGCCACTCTGTCACTTCGTCCCAGCTTACCCTTCTCCCTCCCCCTGTCCTCAAGTCCATTTTCTACATCTGCATCTTTATTCCTTGTACATCAGTTTTAAAATTGTTTCAAAATGAAAAAAAGATTTAGAGAATTATCAGGAGGAAAAGACCAACTTTGAACTTTAGGTGAAATTTCACCACAATCAGGTGAACTCAGCATGATCTGAACCTGAAACATTGTAAAATTATCTTTATTTTTTTGCTGCACCATTTTTTCTTCTCTGAGTGTATCTGCATTTAAAATTGAGGAAATAATAAAATATCTGTTTTTTGAGTAATATTTAAGTAAATGAGCTCATTTTTTTGTTCAATGTAATTAACAACTTTTCTCATTGTATAATTCTTTATTGTAATTTTAATAAGTAAATTTCTACATAGATTTTCAAGTTTATTATCTTCAGATTCTTAACTTTCACACCAGGAGACGATGATACTTTTACAGTTTCTGAAAAAAGTAACCTGTGACTGGTGTAAAATTTATTGATTGTATTAACATTTTTTAATTTAATGAAAACAAAAAGGTAAAATTTAAAGCACTACTGATTTTTCACTGTTATTTTGTGGATTAGTTAAATATAACAGACTTTTAATTTTATTTATTATTTGATATTTATTATATTTATGATATGAGTGCTCTAATTTTAGGCCTTTGAAGACAATTTAATCGAAGCAAGGAAAGAAATTGAAGTTTCACAGAGTAAATATAATGCTCTATCATTACAGTTGAATAATAAACAGACTGAACTTATCCAGAAGGATATGGATATTACCCTTGTCAGGCAAGTATACTCACTTCTTAATTTAACATTTTAGAAATGTCCTTTGTTATGCAGAATGCCAGCATTTTTGTTTATTATTAACACCCTAAAATGACAATATATGTCTTCTGTGAGTACTTATGTTTGTGCATTGAAACTATCTAGAATTAACGGGGACAATCGGGTTTTGCAGGACTGGAAAAAATCAT
Organism: Physeter macrocephalus; assembly: GCF_002837175.3. Lineage (NCBI taxonomy): Eukaryota > Metazoa > Chordata > Mammalia > Artiodactyla > Physeteridae > Physeter > Physeter macrocephalus. The sequence goes on from NC_041222.1 coordinate 59,363,178, forward strand.
GCTCAAAGAGTAGCCTTGGGTCAGTTTTTAACAAGGAGGATGCATTCATTCCTTGTTTCCTTCTGAAATTCCTACCCATGCATAATGTAGTATTATTGTTATAATGAATAATAAATGAGTGATCCAGTTTTGACGTTTTATTTTATTATGTTCTAAATAGTTTTAGTTTGTGAAATATTCTTTCTATATCAAAATAGTTAATTTTGTAGCACTACTCATAAAGTGGGAGTACTTGAAAAACTCGTTTTTAAGTGTTTTGAAAGATGTTAAACTACCTATTAATTTATTTTATAATAATCTTTTTCAGAAAATAGTGTTAGAGCAGATCATAAATATATATACACATATACATACATATGTTATACATATATACACATGTATGTATGTGTGTACATTTTAAAATTTGAACTAATTAAAATAAATCATACAATCAAAGTTTATCACATACCTGTATAAGCATAGTTTCATTCTCTGAAATATGTCATATACTTATATATGTAATGTACTATATATATTATGTTTATATATGATATATAATTATAACTAACTTTATATATAATTATATTATATAAAAATATACTTAATACTTATTTTTATATATAGTGTATTACAATATATATATTGGGGCAGGATTTTTGCTTGGGTAATAGATTAATACATATTATTATATATTTATAATATATATTAATTTACATTATATATGTTTTATTATATATAAAAATATATAAGTGTTATATGTATATATTATAAATAAAAGCAAAAATCCATTGTGTCACATTTTAAAAATCTTTTTACCATGGAGTGAGGAAAAGTATTTCTTTACAGATGATAGACTTTATCCACTCATAGTATAATTTTTTTAAGCCAGTAATTTGATGAAGTCAAAAAAATAATTCTAAACAGTAATAGAATCTTAGTTTTAGAAGCAATCTTAAAATTTTTAATTATTCCTATCTTCTTCCCTATAAAAAAGGTTTTAGTCTTTTCTTGATACTTTTAGTTTATAAGTTTCTCAGTACTCTTCAAGACTGTTCTTTTTATTTTGTTCAAATTTGTAGATTGTTTCATATATTTAGTTGACATTTGCCTTTTTACAGTATGCACCCATTTGTATCTTGGTTCCTTATCTAGAGAAACTCAGAAACAGTCTAATACGTTCTGTATTTCAGACCTTCAAATAATAAAAGATAACTTTATTAATAAATTTTTAAATTAACTTATTAACTGCTTCTGTTTCTCATAATTTTTCATGTATATGTTTCACAGGCATTATATTGTTTTGGGTTGCCTTTCTTTCTCTCTCTTTTTTTTGTTAGTAAAAGTATGTAATATAAAATTCCCAAATAAATGGTTAAGTGGAATATTATGCAGCTGTAAAAAAGAAAAGGCAGCTCTGTATATATTTACACAAATCCTCCAAATTAAAAAAAGTGTAAAAAGCAAGTTGTAAAAAAGTGTGAATAGTTTGCTACTGTTTCCTTTAGTAAAGCACATTTGTATGTGCACAGACTTCTGATAGAATATGGAAGGTAAGGGGGCTTCTGGAGAGGGGGATGGGGTTTGGGGACAGGTAAGACATTGAGACTTCTTCATTAAATGGTCTCTCTTGTAACCTCTGCACATGTGACCTCTTAAATTTTAAAACATTTTTCTCGATTCAAGGACTCCCAAGGGTTGTACTCTGGCTATGAATGTAAATGAAAGCTGCTGGGTTAATTTTTCTAGTGAGCTCTTGGATAATCATTAAAAAATCAGATAAAAATAATCTCAGTTTGTTTTGGAGCTGTAGTCTCAAGATCAATTAGTATTATTGCAGGTATTACGTAAAGAAAATTTACTGCAGTTTGCGTTAACGTAATCTTGTGTTCCTTGCAAAAGTTCCAACTGAGAGGAGGTCAGGCAAAAGGAAATTAACCTGGGCTTAAAATGTGCTCACGGGTAATCCAGGCAGTTTACTAAGAGTTGACTTTAGTTCAGTCTAAATATACCAGGGAACTGTCATTATCTGCCAACACCACTCTCTCAAGCAGACTGCCCACACGGCTGCATTTCAGCCCTCTTCATTGTAAGAGTGAACCACAGCCAAGCATATTTTTCATCCCTTGTAAGTGTCTCTACTTTTCTTCCACTCTCAGTTGAAAAGACGTACATCTAACAGTTTTGTTTTTTTAGTTTTTTTTGGCTGTGTTGTGTCTTCGTTGCTGCGTGCGGGCTTTCTCTACTTGTGGTGAGCAGGAGCTACTCTTTGTTGCGGCACACGGGCTTCTCATTGCGGTGGCTTCTCTTGTTGCAGAGCATGGCCTCTAGGTGTGCAGGCTTCAGTAGTTGCAGCATGCAGGCTGAGTAGTTGTGGCTTGTGGGCTCTAGAGCACAGGCTCAGTAGTTGGGGCACATGGGCTTAGTTGCTCCATGGCATGTGGGGTCTTCTCGGACCAGGGATGGAACCCGTGTCCCCTGCATTGGCAGGCGGATTCTTAACCACTGTGCCACCAGGGAAGTCCCTACATCTAACTTTTGATCTAGTTAATATATTTTCAGTTTGGCTATATTACAAAATTCAAAAAGTAAAATTTATGAAAGAACAATAATTTGAAAGATCACTAAAACAAACTTGTACAATAAGCTATAAACTCACCATATTTGGTTATCCTGAGCATTAAATCTTTTGACTATTTTTACAAATGGGTGTTATGACAACATAACATTGTTTTTCCTGTATTACATGAAATAATATTTAAGAATTAAATTCCCCTGAGATAATAGAAAACCCTTTTAGAAGAAGTATATGTATTCCACCTTCCAGTGTGATATGGTGTCCTGATATCAAGGACATCTAAATAAAAATAAAATCTTGGAGAAGTTAAATGCTAATATTTTTCAAAAATATCCTAGGCAAATTGTACAGATTAAGGAATGAAAATCACATTTAAACCAATCCATGTGGATTAAACTACTGTTGCTATCACTGGGCTATGACAGTTACAATTCCACAACTTTTATAATGTGACATAATGTGAAGGGGAAAAAAAACCACCTCAGTTTTCCAGCTCTTTGGAGAGATCTGGGGCAAAGCAATCAGAATTCAGTAACAGGATTTTCTCAGCTGAACTCAGGACAGAGAATAGATGGTATGAGTCAACTCCCTGGCTGACTGTTACCTTTGGCCAAATAAGGAAAATGTCTTCTACAGCCAAAGGGAGATGAGAACCTCAGTAGGTGGATGGATTTCAGATTTGCACTAAAATTGACTTCATTTGGGATGTGGAAGTGTCTAGGTGAAGGCCAGTTAATTGATAATTGACATCTCCTCCCAGTCTCTGCTCTCAGACAACTGAGTTGATTATGCTTCTTAAATACTTTATGAACTCCATCCTGATCTCTTCCGGTCATCCTTAAGATTTGAGTGTACCAGCTTCAGCTTGTTCAGTGGTGGCACCAAAGCTTTGCTTTGTCACTTCCAGAGCCTGGTTTATGGTGTGCAGTTAACAGACATTGAGTATCCTGTAAAAACTGCTGCTGGACGAAGCAGGAATACCACATCTCAGTTTCCTTCAGGTGGCTTGGGATGTCAGCGTTGAAGATGATCAGCACCCCGTAAGAGTCCTTCATCAGGGCTGGCCAGCAAGACTCGAACTTTGAATCGCCACCACAATCCCAGAGCTCAGATTCACACCCCATGCCTTTGTTGTTGCTGGTAACATATGGGTTCTCAAATTCCAGGATCCTCACTCTTTGGGTTGGGTTGTATTCGGCGATATCAGAAGATTTTGTCAGGAAGTTGGCCCAAACGGTTTTTCCGTTCTCACAGGGCCCCACGAAGAGGATCTTGGCCTTCAGCATTGCGGTCTGCTGCCCAAAGACCTGCCAGAGCCCACCCAGGCGCTGCCGGAGCCCTTGCTGCTGTCAGGGCAGAGCCTGGGTTGCCTTTCTGAATGCATTCCATCTTGTCAGAGTTTGTATCATCAATATTCATCTTAAAATATGGCACCTGTAACTACATAAAATACTCCAACAAGACCTTTCCATTTTAAAGTATGATGATTTTAAACTATTGGATGGAACATGTGGTCCATTCTAGGGTACAGTGCAGTGTTATGTGAATGGGATTTGAAAAATTATGTTTTCTACTAAATTTTGCACCTGCATTTATCTGTATACTTGAATTTAGTGTACTGCAAGAATTATAAGCTGCAGTAAATAAGGCAATGATATCCATAGATGGATATTTTCTTACAAGATGGTAAAAAGATGAACTATGTGTAATTTTAAGTGTTTGATTATAAGGACTCAAAAAGGAGGAGGTAATAGCACAGAGCTAGAAGATTTCAGAGGACTTTGAGTCAGACCCTCATTATAGGGTAGTCGTTGAGATGTCTTCAGTGTTTTTCCTGAATTGTTTGAATAATAATTTGCTGAATACACTACATGTCTCCTTCATTTTTATTTCTTGTGGGTGTGCATGTGTGTGTGGTGGTTATGATATACCAGCATTACTGTACTGAATCTGTATATTGTACAAAAGACATACCAAGCCATAACTGTAGGGAAAGTGGTCTAGGCACTTTCTTATTTGCATATACTTTTACTTGTTGATAAATGATGGAGTTGACCTAGCTTTATTTCTTTATGGGTTTATTTCTTTGAATTCCTAATTATTTGCATATTTATTGAATAATTAATCTGTGTTACCCATTGTGCTATGGAATATTGCCGTGAACTACCACAAATGATTTTTACCTTGCGTTAGAGTATAAATAAAAATAAATAAATAATATACATGTCTGTAACATATATGTAACATCTTAGTATAAACTTAGAACTTGCATAAACGTCAGTAACCAGTTAAGTTGCCTAATTAAAATTTTTGCCTGACTGGTAATGATTCAACAGTTACGTGGAGAGTGAGCTAAATGAATAGCTAACCTTCCATTGAGAAGGTGGGCTAATGTCAATTGATTTGGGAATTTTTCTTAGAAATTAGTTGTGAATCTCTGAAAAAAAAATGAAAAAATAAAGGTCAAGACAGAGTAGTCACAATTTTGGTGAGGAATATCATCAAAGTCAGAATCCTGAAATTGGACTAATGCATCTGGATTGCTGGTGTTCCTAGGCACTTAGCAGAAGCAAGTGTAAATTAACTCTGGAGGATAATAAAGCAATTCTGGCCTCAAATTATGTCTGCAGTTTTACAAACTAATGTCTAGCACATAGTCAGAAATATCAAGTATGTGGTAAAGCAATAATAAAAATTAAAAGACGTAAGAACTGGAGGAGATTGGTTCAAGATGGCAGAGTAGAAGGACATGCGCTCACTCCCTCTTGCGAGAGCACTGGAATCACAACTAACTGCTGAACAATCATTGACAGGAAGACACTGGAACTCAGCAAAAAGATACCCCACATCCAAAGACAAAGGAGAAGCCACAATGAGATGGTAGGAGGAGCGCAATCACAATAAAATTAAATCCCATAACCTCTGGGTAGGTGACTCACAAACTGGAGAACAATTATACCACAGAAGTCCACCCACTGGAGTGAAGGTTTTGAGCCCCACGTCAGGATTCCCAACCTGGGGGTCTGGCAACAGGAGGGGAAATTCCCAGAGAATCAGACTTTGAAGGCTAGCGGGATTTGATTGCAGGACTTTGACAGGAGTTGGGGAGAGATTCCACTTTTGGAGGGCACACACAAAGTAGTGTGTGCATCAGGACCAAGGGGGAAGAGGCAATGACCCATAGGAGACTGAAGCAGACCTACCTGCTAGTGTTGGAGGGTCTCCTACAGAGGTGGGGGGTGGCTGTGGCTCACCTTAGGGACAAGGACACTGGTGGCAGAAGTTCTGGAAAGTACTCCTGGGCGTGAACCCTCCCGGAGTCTGCCATTAGCCCTACCAAAGAGCCTGTAGTCTCCAGTGTTGGGTTGCCTCAGGCCAGACAACCAACAGGGAGGGAACACAGCTCCACCCATCAGCAGACAATTGGATTAAAGTTTTACTGAGCTTTGCCCACCAGAGCAACACCCAGCTCTACCCACCACCAGTCCCTCCCATCAGGAAGCTTGCACAAGCCTCTTAGATAGCCTCATCCACCAGAGGGTAGACAGCAGAAGCAAGAAGAACTACAGTCCTGCAGCCTGTGGAACGAAAACCACATTCACAGAAAGATAGACAAAATGAAAAGGCAGAGGACTATGTACCAGATGAAGGAACAAGGTAAAACCCCAGAAAAACAACTAAATGAAGTGGAGATAGGCAACCTTCCAGAAAAAGAATTCAGAATAATGGTAGTGAAGATGATCCAGGACCTCCGAAAAAGAATGGAGGCAAAGATTGAGAAGTTGCAAAAATGTTTAACAAACACCTAGAAGAATTGAACAAACACCTAGAAGAAGTAAAGAACAAACAAACAGAGGTGAACAATAGAATAGCTGAAATGAAAAATACACTAAAAGGAATCAATAGCAAAATAAGTGAGGCAGAAGAACGGTTAAGTGACCTGGAAGACAGAATGGTGGAAATCACTGCCGTGAACAGAATAAAGAAAAAAGAATGAAAGAAATGAAGTCAGCATAAGAGACTTCTGGGACAACATTAAACCCACCAACATTCACATTATAGGGGTCCCAGAAAGAGAAGAGAGAGAGAAAAGGCCCAAGAATATATTTGAAAACATAATAGTTGAAAACTTTCCTAATATGGGAAAGGAAATAGCCACCCAAGTCCAAGAAGTGCAGAGAGTCTCAGGCAGGGTAAACCCAAGGAGAAACATGCCGAGACACACAGTAATCAAATTGCCAAAAATTAAAGTCAAAGAAAAATTATTATAAGCAATAAGGGAAAAACAACAAATAACATACAAGGGAACTCCCATAAGGTTGACAGCTGATTTCTCAGCAGAAACTCTACAAGCCAGAAGGGAGTGGCACGATATATCTAAAGTGATGAAAGGGAAAAACCTACAACCAAGATTACTCTACCTGGCAAGGATCTCATTCAGATTCAATAGAGAAATCAAAAGCTTTACAGACAAGCAAAAGCTAAGAGAATTCAGCACCACCAAACCAGCTCTAGAACAAATGCTAAAGGAACTTCTCTAAGTGAGAAACACAACAGGAGAAAAGCACCTACAAAAACAAACCCAAAACAATCAAGAAAATGGAAATAGGAACATACATACTGATAATTACCTTAAATGTGAATGGATTAAATGCTCCAACCAAAAGACAGGCTTACTGAATGGATACAAAAACAAGACCCATATATATGCTGTCTACAAGAGATGCACTTCAGACCTAGGGACACATACAGACTGAAAGTGAGGGGATGGAAGAAGATATTCCATGCAAATAGAAATCAGAAGAAAGCTGGAGTAGCAATACTCATATCAGATAATACAGACTTTTAAAATAAAGAATGTTACAAGAGACAAGGAATGACACTCCATAGTGGTCAAGGGATCAATCCAAGAAGAAGATATAACACTTATAAATATATGCACCCAACATAGGAGCACCTCAATACATACGGCAACTGCTAACTCTGAAAACAGCAGATTACACTTTCTTCTCAAGTGCACATGGAACATCATCCAGGGTGGAACAAATCTTGGGTCACAAATCAAGCCTTGGTAAATGTAAGAAAATTGAAATCATACCAAGGATCTTTTCCAACCACAACACTGTGAAATTAGAAATAAATTACAGGGAAAAACACTTAAAAAGCACAAACAGATGGAGGTTAAACAATACATTACTAAATAACCAAAAGATCACTGAAGAAATCAAAGAGGAAATCAAGAAGTACCTACAGACAAATGGCAATGAAAACATGATGACCCAAAACATATGGGATGCAGCAAAAGCAGTTCTAAGAGGGAAGTTTATAGCAAAACAATGCTACCTCAAGAAACAAGAAAAATCTCAAACAATCTAACCTTACACCTAAAGGAAGTAGAGAAAGAAGAACAAACAAAATCCAAACTTTGTAGAAGGAAAGAAATTATAAAGATCAGAGCAGAAATAAATGAAATAGAAACAAAGAAAACAATAGCAAAGATCCATAAAACTAAAAGCTGGTTCTTTGAGAAGATAAACAGAATTGACAGACCTTTAGCCAGACTCATCAAGAAAGAGGGAGAGGACTGAAATCAATAAAATTAGAAATGAAAAAGGAGAAGTTCCAATGGACACTGCAGAAATACAGAGCATTATGAGAGACTACTACAAGCAACTGTATGCCAATAAAATGGACAACCTGGAGAAATGGACAAATGCTTAGAAAAGAATAACCTTCCAAGATGGAAGCAGGAAGAAATAGAAAATATGAACAGACCAATCACAGGTAATGAAATTGAAACTGATTAAAAACCTTCCCACATGCAAAAGTCCAGGGCCAGATGGCTTCACAGGCAAATTCTATCAACCATTTAGAGAATAGCTAACACCGATCCTTCTCAAACTCCTCCAAAAAAAATTGCAGAGGAAGGAACACTCCCAAACTCATTCTGCGAGGCTACTGTTACCCTGATACCAAAACAAGACAAAGATACTACAAAAAAAGAAAATTACCGACCAATATCACTGATGAATATAGATGCAAAAATTCTCAACAAAATGGTAGCAAACAAAATACAACAACACATTCAAAGGATCATACACCATGATGAAATGGGATTTATCCCAGGGATGCAAGGATTCTTTAAAATATGCAAATCAATCAATATGATACACTGTATTAACAAATTGAAGAATAAAAATGATATGATTATCTCAATAGATGCACAAAAAGCTTTTGACAAAATTCAACACCCATTTATGATAAAACTCTCCAGAAAGTAGGCATAGTGGGAACCTACCTCAACATAATGAAGGCCATATGTGACAAACCCACAGCAAACATCATTCTCAATGTTGAAAAACTGAAAACATTTCCTCTAAGATCAGGAACAAGACAAGGATATCCATTCTCGCCACTATTATGCAACATAGTTTTGGAAGTCCTAGCCACAGCAATCAGAGAAGAAAAAGAAATAAAAGGAATACAAATTGGAAAAGAAGAAGTAAGACTGTCACCGTTTACAGATGCTATGGTACTATACATAGATAATCCTAAAGGTGCGACCAGAAAACTAGTAGAGCTAATCAATGAATTTGGTAAAGTTGCAGGATACAAAATTAACGCACAGAAATGTGTTTCATTCCTATTCAATAACAACAACAAAAGATCAGAAAGAGAAATTAAGGAAACAATCCCTTTTACCATTGCAACAAAAGGAATAAACCTAACTAAGGAGGTAAAAGACCTGAACTCAGAAACCTATAAGACACAGATGAAAGAAATCAAAGTTGACACAAACAGATGGAGAGATATACCATGTTTTTGGATTGGAAGGATCAATATTGTGAAAAATGACTGTACTACCCAAAGCAATCTACGATTCAGTGATATCCCTAGCAAATTACCAATGACAATTTTTACAGAACTAGAACAAAAAATCGTAAAATTTGTATGGAGACACAAAAGACCCCGAATAGCCAAAGCAATCTTGAGTCAAAATAACAGAGCTGGAGGAATCAGACTCCCTGACTTCAGACTATACTACAAAGCTACATTAATCCAGACAATATGGTACTGGCACAAAAACAAATGAAATATAGATCAATGGAATAGGATAAAAAGCCCAGAGATAAACCCACGCACCTATGGTCCACTAATCTATGACAAAGGAGGCCAGGATATACAATGGAGAAAACACAGTCTCTTTAATAAGTGGTGCTGGGAAAACTGGACACCTACATGTAAAAGAATGAAATTGGGACACTCCCTAACACCCTGCACAAAGTAAACTCAAAATGGATTAAAGACCTAAATGTGAGAGTAGACACTATAAAACTCTTAGAGGAAAACATAGGAAGAACACTGCTTGACATAAATCACAGCAAGATCTTTTTTGACCCACCTCCTAGAGCAATGGAAATAAAAACTAAAATAAAGAAATGGGACCTGATGAAACTTAAAAGCTTTTGTACAGCAAAGGAAACTATAAACAAGATGAAAAGACAACCCTCAGAATGGGAGAAAATAATTGCAAACAAAGCAACGGACAAAGGATTAATTTCTAAAATACATAAACAGCTCATGCAGCTCAATATTAAAAAAACAAACAACGCAATCAAAAAATGGGCAGAAGACCTAAATAGACATTTCTCCCTAAAAGACATACAGATGGCCAAGAGGCACATGAAAAGATGCTCAACATCACTAATTACTAGATAAATGCAAATCAATACTACAATGATGTATCACCTCACACTGGTGAGAATGGGCATCATCAGAAAATCTACAAACAACAAATGCTGGAGAGGGTGTGGAGAAAACGGAACCCTCTTGCACTGTTTGTGGGAATGTAAATTGATAAAGCCACTATGGAGAACAGTATGGAGGTTCCTTGAAAAACTAAAAATAGAATTACCATATGATCCAGCAATCCCACTACTGGGCATATACTCATAGAAAACCATAATTCAAAAAGAAACATACACCCCAGTGTTCATTGCAGCAATATTTATAATAGCCAGGTCATGGAAGCTTCCTAAATGGCCATCAACAGACGAATGGATAAAGAAGATGTGGTACATATATACAATGGAATATCACTCAGCCATAAAACCGGACGAAATTGGGTCATTTGTAGAGACATGGGTGGACCTAGAGTCTGTCATACAGAGTGAAGTAAGAGAAAAACAAATATCGTATATTAATGCATATATGTGGAATGTAGAAAAATGCTACAAATGAACTGGTTTGCAAGGCAGAAATGGAGACAGAGATGTAGAGAACAAATGTATGGACACCAAAGGCGGGGGAAAGCGAGAGTGGGGTGGTGGTGGTGGGATGAATTGGGATTGACGTATATACACTAATATGTATAAAATAGATAACTAAGAAGAACCTGGTGTATAAAAGAATAAATAAAATTCAAATTAAAAAAACTGGAAATGAAAGATAAAGACCTAGTTATTTGCCTATATATGAGTAATTAACATAGCCAACCATCAAAAAATTTTTAGAAAGATTTCTAAAATTAATATGTGGATTTATCACACTTGGTAGATACAAGGTCAGTGTAGAAAATTTGAATGCATTTTTTATGCCAGCAAAAAAATTAGGAAATAGACTTAAAAAGAATATAATTTATAATATAGTTAAAAATATGAACAGCAAATATAATGAAAGATATGTGTTACCTCTATACAGAGATCTGTAAAACATTATTGAGAGAAATAGAAAGTCTAGTATGTACAGATAAATACAGAGTTCATGATTTGCAAGACTCAGTATGATAAAGATGTCTATTCTCTCCAAATAGATATTGAGATTCAGAGGAATACAGATTATCAGCAACAGGAAACTATTACTACCCCCAGGCCAGAAGGGGCAAGGAGAGAAGCTTTAACTGGATCTCTGTGAGAAGTCTATCCCTGGGAGAGAGGCTGACTAATAGGAGAAGTATTCTTAGATAGAGGAACAGAGACACTTCCATCTGTGGCTCATTGGAGAGGGAGATAGGGAAAGAAATACCTTGATCTCTTTTTCCTTTACCCTCTAATCATGGACCAGCACTTTCAACTACTCAAATATAAACCCAGAAGAAAGGGAGCCAATGTAGTCTGGAAGTTGGCCTCTCAGGCTAGATTGTAGGCTAGAGTACACAGAATAATAGTGTAGAGATGATGAATATTGGATAAGAGAATATGTGGTGCATTCTCCATTTCTGTTCTTTTTCAGAGCTTTCCTGGACATTTATTGCTTAATTAATTTTTCCATATAAACTTTAGGTTAAACTGGCTTATTTCTTGTTTGCTATTTTATTATGGCGTCAAATTTAAAAGCAAACTGACGGAGAACTGCCCTCTTGATGATGTCAGTTTTTCTGTCCCAGAGTATGGGAATGCCATTACATTTGTTTCAGTACCTTTCTGTCCTTATGAAATGTTTTGTTCCTTATGCTGGTTTTGACCTTTCTTCTTAAATTTTTATTCCTAGCTCTTTCATGGTTTTTGTTACTGTTTTAAATGGAATCTTTCTTTCCCCTATAGTTTCCTACTGATTTTCCTTTTATTACTTGTTGTTTTTGCTGTGCTATTTTGTTTTGATGTGCTGTGATTTGGTGGCTAAAGTGTCCAACAAAGTTATTTTGTTTTTACTGTGAATTGTACTTTTTACTTTTTGCTGTATAACTTTTTTTGCCTTGATCTTTAATTCCTCTGAAATTAATATTGCTATTCTTTTTTGGGGTTTATATTTGTATGGTAACAAACTAAGTACATAATTGTTTAGGTATAATGATACATGTGAATTATAAGAAAATACATGTAGTATGGAAAAGTACAAAGAAGATAGAGGGAAAAAATTAGAGTTAAATTACAACCCCAGAGGAATAATAGCCATTAAAATTTTATTAGAATCATTCTATATTTTTCTCAACACATATTTATAAATTGAAGAGTAGGTAAACAAGTTCTTAGATAAAAGGGATTGTGTTGGACATTTTTGTTTTTTTGTTTGTTTGTTGGTTTGTTTTTGGCTGCATCGGGTCTTCGTTGCAGCACATGGGATCTTCGTTGTAGAATGCAGGCTTCTTAGTTGCGGCATGAAGGCTTCTTAGTTGCAACATGCGGACTTCTTAGTTGTGGCATGAGGACTCTTAGCTGCTGCATGCATGCGACATCTAGTTTCCTGACCAGGGATTGAACCCGGGCCCCCTTCATTGGGAGCATGGGGTCTTACCCACAGGACCACCAGGGAAGTTCCAAACATGTTGTTCTAATAAGTGATAACTTCAGTTTTTGTGATATAATGGAACAATAAGACACTGAAGTGAAATTGAAAGAATTATTAAATCTCAGATAATTGTTTCTTCTCTATAAGAACCACTAACTATTTTTCTAAAGCTAAGAAAGAAATGGCATGAAAAAAACTTTGGAGGTTGATGTAATTATTATTATTTATTTTTTTAAAACTACATTTCATCTTTAATTGGATTTGATACCCTGCTACATACACTTAGTAAAATAGGACATACATTCAACCATTTTAACTCCTTCTCATTTTGCATCTCAGGATTTATAACCTTTATCTCCTCATGCATAACCACAGTGCCTAAAGATATTTAGACTTAGTTTTTTATATTGCTTCAGTGCTCTTCACTAAACTTTTTACTTTTGATGTGTTTATTCCTACACTCAATTTTGATTCATCTTAAAGGCCCATTTTTACCAGGGCCTTCTCTGTTGCTGGAGTATGCTTTCTCCTCCATTAACATCAGATTTAGCCATGTGACTTATTTTGGCCTGTGGAATGAGTGTGAAAGTGGCGTATATCATGTTCTGGCAAGTGTTTTAAAAGAGTCATTGCTTGAATTGCCTTTACTTTTTGCCCTCTGCCATTAGAGTGGCATATTACTAATGCTGTCTACTGCTCCAGTTTGGGTCTTAGGATAGCAGAAAGCCATATGTAATGTGAGCAAGCAAATCTTTGTTTTCGTAACAGTAAGTATTTTTTTTTTTTTTGGTAACTGCAAAATAACCTATAGATGCTGTCTGAAACCCTTTGTCAGTCTTTACTATCAAATTTGATGTCTAAAGGGATATTCCTAATTTATCCTGTGGTTCATTCAATCCCTTAGTAAACATCACTGTAACTGAGCAATACAGTATTTTTAATCAGCTTAACATTCTCCTTCTTTTTTTAATCTTAAAAAGTATTTATTTTATTTTTTTCACACACACACACTGTATTTTATTTTTACAAGAGAGAAATAAACTGACACCAAGCATTGTAAATGGATGACCACAACAAAAGCAACAATGATTGCAATTACCAAACACGAAACACACTCATACTATGTCATAATATTGACATTCAGTCCAGTAATTAATCCTCCACTGTAACAGCTCCTTTACTTGGCAGTGAAAATTGATTTGTATAAGAACACTTCCTAACACCATACACAAAAATAAACTCAAAATGGATTTGAGACCTAAGTGTAAGACTGGACACAACATTCTTCTTGAGATGAGAAGAAGTGTCGTTGGTTCTCAGCATCGTCTCAGCTCAACCCACACTTTCCTTTATTCTTTTTAATCCGTGTCTGGAGGAACTTCTCAAGTTTGAACCTACCAATTAATTTTACTTTCCATAGTTTTGGTTTGCCTCATAACTTCTCTCATTATGAATTTTAATGCTATTACGACATCTTTCTTTCTTAACAATCCTTCTTTATGTTATCCTTATCATTTCATCCATTCAACAACTGTCTTATCCCATATATCCTAGAAAACTGAGGCTGAGTGAAGGTTACTGGTAACTTGAGAGATTTAATTCCAAGGCAGAGTGAGTGAGAGAAGAATAATCTGAGGCAGGGAAGGATAAAGAGTAATTCAAGGAAACACATTATTGTGCTGGCCACTGCTTCACGGTGAGCCATGAAGAGACGTCTGGCGCACTGAATTAGCCACTCAGCTTGATTCTGGACAGACTGTAGAAAGAAACCATGCCCTATAGCAATCCATCAGATAGAAAAAACAAAAACAAACAAACAAAAAAAACTCTTCTTGTGTTTTATCTTCCATTGATCAAAGTTTGCTGCTTATACCATGCCTGTGTTGTAGCATTTTATCCTAATCTGGAAGTGGTACAAGGAGACAAATATGCTAGGCATGCAGCTGGTTGACCTCAAGTGATGGAGCCACATAGCTGCATAAATGTTATAGGCTTAAGTGGTAGTTAATAGTCTGAGGCAGAGCAAGGGACTAAGAATCTAGGAGGCCGGTGAGCTGAATCTGAAAAGGTGTATAAGTTGTGTCTAAGACAACAACAAATATTTAATAGGCTACAGGAACTATGCTAGGTTGTCCATTTATAGCAGTGAGCAAAAAAGTCCCTACCTTCACAGACATTTTTGTTAAGATTATCTTCACATCTTGGCTTTCAATTGAGATAATTCAGAGAAGTGCAATGGTTTCTTTTTCATACATTTTCTAGACCTTTTTTATAATTCCTTCAGTAACTCCTACTCAGAGGTATAATTTTCCTCTGAGTATGCACAATAAAATTTCTTTTTTCTTAATTCTAAGTACTCCTCCTTTTAATTAAGTCCTGTTTGTTTTTCTTTACTCATTTTCAAATGAAGATAGGTCTACACAAATTCAGTGTTTTCCAGTGGTTGAGATATATGTTTCCAAAGCCTTATTTGCAGCTTACTTTGATACTGATCAAGTTCCACTTTCATATTTGCAACATTGTTGTACATTCTATCTCATCTACTTTTCAGAGGGTGGTGTGAGAAGACACAAAGAAAGAAACATTTATACATAATATAAAATTATGCTTCCATTCCATTTACTGAGAGTATGCCCAGAAAATAGCACAAGATGAGAGACAAGAATATGCTCTTCTCTTAGTTGATGTTTACTCCCCAACTGTCTCATAGTATGAACATCTCCCAACTCAAGTGTTTCTTCTGATTAAAGATACATATATTTTGTTCCAAATGACCCTTAAATCCAAGCCAATTACTGATTCTGGCCCTCTCTTTAAGAAAATTTATCTTCTATTGTTAGAGGAGAAATAAGTTTTCTGTGTTTTGTATTGTATTGAAAGATGATATGTATTATCTTCATCATGTCTCCTTTCTAAACGCAACATTTACTTAGGTCTCTTGGCTAACACATATCTTGACTATCCATGCTCATGGAATTTTACCCTACAGCTACTGCCTATCTCCTTAGATAATTCTTGCTAATGTTATTCTTTTTTTTTTTGCGGTACGCGGGCCTCTCACTGCTGTGGCCTCTCCCGTTGCGGAGCACAGGCTCCAGATGCGCAGGCCCAGCGGCCATGGCCCACGGGCCCAGCCACTCCGTAGCATGCGGGATCCTCCTGGACTGGGGCACGAACCCTCATCCCCTGCACCGGCAGGCGGACTCTCAACCACTGCGCCACCAGGGAAGCCCAATGTTATTCTTGAAAAATGACAATACTCAGCAAGAATCATTACTGTATGTCTCTTCTCTCCCTCTCTTGTATTATATTTTCTCAAGGCATGTGCTATTATTGATTCTCTTCTTTCCCTTCCCCCATTTTTGGACTATTATTTTCTACAGGTTTCAGTTTTTTGAATAGTTATAGAAAAAAAAGTGCTATAGTCTAAATGTTTGTGTCCACCCAAAATTCATATGTTGAAATTCTAATGCCTAATGTGATGGCATTAGGAGGTGGGGTCCTTAAGGAGGTGCTTCGGTTATGATGGTAGAACCCTCTTGTAAAAAAGACCTCCCAGAGCCCCCTAGTGACTTCCACCGTGTGAGGATGTAACAATAAGTGTGCCACCTGGAAGAGGGTCCTCACTTGACTATGCTGGCAGTCTGATCTCTAACTTGCAGCCTCCCCAACTATGAGCAATAACTTTCTGGTTTTTGTAAACTACCTAGTCTGTGCTGTTTTGTTATATCAAAAGGACTAAGGCAGATGGTGTATGTACATGTATCTGTGTGGGTTCAGAGGTTTCTGTTGTATCTGGAGAACATTAATATTCTAAACCTGTAAAAAAGCAGAGCTCCGGAATTCCCTGGTGGTCCAGTGGTTAGGGCTCAGCGCTTTCGCTGCTGTGGCCTGGGTTCAATCCCTGGTCAGGGAACTGACATTCCGCAAGCCGTGTGGCATGGCAAAATAAATAAATAAATAAATAAATAAGCAGAGCTCATTTCTCCCATATTAATATTCATCCATGTTCAACAACTGTCTGCATATATTTTATGTTTCTTCTTTCTTTTAAGATTTATCTTATGTGAATGAATCACCAATTTGAGGTTATAAGTAAAGAAAAGTCTCCATTTAAAACAGTCTCCAAAATATATACTATAATGTATACTTCTGTGAAATACATCTCTATAAATATCTTTCTCTTCAAATTTATTTTACAACATATTTTCCAGTTTTATATGACCTGTATCACACAGGATTCACCACCACAGGAATCTGGAAACCTCTATCCCAGAGGTGTGGTTTTCCTTGACCCTTACGGCCATGAAGACTGTCACTCCAGTTCATCTGTCTTTCTACTTACCAAGTTTACCCTGGATGGGTTGGAAGGAGTGATTTCACCTTGTATTGCTCTCCTTCCTTCTGACAAAAAACCTCATCATTTCCTTCAAGATGGGTTAGAGGATTCACAGGAATCCCAGCCTAGGCCCCTGAGGTGACAAACTAGTGGTGCTTTAAGGAACTTTTGTTTGAAAACTTAATTTACCTTTTGGGATTCTTTTTAATACATGTAAGTTTCTATATAATATAAAATGAAAGGTTGAGTTACCCTGTATTCAGAACTATCTGATAGTTGGCATCAGTGCTTATTAATTCTTGGAACTGAAGTGTAACTTAATTTCAATAAGAAGGTGGTAGTATGACTGTATATCCAGGGTTTTTATTACTATCAAGCTATAAAAGAAAATTGATAAGTGTTTGGCTTTGAAAGTCATAGTAGTTCTATCAATACTTTCTAGGTGTATGTGATAAATATTAAATACTTCATATGTTATTTCTCTTATTAATATGTTTGCCTGCAGTAAAAAATAATAGATGAAAAAACTGGAGGCCGATCTATAACTTTAGATGAACAAAATTATTTAGCTAAGATGATCTTTATTCATGCTTCTCTCTATTTATTGCTTGCTTTGCACAGGAAAGAGTTGCAGGAGCTGCAGAATCTGTACAAACAGAACAGTGTGCATACAGCACAGCAAGCAGAACTGATCCAGCAGCTTCAGCTTCTGAATATGGACACACAGAAGGTACTGAGGAACCAGGAAGATGTTCACACAGCTGAAAGTATATCGTATCAAAAAGTATGCTTTTATTCTGTCATAATAATGTAAATTTATATGTGTGAACTTATAAAAATATATAGAATTCAAATTTTTGCAATTTCAATATTGCTTTATTACTCCCTTTTATATTGCTTCTTCAAAATTAAAAATGAAATATGATTCAATTTGGTAATATTCAAAATTATGTGTTTTTTTATGGCTGTTAAGGCTGAAACCTTTAAATTATACATGCAAATTTATTCTGTAGGATATAGTTTTTATAAATTGGAGTTTTGATATCTACTATGAAACATACTAGGACTGTAGTCCTCAAACCAGGAAGGATTTGGAGAATGGGATTATTCAGCCTTCTATAATGAGAAATTATTCAACAAGTATGATTCTAGTTTATGACCTAAAGCAGTCTTTCAGTTATAGAATTTGTGCATTATTTTATTGGCAAATCTGCACAAACGCAAATGGGTATGCTGATGAGGTCTTTAGGATCAATATTTTCCAAGGAATTTTCTGTCTTTATTTTGTGTGTTTCTTTTAAGTAGTCATTTTACTTTACGGTTGTTTAAGGAGCCCCTCAAGAAGGCTTACCCAGATATTTAGGTATGCTGAAACAGCAGCAATAATTACAGCTAGTAATTAAAAAACACTTTTATTGGATTCTTTATGTTTTGTGTGATGTACATATTTATAGAAATAATTTATTTTCTATACAGATCAACCTATGAGATTGATGTTATTTCCTCTTAATTGTTGAGGCAGCCAAGGCTTAGAGAGGTTAAATGGTGCAGTCTATGTTATTTGGGGATTATTTTTGTCTAAACTTACTCTTCTCCTAAAAAAGCACTGTGAAAATTCAACATCTATAATTAATATGAAATAAATAACTATTAAGTGAACTTTAAACACATACTTTCAAATGATGCTTTGTAACTGTGGTTTTTCGACTAATTTCTGTGTTTCCTTCGAGTTTCTGTCAGGACGAGGATGACACCAAGCATCAGGGTAGTGTCCATCCTCTCCACTTTGAATAGAACAGCTCCAACTTTTTGTTTTATACGGTGGGATTGCCCATTATGCTTTTGTTTCTAAACCAGACGACTCTGTTGCTAAATTGACTTGAAAAATTGGACCTTATTAGTAACTTTAATTCTTTTCTCTTTTTCACTGTGTAGGTATTTAACGCAAACATTTCTTCCTCTTTCTTGATTTTTGCTTGAAAGCCCCTAACCCATGGCAAGTTATATTAAAATATGTCTTTAGGGTTGCTTGTTGTTAAAGTTGATAACTCTTTTCTCTCATGTGCAAATGCTTTTGCTGTTTCTCCTCTCAATTAGCAAGAGAGAACTTGGTAAGGTGGAAGAAAAAGGCAGTGTTTCCTTTGCTATTTACTTTTTCAGTCTTTTGTTCTAAGATTCCTTTTTCAGCCTTGCTTAACTTAAAATTTAAGATAAATTGTTTCAGCCTTAATTCTACTTTTTGGTTGATCCTGCTTAGCAGCCTTTGCAGAGAGCAACCATTTTTTTAATACCCTACCTGAGAACTTTTGTAGATTCTATATCATTTCAAACAACTGAATACTTAAACATTTTTATTTGAAGTGATTATTACCAAAGTAATACATGCTTGTAATAAATTTTTAAAAAATTCAGAAGTATATAAAAAAATAAAGTTCTCTGCCCTCCTGCCTGAAGCCCTTGCCCCAGACTTTACTGCTCTTAATATTTGAGAGTATATCCTAGAGTTCCTCTAGAAGAACAGAATATTTTAAAATTATTTCATCTTTTTAATTATATAAGAATTACATAAATATATTATTATAAAAATTTGAAATGATATAGAAGTGCTGATAATGCTAATATAACAGATTTGAGTTCTCTTCCACTCATCCCAGTTCATTTCATTCCCCTCCCCAGGGGTAATATCTGAGTAGTCATTCCAGACCTTTTCATGCATTATATACTGTGTCTGTGTACATATACACATATCACCAATCTAGGTATCTTACATTTTTAATATTAATTAATTTATCCTATCCTTACTGTTCGTTAACTTGCTGTTTTCAAATAATATGCCTTGAGTATATTTCCATGACAGTATGTATAGCTCTTGCTCTCCACCTCCTCCCCATGCTCCAACAGAAACATGTAAAGTACAGCGTGGATTTACCCGAGTATAATTTGATGATTACTGAGGTCTCCCTCCTCAACTTTTTATTATAAACTTCAGAAGGAGGTGTTCCTCATCTCTTCCATGGCGTCAGTTTTCCCTACTGGATTATTTCTAACCACATAAAAACATGCTGTTGTGTCTGTGATATGCATGGAAGAACAAAACAGTTAAGCAACAACAAAAAACCTGTCTTGACCTTACTATATTCCTTTCCTTCCCTTCCTTTCTCTTTCTCTCCTTTTCCAGCAATATTCCTTGCCAGAGTTAACTTGTCTCAAAGTTCTCTTCTTCCATTCTCTTTTGAACTTATTCCAATCAAGTTTTTGCCCCTTTCACTCCACTAAAATTTCTCTTTGCAGAATCATTTGTGACTCCCATATTGCTGAATTCAGTAATCTAGCAGTCTTCATCTTACCTCACTTACCAGCAACATTGTCACAGTTGATGACTCTATCCTTTGAAACCCTTTTTTCCCTCCTGGCTTACAGCATATCACAGTTGTGTGGTTTACTTCTTTCAGTTTCTAGCTGTTTCTTTTCTGTTTCTTTCTAGTCTTCCTTAGTCACCCTGTCCTCTAAATGTTAAAATGTTCCAAGCCAAAATCTTAGGACCTCTTTTTTTCCCTCTGTTTAAATTCATACCCTAGGTGATTTTATCTACTCACCTAGGCTTTCAAAATCATACTGTCTATATGCTGATGACTCACAGATTTGATTATCTGCTCTGGATCTCTTCCCTGAACTCTAGGAAAGAGTATATCTAATCGCCTACTTAGCATCTTTTAACTTGATGCCTAATGGGCATCTCAGACTTCACATGTTCAAAACTAAGCTGTTGTCTGCTCTGCCTTCAGAGGGTGTCTGGAATCCTACTACTTCCCACTACCCCTGCTGTGACCACTAACTTGTATTACTTGAATGATTGCAGTAGTTTCCTACTTTGTTTCTTTGCTCCTGACCTTACTCATTCTGAGTTTATTTTCAACATAGATGCCAGAATGTTCTTGCTAAAACTTAGTAAGTCAAATCAGGTCATTCCTCTCTTAAATTCCCCCCATTGGTTTCCTGTCTGATTAAAAGTAAAAACCGGGCTTCCCTGGTGGCGCAGTGGTTGAGAGTCCGCCTGCCGATGCAGGAGACACGGGTTCGTGCCCCGGTCCGGGAGGATCCCACATGCCGCGGAGCGGCTAGGCCCGTGAGCCATGGCTGCTGAGCCTGTGCGTCCGGAGCCTGTGCTCTGCAACGGGAGAGGCCACAGCAGTGAGATGCCTGCGTACCGCAAAAAAAAAAAAAAGTAAAAGCCGGAGTCCTTACTACAACCTGTGAGACTCTACATGATCTGGCTCTGCATTACCTCTCTGATCTCATCTTTGCCTTCGCTTCTTAATCTCTCTGCTTTGGCCACATTTAACTTTGTTTTTTCACTTGAACATACCAGGTATTCTTCACCCTCAAGGTCTTTGCACTGGGTTTCACTGCCTGAAATCTCTTCCCCCAGTTATCGGCATAGATGATCTTTTTACTGCCTTTATTCTTCACCTCTCACAGCTTAAAATCTATTTGATAACAGACATTAAATAGGAGGTGTAAGAATGATACATGTCCTAACAGTAGTAGTAGGAAGTTTGGGAAAATAGCTGGGGCAGGTTCCTAGTTTAGGGATAAAAAAGACTCTCTTTGATGAAGTGATATTAGTAATGTTTATTCTGAGAAGATAAGAAGACATCAATGAGAGAAATTTCTCATAACTCTTCTACATGAACTATAGCTGAAGCCATAAATTCCCTAGTCAGTCAGTGCTTTTACTAAATTTGGAGAGGTAGAGCTTATATGCTCCTATTTGGAGAACGTGTCATAACCTGAACTTTGATCTGGGATACCTTTTGAAACCATGTAAACCTTCCCCCAGGATCATGACTATCCCCTCCAAGAATTATCATGGACAATAATGAGAGATGTGATGCCAATATGGTGTGCTTATGAACAGCATGGAGGCAAAAAGAAGAAAGCAAGCAGATCTTCTGCTTTAGAGAACTGGCTTAGTTTTCCTTGTATTTGCTCTATTTTTTTTCTCTCCACCCCCCACCCCCAAGTTTGAACTCCCGTTTCTCTCTATTTGTTTGTCAAAAGTTACCTCTCAAGGGGTGGGGGTTGGAGAGGAGAACTTCACTGATTTTCAACTTGATACTCATTCTGAATTTATAATTCTAATAGTAGCATTTTAATTTTGATATTATTTTAGATCCTTGAAATTGTTCCTAAGGTTTTCATTAGTATGTTCAACTAGACTTAATTCAAAAGTTCTTGATTACTTATTTATACTTCATAAATTTTGCCTACAGTTAGTAGACATTATAGTTAATATTCCTTTGGTAGTCTGTGGGTAAATAGTTATCCATAAAAACACAGGAAAAAATCTTTACTGTATACTTCCATCTTCCAGAGGTAAATACCATTAACATTTTGAGTATTTCCTTTTAGGTTTTTAAATGCATTTTAACATGTCTTGAATACCCTAATTATCTTTCACTTCATGTTATATAAAAACAATATCATGAAATATAACTATTTTGGAAGCACTAATATAACTTATTTAACCATTTTTCCAGTGTTAATCATGTATGCTGTTTAAATATTTCACTATTATAAATAAAGCTGCAGTAAACATCTCTTTGTTGTCAGCTTAGACTATTAGCATTCATTAGAGAATATTGAATATGTACACATACACACACACACACACACACACACACACACACACTCACTCACTCACTCACACCACCCCCTAGGAAACAGTTCCTTTTATAAAGAAGCTAGTGACATTATATTAATGTTGTACAGTTCACTCTTAATTAGTTCATATATAAAGATAGCTTTTTAAAGTTATTAAATAGTGAGAAAGCACAGAGGATCATGGAGTTTGAAGGAGACCTGCCTACCACATGAGAAATGATCAGTAAATGTTAAATTATTGAACCTTGAGGAGTTATGTACAACACTATTCCACTTTGGATAATGCAATTTAAAAATCATAGATGTTTATTTGAATTGCTAAAGTATTTTTAAACTTTACAGGCACATATTTCTATCTTAATTTAAATATTATTCCAGTCCATTTAATTTTTAACTATTTGAGTGAGTGGTCCTGGAGTGGTTTAAAAATGTAGAAAAACTAAGAATACAAGTTGGAAGGCCTTCCAGTTGGAGCATAATCATAAATAAAGATAAAGAACATAAACTTGTGCTATAAGCCAGGGAGAATGTGTGTTTACATGTACACACACTATTTTAGAAATATATTATTTAAGCTGAGGTACAAATGTAAGTCACCTCCAACAACCATATATGAATAATGGTTAACATTTATTGAGCTTATTTTGTATCAGCCACTGGGAAAAGGGCTTTTGCCCACTATTTAAGCCGCACACCAGCACTGTGTGGTATATTATTATTAGTATCCTTTATTATTTTATAGATTAAGTAATTGAGTCTTAGAGTATTGTTTTAAATCAAACAGCTACCAGGTGGTAGAATTCAAATGTAGGTAATCTTGAGTCCAAAACCCACAATGTTAAACTCTATTATAAAGCCCACAGTATAGTTCAGTTATGCATAGAATAATGTGGTCTTATCCTTAAAGTGTTCTATAATAGATTCTATAAACTTGCATAATTCATTCTACTCAAAATTCTTTCAATACTCAATAACTTTTAATGTTGGGGAGTTTGTTTTGATATCTGAGTTAAATGTTATTCAAAATATTCCATTGCATTCTTTTTGGTGAAAGGGGAGCCCAGCATGTTATCATCCTCTGTGAAAAGAGCCCCCATCATTATTCTTCAGCCACTATTTCTCCTGATTGTACAAATTTGGTTTCTTCTATTTTGTTGCAACTTTAAACTTTTTGACCTACAGATTTTTTTTGACCTGCAT
The DNA here is from genome assembly GCF_002837175.3 of Physeter macrocephalus. Lineage (NCBI taxonomy): Eukaryota > Metazoa > Chordata > Mammalia > Artiodactyla > Physeteridae > Physeter > Physeter macrocephalus. The sequence goes on from NC_041222.1 coordinate 59,387,162, forward strand.
ATTTTTTTTTACTAGAACTGTTACCCCCCACCCCATCCCTAAAATATATCAGCTGTGGAGTTAAGGATTTTTAAATTTGGGAATGATCACATTACATTATTTATCATGAATAAACAGTATGCTACTGTTCAGACTTCCAGTGTTGATTTACATCAAATTATTCATTCTAATCCTAGAACATTTTACTTAATACTTGTCTTTATTCCTCTTCCACATGTAGTTTTCTAGATTTTTTCAATAAATTTGAGTAATCAAGTAGTCCATGCAACAATGAAATGAAACTGTTTACTTACAAATTAAGATTTGTAAATATATTTTCACATTAATTAATTATATTATCCCCAAATAATAATTGGGGCCTGGCTGTAAGACTCAGGTGAGTTGAATTACAGTAATAGTTTATTTCCAGTTCTTACTAAGTTTACTTCTTTAAGAGTTAGGTCTTCTTAATTTACTGTTTCTAATGGAGTTTCTCTGTTTCCTCTGTTCTCTCAATTCTCCTTTCTACATTTTTTTCCTCTCATTTCCCTTCCTTGTTTCCCAGTTATTAAGTTGATTTATATCATAGTATTTATTTTGTTATCTGAAAGGCTAAAAATAGTTGCCTTCAGTGGTAGGATAAGGGGAATGAGGAAGGGAGATAAAGGTGAAGAGAAAAAAGAAAAAAATTTTGAGCACAGGAAAGAGGTGAGTTATATTTTCCTCGAGGTCTCCATAACAAATCATTAGTCTCATACACAAAATTACCTAACATATAATGTGGAGGGCTCCTCTAGATGAGAAATACCCATCAAGAGAAATAAACTAGTGTGTTTTCTTCCTCTGAGCATGTTGTAACCATTTATTTAAGTTTTAATAGTTTTTCTACCTTTGCATGTCATTTATATACATGTGTATGATTTAAACATAGGTAGGAATTTTATCAGCATTTTCAACTTCTAGACCATCTAACATGTTTGGGGTACTAAATATGTATTTTATCAGTTTTTGTTCTGTTTAAGGATAATTACATGATGTGAGCTAATATCAATCCAGGAAAATAAGGAGTTAGGTTATACATACTTTTAGTTTAAACTGGATGTTAAATCAGATTGTTTTCTTCTCATTTTTATGCTGTGAACAGTTATAGTTTTCACTTGTAAAATTTATTATCTCAATCAGAGTAGCAGATAGTATATTTACAAAAATTGAATATTATATTCTTTAAACAAATTAGTCACTGGGTCACAGAGCTTATACATTTCCAAAATTTTTAAGGTAAATAATATATCATCTTGTTCCTCAACACTAATAAAAATATGAGAAGAAGAGTACTTCAGTCTAAGCCCCTGAAAATTAAAGGACTTGGAGTTTGGGGTGCTATTTCTGGAGATAACTTGCTTTCTGTCCCCTAGAGATCCTTATAGTGTTTTTTCACTTTAATTTCTTCAACAAAAAATAACATGAAGAATAGTAAACATAATAAATTGCTTAAGGATTATAATGATTGGTACTACTAAAGTATATAGGGGAATGTATGATCAAATTTTTATAGGCCAGAATCTTGCAAAAGATTCTGATCTATTCCAGCTTTTTGGACTATTAGAGGAAAGAAATTATAGAGAAAAGTGCCTCTGAAAACTTCTGAAAGCAATTGCAATTGCTAATAGAGAAAAAGCATGCCTAATCAGGATGCCTAAACCTAAGCAGATAAATGAATTTGTTATATTACCTAATTGACTCATGTGAGAGGTATATTTTGACTCACTCTGCTGTTATTAATAGGATGAGAATAAGATGGTGTCTAACCAGGGGACCAGAACATCCAAAACCTTTGCCTTCTTTTAGGGTCTCCTAGAGAAACAAACATTCTATCATTTTGAGGCTTTGTCACCAAAAAATACTTTAGAAATAAAAATAGACAACCTTCTTGAAGGGTTTTCTAGCTAAGTTTACTGGTGGACTGGGGCCTAGAATTAAAAATGACTGGAGGACTGTCTTTGCTTTTTTTTAAGTCAACAGCTGAGTGGTCTGATTGCTATTAAATAAGTGAAGTCCAATTAGCCATCAAGAAAATGGGCAATTAGGAGATGTATATTTTGAGTAAGAGCTAAGGAATAATAGAGAGTTTGTCCCAATTCCTAGAGTAAGGCTGATCTAGATCACCTGTTTCAGGCTTTTTAAAGTTCTTTTTCACCTGCTGCTTTGTGGAAGGGTGGATATTTTCAGAGAAAGATAGAGCTTGCCTCAATGTCTAGAGTTGCCCACCCAGTCATATGAGATTAAGCCAGGGCAACTTCTGAATAGGAAGTACAACCACATAAATTTAATGGTAGAGAGAGCCAGGTAGAGAACACAAGAGAGCTGTTAGTCTTCATTTTTATGGAAACAAGAAAGAGAGGAGAGAAGAGAAGAGACAAGAAAACAGACATTAAGATAGAGCCTTCGTCCATGAAGGAATAGGCCCTGGAGCCTTATATCTGTGAAGGAAGATCCCAAGACATGGCACCCAAGAGAAAAGTATCCACATCCTTGATACTGATGGCTAGGAAATTGGTCCTCGTTCCTGATGACACACTATCATTATGCCTGCACCTTGGGCAATGGGAGGGAAACTGTGTTGCTAATACTTATGAATGTTCATGAGATTCTTAAATATTTGAAATCTGTAAATTCTTTTTAAAAATTTTTTATTGAGGTAGAATTTGAAAACTGTACATTTTTAAATAGTATTATGTTCTATTATTTTCCTCCAAAGATTTGTGCTGATTGGGTAAAAGCTGATTAGTATTAATAAAGCATATAAATAAGAGGGAGAAGGGTTAAATAATCTTTTACTGAATAAATGACTCTGTATGCTGTTGGGCACAGCTTTAGTTCTTTCGAGTCAACTTCGCTATTGTCTTTAGATTTTGCTTTTTCCTTTTCTACCCTGAACTCAATCATGAAACTCAGCAACACGGCACAGGTAGGTCTCTGAAAGGCCCACTATGATCCCTTCATTGTTCCTCAAAGCTGTCAGGTTCCTCCTCTCTCTTCCCTTCTAGAATATCCAATGGTATCAGCTGTGGAAAGAACATTGGACATATTCCCTGGTATAAAGGTAATTGGAAGGAAAAGTACAAATTTATATCCTGCAATTCTTTATAAATCATGAAGACAACCCTTTCTTTATAAAACAATTTTTAGACTGGCTGTAAAGTGAAATGGGTTATTTAAAGTATTTATAATAGTATAAAGGTATAATCCCTTACAGAAAATAAAAAGTATGTTGAACTAATTGTATGTCAGAGGAGTGATTTGGAGGGTTTTGTTTTTATGACAAAGTATATATCTGAAGAAAAGCATTGAAAATGGTTTTACAAGCCTTTTTTAAAATTTTAAACTTAAAAAAATAAACTATAGCATACAAACAAAAAAATACTCTGCCAAATTTTCTGTAGTTAAGTTTCTTCCCATGAGGCAAGCCCAACTAATCGAAGATCCTCCCCATCTTGACTCGGATGAGCAAACCTAAAAACCTACTGTATTAACATAATTTTGAGATTCTGTCTTTGGAGATTTTGCTTTTGTTATAAGATCTCACTATTAGCCTTATTTTTAAAAAAAAATCAGATGTTAATTCTTAGGTCACATTCCAAGTGTCGTCAGCAAATACATATACAGTTGTTTTTTTTTTTTAATCAGAATCAGTTACCACAAATTGAATTATGCCTCATTAATTCACAATCTTAAGTTAGGATTTTCATCACCAAGTAAGTTCGTGTGTATTGGAGGAATACCATTGTTTACTATATAATGACTGTCTGCTACCAGTTATATACCTTATGCTGTCTCACAGTCTTAATAAACCTTAGTTTTAAATTTATTTAATTCATGTTGCCTTGAGTTAAAAAAATTAAAATTATCTGTCATCACTTTGGACCCTGATTCTGTTTTTATCACTCTGACCGAGGTCTTCAGTGTTTTCCTGTTCTCTGCAGGAATAAATCCATCTTCCTTAACATTCAGGAGTCTTTACATTCCATCTACAGTCTTATTGCCTGGCTTTCTCTCTTATTATTCCTTCTGCTGCTCCTCCTCTACTTTAGCAGTAGATGCTAGTTTTTACTAAATGGGAACTCTCAATGAAAGTTTTTCTTTTTTTCTTTCAAATGTATATGTTGAATCCAATTAGGCTGTTACATCTTACTCTCCTTTTCTGTTTCTTCCTACCACTGTACATATTTTTTTTTACATTTCTTCTATCTTTAGAATGACTTTTTTGTTTTCATTCAATTTCTATAATACCATCATGGCTCAGTTCAAGTCCATTCTTTATCATGAAGATTAATATAGCTAGCTTAAAATGTTTGCATCCCTGTATTACAACTGCCCAATAGAACATCTTGTCTTTTTAACATCAGTTGGAGTTTCATATTGGTATGTGATTATATCATTTAGTTTCCCACATGTTTTTATATCGTTTTTCCTCTTAGACTATTAAAATAACGAGGGCAATGAGTATGTCATATATAGACCATATATATGTATAAGTTTATATATATATAGACATAACTATTTTATCGATTATTAATAAATTTGGATATATGTTTTGAAACAGCTTTACAATGAGTTCCATATTTGGTTTGAAACCACAAAATCAAGTGAAGCTATGCTCCGACAAAGTGTTGTTAATCTTCAGGATAAGCTATTTCAAAAAGAGCGGGAAAATGCTAAATTAAAAGAAAAGCTTCAGGAGTCACAAGGAGCACTCTATCCTTTACCTCAAGAATATGATTCAGACCACTCAGAACAGGTGAGACATTTTCTAAAAATGTTACCCAGTATAATATCATATTAAATTTTCTAGTATAATTGACTAAAACACAAAAATTGAATAAATTTGCATATATTAGAATATAAGCATGGCAGATTTATGTTGTGCTATTTTTTGTACTCTGTAGACATAAATATTATATACAATGTGGATTCATATAGAAATGCATGTAGAAACACAGGGTGTATCTGGTATAGTTATTGGGATGAAACATTTGGCTGATATATGATAATGAAGAGGAAATTAATAGGTCATGTCCATTTTGAGACATTTTATTGAATGGGGTAATGGAATGAAAAGAGTTTTGAATAGAAAGTCGCATAAAAGTACTTGCCATAATTCCTGGTATGTGGTAGTTAATACCATTTAGTCCCAGTTCTATCACTGTCTTGATATATGATTTTGGACAGATCAGTTGACTTTTCTACCTATTCTTGTCCTATTAAGTGAGGTAGTACAAATGTATAGATAAATATGCAGGTTCAGGATTCACATAAACCTGGGATCAAATTATACCTTTGCCTGTGAGCTTTGTGAACTTGAGCAAATTTCTTAACCCTTTAGCCAAAGTTTCTTCACAAATAAAGTGTTGATATTAATAGTATCTTTGTCATAAGAGTTTTGTGAGAATTAATGAGGTAATGCATGTCAAATGCAGAGCCTGTCATATAGAAAATATCCAGTGGCACCTCTTTTAGATAATTTTCAAGGTAACTGTCATCTCTAAATATGTATTATAAAACAATCCTGTTCCTATAAATTTATTTCTTTTTAAGGCACTCAGCACTTCTTTAAATGTTAGAATTTAAAGAAATGAAATTAACACAAGTATGTAATTGGGAGCTTAAATGTTTATTAATGATCCTTTAACTTTAATGATCCAGTAATTTTTCAACCCAGCATATTTTGTCTTGCTAACAACTCAAACATGAGATTTTAAAATTTGTATTGTATTATATTGAATTTTTTGGACATCAGGTGCACAGAATTGGATTAGTCATAAGATTTGTGTCATGACACAGTATTATGTTACATGCATATTTATTTTAATTGTTACTTTTTTGTTATAATAAACACTGTTGGTCCCACCAACTAATTCAAGGGTAGGAAATTACTAATAACTTATATCTACTTGTATCCTTCACCCTTTACTGGTACCCTGATTCTCTCACCAGAGGTAACTACTGAACTATTTATCATTTTGATTATTTTTTAGAAAGTTTTATCTCATATAAGTTTATGAGGAAATAGAATATTGTTTAGTTTTGCCATTTATAAAAATGTGTCAAATTGTGTTGTTTCCTGGGATTTGGCAATTTTGTCTCATCACTGTGTTAAGATTCATCTATGATGTTTGGTATAACTTCATTTATTTTGACTGATATAAAATATTCTGTTATATGTGATTATATCATAACTACTTGTCTATTCATTTGTAGATGAGTATTAGGGTTATTTCCAGTTTTTTGCTGTTATGAATAATGCTGCAATTGACATTTTTGTACATGATTCTTAGTACACACATGCATGCATTTTTGTGGATTAACTATCTCCAAATGGAAATCCTAGGTTGAGGGTGTGAAAATATAAACTTTCACAAAATACTGGTCACTTATTTTTCAAAGTGGTTTTCATCAATTTTACTCACATCAACAATGCATTTGGTTGTATTTCCTACAATTACTAATCAAGTGAGTGCCCTCCTCTGCAAAATGTCTATTTATGTCTTTTATCCATTCTTGTACTGGATTTTTTTCTTATTGATTTGTAAAAGTTCTTTAAATGTCCTTGATATTAATCTCTAGTAAGTTGAATGTGTGGCAAGTATCTTCTCTCAGTGTGTACCTTGTCTTTTCATTTTCTTTAACATGTCATATGATAAACAGAAATTCTTAATTTTAATTTAGAAAATTTAATCTTTTATAGTTAGTGCTCATTTAAGAAATTCTTCCCTACCCCAAATATGGAAATATTTGCACCTCTGTTTCCTTCAAAAAGTTTTAAAGCTTTGCTTATGTCATTTATGTTCATAATTCATTCAGAATTATATTTCACATACAGTATAAGGTAAAGATCCATTTTTATTTATTTATTTTTCCCCAAATAGTAGCCAGTTTTTCCAAATCAACCCATTGGATGATCCACCTTTTTTCTTGTGTAGTGCTGGGCTACCTCTATCATATATCCTAGTTCAGTATTTTTGTGAGTTTCTTTCTAGACTCTTTTCTCTGTATTCCCGGATAATGTTAAATCATCTTAATCAGTATAGCTTCATAGTAAGTCTTTATATTTGGTAGATTACTTTCTTACTGTTCTTTAAAGTGTCTTGGCCATGTTGGCACTTAGCACTATAACTTTAAGGATAATTTAGTTTCATGAAAACACTTGAAATATTTTGTAAACGATTTTATTGAAGTGTAACATACAAGTAGTAAAGTGTACAAACCTTAAGTGTTTAACTCAATGACATTTCACAAATTGAACACATCCATATAAATCCCACTCAGATCAAGATGTAGATTATTACCAGTATTCAGTAAACCTCCATAATGTTCCTAATTAGTGGCTACCCCTACCTACAATGTAACCAGTTTTGACTTCTATCATCATTGATTAGTTTTGCTTCTTTTTGAAACTTACAGTATTTTACCTTTAAACACTCTATATGCTATGGGGTTTTTTGGTAAATATTGTTTATCATATTAGGAAGTTCCCATCTATTCACAGTTTGAAACCTTTTTCATGAACAGGTATTGATTGATTACAGTGTGTCTTTTAAGATGATGCTAGGGCTTTTCTCATGCATTCTGTTAACATGGTTATTACATTGATTGTTTTTCAATTATTAATTCAGTTTTGTATTCTTTGAAATAAACCTAACTTTGTTGTAATGTTTTATTATTTTCATATTGCTGGATTCAATTGGCTAATATTTTTCTTAGGATTTTTGCATCTGTATTTCTGAGGGATATTGGGCTGTACTTTTCCTTTCTTGAATGTTTCTTGTTAGATTTTATCTAGGTGATGCTGGTGTCCTAATATGAATTGCAAAGTATTCTCTCTTTTTTACTTCACTAGAAGAGTTTGTGTAAGACATATTTCTTTCTTATTAAACACTGAATGCCCTCCTTCTAACATAAGGAACAAGTCAGTTATATTCAGCATTGTACTGGAGATTCTAACTAGTACAATAAGCCAAGAAACAAATAAAATCATGGTAATTAGAAATAAGGAAGTAAAACTTTTTATTCACAGAACCTGAGCATCCATATACAAAGCGTACTGAATCTATGATGAAACAACTAGAAATAGTAAGAAAATTTAGCAGTGTTGCAAGATACCATCAATTTACAAAAGTCAATTATATATCTAAATATTAGAAACAAATAATTAGAAATTGAAATCGAAAAAGACCATTTATAAGAATATCAAAACCTGTGTAATAATTAAGGATAAATTTGACAAAATATGCCCCAGACCTATACACTGAAAAGTACAAAACATACCAGAGTGAAATTAAAAGACATATGTAAGTGGACAGCTAGCCAAGTTCATGAATCAGAAGATGCAATGTTGTCAAAATGTCAGTTCTCCCCAAATTGATCTATTTATTATGTAATCCCAATCAAAATTCCAGAAAGCTATAGTTTTTAGATAAATACAAGCCAATTCTAAAATTTATAGGGAAATGCAAGGGACCTAAAAGAGCAAAATAAATATTGGGTTGGCCAAAAAGTTCATTTGAATTTTTCTATAAGATGTTATGGGAAACCCTGAACGAACTTTTTGGCCAACCAAATAGTAAAAAATAAAGTTGGAGGACTTACACTACCCAATTTTGAGACCTATCTATCAAGCTAAAAAAGAAAAAATGGTGTGGTATTGGCATAATGATTGACAAAATAATTGATATAACAGAATAGAGTCCAGAAAAATACCCATTAATACATGTCGCTGTATAGTACCTCTTGAAATGTGGGTACTGTAAGTCACTTTGTTCTTTTTCAAGGATGCTCTGTAGACTCTTGTTCTACTGCTTTTTTATAGAACTTTTAGTATTAGCTTGTCAACTTTACAAATAAATATTCAGTTAGAAATGTTTCTAATTTCCCTTGTGATTTTCTTTTTGCCCCTTTGGTTATTAGAAAATGTGTTATTTACTTTTGAAATGTTTGTGTTGTTTCCTTGTATATCTTATTTTTATTCACTTCTAATATACTTCCATTATGGTCAGAGATAGTGTTCTATAAGATTACTGTATTTGGAAATTTATTGAGACTTGTTGTATGGTCCAGCATATAGTTTTGATGAATGTAGTATTTATACCTGAAAATAATTTGTAATCTGCAAGTATTGGCTGGGGTGTTCCTTAAATATCAATATTAATTATGTCATTGTGGTTGACAGTGTTCAGATCTTCTGTCTTTAGTGATTTTTATCCTTAGTTTTTTTTTGTTTGTTTGTTTTTTTTGTGGTACATGGGCCTCTCACTGTTGTGGCCTCTCCCATTGCGGAGCACAGGCTCCGGACACGCAGGCTCCAGTGGCCATGGCTCATGGGCCTAGCCGCTTCGCGGCATGTGGGATCTTCCTGGACCAGGGCACGAACCTGTATCCCCTGCATCGGCAGGCAGACTCTCAACCACTGCGCCACCAGGGAAGCCCTATCCTTACCGGACGCGCAGGCTCAGCGGCCATGGCTCACGAGCCCAGCCGCTCCGCGGCATGTGGGATCCTCCCAGACCGGGGCGCGAACCCGGTTCCCCTACATCGGCAGGCGGACGCGCAACCACTGCGCCACCAGGGAAGCCCTATCCTTAGTTTTTAAATCAGTTTTTCTATCAGTTGCTGAGAGAGGTGTTAAAATCTTCCAGTATGATTGTAGATTTTTCTGTTTTCCCTTTAATTTGTCACCTTCTGCTTCATATATTTTAAAGCTGTTTTATTAGGGGCATGCGTATTTATGATTGTCATTTCTTTCTAATTAATTGAACCCTTTGCTATTGTAAAATGTTGCTTTTAACTATAATAATATTCTCCTGACTTGAAATCCAATTTTATGATGTTAATATAGCCAATCAGTCTCTTTAATGGTTACATTTTCCATGGGAGATTAACTTTTTCTTATTCTTTAAATTTCCATCTATAGGTGTCTTAATATTTAAAGTGTACAGAGTAAGATTCTGTTTTTTATTCATTCTGACAATTTCTTCCTTTTCATTGCAGCATTAGTGCACTTAAATTTAATTATTAATATGGTTGGGTTTAGGTGTACCATCTTACCATTTGTTTTCCATTTGTTCTATTTTTTGTTCCTCTGTTCCCATTTCCTTCCTTTTTCTGGATTAATTGACTGTTTATATATTTTTTAAAAGCAATTTAAAAACATCACTTTTCTGTCTTCTGGACTCCACTGTTTCTCACAGTATCACTGGAAATTTGTTTCATTGTTCACTTAAATGTGGTGTGTCAGTTTTGGCTGGCTTTTTTCCTCAATATTTAAGCTTTGGTTTTAAGCACTTTAACTGTGATGTTCCCAAGTATGATTTTCATTGTAGTCATCCTTCTTACAATTTGATAAGCTGCTTTTTTTTTTTTTTAAAGGTTAGACTTTATTTATTATCCAAATTCTATTTCTATTTCCTGGGGATTAAAAAAAATTTTTTTAACATCTTTATTGGAATATAATTGCTTTACAATATTGTGTTAGTTACTGCTGTATAACAAAGTGAATCAGCTATATGTATACATATATCCCCATATCCCCTCCCTCTTGTGTCTCCCTCCCACCCTACCTATCCCACCCCTTTAGGTGGTCACAAAGCACTGAGCTGATCTCGCTGAGCTATGCAGCTGCTTTCCACTAGCTATCTGTTTCACGTTTGGTAGTGTATATATGTCAGTGCTACTCTTTCACTTCATCCCAGTTTACCCGTCCCCCTCCCTGTGTCCTCAAGTCCATTCTCTACATCTGCATCTTTATTCGTGTCCTGCCCCTAGGTTCATCAGAACCATTTTGTTTTTAGATCCCATATATATGTGTTAGCATACGGTATTTGTTTTTCTTTTTCTGACTTACTTCACTCCATATGACAGACTCTAGGTCCATCCACCTCACTACAAATAAGTCAGTTTCGTTTCTTTTTCTGGTGGAGTAATATTCCATTGTATATATGTGCCACATCTTTATCCATTCATCTGTCAGTGGACACATAGGTTGCTTCCATGTCCTGACTATTGTAAATAGTGCTGCAATGAACACTGTGATATTCTTGAATTATGGTTTTCTCAGGGTATAGGCCCAGTAGTGGGATTGCTGGATCATATGGTAGTTCTATTTTTAGGTTTTTAAGGAACCTCCATACTGTTCTCCATAGTGACTGTATCAATTTACATTCCCACCAACAGTGCAAGAGGGTTCCCTTTTCTCCACACCCTCTCCAGCATTTATTGTTTGAGATTTTTTGATGATGGCCATTCTGACCAGTGTGAGGTGATACCTCATTGTAGTTTTGATTTGCATTTCTCTAATGATTAGTGATGTTGAGGAGCTTTTCATGTGCTTCTAGGCCATCTGTATGTCTTCTTTGGAGAAATGTCTGTTTAGGTCTTCTGCCCATTTTTGGATTGGGTTGTTTGTTTTTTTAAATTTTGATCTGCATGAGCTGTTTATATATTTTGGAGATTAATCCTTTTTCCATTGCTTCATTTGCAAATATTTTCTCCCATTCTGAGGGTTGTCTTTTCATCTTGTTGATGGTTTCCTTTGCGGTGCAAAAGCTTTTAAGTTTCATTCGGTCCCATTTGTTTATTTTTGGTTTTATTTCTCTTACTCTAGGAGGTGGTCAAAAAGGATCTTGCTGTATTTATGTCATAGAGTGTTCTGTCTGTGTTTTCCTCTAAGAGTTTTATAGTGTCTGGCCTGACATTTAGGTCTTTAATCCATTTCCAGTTTATTTTTGTGTATGATGTTAGGAAGTGTTCTAATTTCATTCTTTTACATGTAGCTGTCCTGTTTTCCCAGCACCACTTATTGAAGAAGCTTTCTTTTCTCCACTGTATATTCTTGCCTCCTTTGTAAAAAATAAGGTAACCGTATGTGTGAGGGTTTATCTCTGGGCTATGTATCCTGTTCCATTGATCTATATTTCTGTTTTTTGTGACAGTGCTATACTCTCTTGATTACTGTAGCTTTGTAGTATAGTCTGAAGTCCAGGAGCCTGATTCCTCCAGCTCTATTTTTCTTTCTCAAGATTTCCTTGGCTATTTGGGGTCTTTTGTGTTTCCATACAAATTGTGAAATCTTTTGTTCTAGTTCTGTGAAAAATGCCATTGGCAATTTGATAAGTATTGCATTAAATCTGTAGATTGCTGTGGGTAGTAGAGTCATTTTCACAATGTTGATTCTTCCAGTAAAGGAACATGGTATATCTCTCCATCTGTTTGTATCATCTTTAATTTCTTTCATCAATGTCATATAGTTTTCTGCATATAGATCTTTTGTCTCCTTAGGTAGGTTTATTCCTAGATATTTGATTCTTTTTGTTGCTGTGGTAAATGGGATTGTTTTCTTAATTTCTCTTCCAGGTTTTTCATCATTAGTTGTAGGAATGCAAGAGATTTTTGTGTGTTAATTTTGTATCCTGCTGCTTTACCAGATTCATTGATTATTAGCTCTAGTAATTTTCTGGTAGCATCTTTAGGATTCTCTATGTATAGTATCATGTCATCTGCAAACAGTGACAGCTTTACTTCTTCTTTTCCGATTTGGATTCCTTTTTTTCTTTTTCTTCTCTGATTGCTGTGGCTAAAACTGCCAAAACTATGTTGAATAAAGTGGTGAGAGTGGGGAACCTTGTCTTGTTCCTGATCTTAGTGGAAATGGTTTCAGTTTTTCACATTGAGAACGATGTTGGCTGTGGGTTTGTCATGGCCTTTATTACGTTGAGGTAGCTTTCCTCTGTGCCTACTTTCTGCAGAGTTTTTATCATAAATGGGTGTTGAATTTCATTGAAAGCTTTTTCTGCGTCTATTCAGATGATCGTATGATTTTTATCCTTCAATTTTTTAATATGGTGTATCACATTGATTGATTTGCGTATTTTTAAGAAATCTTGAATTCGTGGGATAAACCCCACTTGATCATGGTGTATGATCCTTTTAATGTGCTGTTGGATTCTGTTTGCTAGTATTTTGTTGCAGACTTTTGCATCAATGTTCATCAGTGTTATTGGCCTGTAGTTTTTTTTGTGACATCTTTGTCTGGTTTTGGTATCAGGGTGATGTTGGCCTTGTAGAATGAGTTTGGGAGTGTTCCTCCCTCTGCTATATTTTGGAAGAGTTTGAGAGGATAGGTGTTAGTTCTTCTCTAAATGTTTGATAGAATTCACCTGTGAAGCCATCTGGTCCTGTGCTTTTATTTTTTGGAAGATTTTAAATCACAGTTTCAATTTCATTACTTGTGATTGGTCTATTTATATTTTCTATTTCTTGCAGGTTCAGTCTCGGAAGGTTGTGCTTTTCTGAGAAGTCCATTTCTTCTAGGTTTTTCATTTTATTGGCATATAGTTGCTTGTAGTAATCTCTCATGATCCTTTGTATTTCTACAGTTTCAGTTGTTACTTCTCCTTTTTCATCTCTAATTTGTTTATTTGAGTCTTCTCCCCTTATTTCTTGATGAGTCTGGCTAGTGGTTTATCAATTTTTTTTAAGGTTTTATTTATTTATTTATTATTTATTTTTTTGGCTGCATTGGGTCTTTGTTGCTGTGCGCGGGCTTTGTCTAGTTACAGTGAGCGGAGGCTACTCTTTGTTGCGGTGTGTGGCCTTCTTATTGCGGTGGCTTCTCTTGTGGTGAAGCATGGGCTGTAGGCGCACAGGCTTCAGTAGTTGTGGCTCACGGGCTGTAGAGCACAGGCTCAGTAGTTTTGGCACACGGGCTTAGTTGCCCCGCGGCATGTGGGATTTTCCCAGACCAGGACTCAAACCCGTGTACCCTGCATTGGCAGGCGGATTCTTAACCATCTGTGCCACCAGAGAAGTCCTAATGGTTTATCAATTTTCTTTATCTTCACAACAAACCAGGTTTTAGTTTTATTGATCTTTGCTGTTGTTTTCTTCATTTCTTTTTCATTTATTTCTGATCTGATCTTTATGATTTCTTTCCTTCTGCTAACTTTGGGGATTTTTTTTGTTCTTTCTCTAACTGCTTTAGGTGTATGGTTAGGTTGTTTATTTGAGATTTTTCTTGTTTCCTGAGGTAGGATTGTATTGCTATAAACTTTCCTCTTAGAACTGCTTTTGCTGTATCACATAGGTTTTGGGTTGTCATATTTTCATTGTCATTCATTTCTAGGTATTTTTTGATTTCCTCTTTGATTTCTTTAGTTGTCTCCTGGTTATTTAGTAGTATATTGTTTAGCCTCTATGTGTTTGTATGTTTTACAGTGTTTTTCCTGTAATTGATATCTAGTCTCATAGTGTTGTGGTTGGAAAAAGATACTTGATATGGTTTCAATTTTCTTAAATTTACCAAGGTTTGATTTGTGACCCAAGGTATGATCTATCCTGGACACTATTCCATGAGCAGTAGAGAAGTGTATTCTTTTGTTTATGGATGGACTGTCCTATAAATATCAATTAAGTCCATCTTGTTTAATGTGTCATTTAAAGCTTGTGTTTCCTTATTTATTTTCATTTTGGATGATCTGTCCATTGGTGAAAGTGGGGTGTTAAAGTCCCCTACTATGATTGTGTTACTGTCCTTATTTATTTTCATTTTGGATGATCTGTCCATTGGTGAAAGTGGGGTGTTAAAGTCCCCTACTGTGATTGTGTTACTGTCGATTTCCTCTTTTATGGCTGTTAGCATTTGTCTTACGTATTGAGGTGCTCCTATGTTGGGTGCATAAATATTTACAATTGTTATATCTTTTTCTTGGATTGATCCCTTGATCATTATGTAATGTCCACTTTGTCTCTTGTAATAGTCTTTATTTTAAAGTCTATTTTGTCTGATGTGAGAACTGCTACTCCAGCTTTCTTCTGCATTCCATTTGCATGGAATAACATTTTCCATCCACTCACTTTCAGTCTGTATGTATCCCTAGTTGTGAAGTGGGTCTCTTGTATACAGTGTATATATGGGTCTTGTTTTTGTACCCATTCAGCCAGTCTCAGTCTTTTGTTTGAGTTATTTAATCCATTTACATTTAAGGTAATTATCAATATGTATGTTCCTATTACCATTTTCTTAATTGTTTTGGGTTTGTTGTTGTAGGTTTTTTCCTTCTCTTGTGTTCTCTGCCTAGAGAAGTTCCTTTAGCATTTCTTGTAAAGCCATTTTGGTGTTGTTGAATTCTCATAGCTTTTACTTGTCTTTAAAGGTTTTAATTTTTCCATCAAATCTGAATGAGATCCTTGCTAGGTAGAGTAATCTTGGTTGTAGGATTTTCCCTTTCATCACTTTAAATATGTCTTGCCACTCCATTCTGGCTTGCAGAGTTTCTGCTGAAAGATCAGCTTTTAACCTTATGGGGATTCCCTTGTATGTTATTTGTTGCTTTTCTCTTGCTGCTTTCAATATTTTTTCTTTGTATTTAATTTATATTGTATTATTATATTGTATTATATTGTATTTAATTGTATATTGTATATTGTATTTAATTTCTTTGTATTTAATTTTTGATAGTTTGATTAACATGTGTCTTAGCATGTTTCTCCTTGGATTTATCCTGTATGGGACTCCCTGTGCTTCCTGGATTTATTTCCTTTCCCATATTAGGGAAGTTTTCAACTCTAATCTCTTCAAATATTTTCTCAGTCCCTTTCTTTGTCTCTTCTTCTGGGACCCCTATCATTCGAATGTAGGTACATTTAATGTTGTCCCAGCGGTCTCTGAGAATCTCCTCAATTCTTTTCATTCTTTTCTGTGTATTCTGCTCTATGGCAGTTATTTCCACTATCTAATCTTCCAGCTCACTTATCTGTTCTTCTGCCTCAGTTATTCTGCTATTAATTCCCTCTAGAGAAGTTTTAATTTCATTTATTGTGTTGTTCATCATTGTTTGTTTGCTCTTTGGTTCTTCTGTGTCCTTGTTAAACATTTCTTGTATTTTCTCCATACTGTTTCCAAGATTTTGAATCATCTTTACTCTCATTACTCTGAATTCTATTTTAGGTAGACTGCCTCTTTCCTCTTCATTTGTTTGGTCTGGTGGGTTTTTACCTCGCTTCTTCATTTGCTACGTATTTCTCTGTCTTCTCATTTTATTTAATTTACTGTGTTTGGTGTCTCCTTTTCACAGGCTGCACGTTCGTAGTTCCTGTTGTTTTTGGTGTCTGCCCCCAATGGGTGAGGTAGTTTTAGTGGCTTCTGTAGGCTTCTTGGTGGAGGGGACTGGTACCTGTGTTCTGGTGGTTGGGGTTGATCTTGTCTTTCTGGTGGGCAGGATCACGTCCGGTAGTGTGTTTTTTGGTGTTTATGGACTTATTATGATTTTAGGCAACCTCTGTGCTAATGGGTGGGGTTGTGTTCCTGTCTTGCTAGTTGTTTGGCATAAGGCGTCCAGCACTGGAGTTTGCTGTCCGTTGGGTGGAGCTGGGTCTTAGCATTGAGACGGAGATCTGTGGGAGAGCTCTCACCGATTGACGTTACATCGGGCAGGGAAGTCTCTAGTGCTCCAGTGTCCTGAACTCAGCTCTCCCACCTCAGACGCTCAGGCCTGACACCAGGCTGGAGCACCAAGACCCTTTTAGCAACACAGCTTAGAAGAAAAGGGAGAGAAAAAATGAAAGAAAATAAATAAATAAAGTAATAAATAAAGAAGTAAATTTAAAAGTTATTAAAATAATAAAATTAAAAATGATAATAATTAAGAAAAAAGAGAGCAACCAAACCAATAAATAAATACACCAATGATAACAAATGCTAAAAATTAAACTGAGATAAACATAAAAATAAGAAACAATTCAGTCACAGACAGCAAACCCCAAGTCTACCGTTGCTCCCAAAGTCCACTGCCACAATCTTGGGATGATTCATTGTCTATTCAGGTATTCCACAGATGCACGGTACATCACGTTTGATTGTGGGGATTTAATCCGCTGCTCCTGATGCTGCACGGAGAAATATCCCTTTCTCTTCTTTGTTTGCACAGCTCCTGGGGTTCAGCTTTGGTTTTGGCCCCACCGCTGTGTGTAGGTTGCCCTCTGGCATCTGTTTCCCGCCCAGACAGGAGGGGGTTAAAGCAGCGGCTTCTTAGGGGTTCTTGCTCATTCGGGCTGGGGAGTGGGAGGGGAACAGTATTTATAATTGGAATGCTAGGTGAGCCTATGGCAGCAGAGGCCTGTGTGGCATCGCACCATCCTGAGGCGCACTGTGTGTTCTCCTGGGGAAATTGTCCGTGGATCACGGGACTCTGGCAGTGGCGGGCTGCACAGGCTCCTGGGGTGGGTGGTGTGGATAGTGTTGTGTGCTTGCACTCAGGATTCTTGGTGGCTGCAGCAGTAGCGTTAGCGTTTGATGCCTGTCTCTGGGGTTCGAGCTGAAAGCCGTGACTCGCTCCCATCTCTGTAGGTTGCTTAGGTGGTGCTCTGCCTTCTGTGGGCAGATGGGCAAGGAATCCCCTCTCCTCGCGCACCTGAAAACAATGGTCTCTTGCCTCTTGTGCAGGTCGAGACTTTTTTGCAGACTCCCTCCCAGCTAGCTGTGGAGCACTAGCCCCCTTCAGCTGTGTTCATGCAGCCAATCCATCCTCTCCCTGGGATCTGACCTCCGAAGCCCGAGCCTCAGTTCCCAGCCTCCATCCTCCCCAGCGGGTGAGTAGACAAGCCTCTCAGGCTGGTGAGTGCTTGTCGGCCCTGATCCTCTGTGCAGGAACCTCTCCACTTTGCCCTCTGCACCCTTGTTGCTGCGCTTTCCTCTGTGGCTCCGAAGCTTCCCCCCTCCACCACCCACAGTCTCCGTCCATGAAGGGGCTTCCTAGTGTATGGAAGCTTTTCCTCCTTCACAGCTCCCTCCCAGAGGTGCAGGTCCTGTCCCTATTCTTTTGTCTCTGTTCTTTCTTTTTTTTTTTGTCCCTACCCAGGTACGTGGGGATTTTCTTGCTTTTTGGGAAGTCTGAGGTTTTCTGCCAGCGTTTAGTAGGTGTTCTGTAGGAGTTGTTCCACATGTAGATGTATTTTTGGTGTATTTGTGGGGAGGAAAGTGATCTCCATGTTTTACTCCTTTGCCATCTTGAAGGTCCGTCTCTCCTGGGAATTCTGATGAGCTTCTTGATTTTTGTAAATAATATATTTTTTACTGAATTGGGGAAATTTTTGACATTACTTTCTGAAACATTTTTCTGATTTCTCTCTCTTCTTTTGAGATTCCTATTTCACTTATGTTAGACTCTTCAGTGTTAGTGCAAAGCCCGATGAGTCTCTCTTTATTTTATTCAATCTTTTAATTTACATTCTTTAGATAATTTATGTTAATTTTTATTCAATTTAAGTGGCATTTCTGTTATCTCCAGTTTTTCTGTAAGTCTTTTTCTGTGAATTAATCTTCAAATGTTGTACACTTCAGTTCTACAGTTTTCATTTGATTCATTATTGTAGTATGTATATATGTGTTGAGGTTTTCTATGTGTTCATATCTTATAATCGTAGTTTTCTTTAGGTCCCTATTATAATAGTTAAAGTAGATTCTTTAAAATTATTATATTTTAATTCTAACTTTTGGGTCTTCTTGGATTTAATTACTAGTGGTTTCCTTTGCTTTGAATATGGGTCATATATTAATGTTTTGTCTGTGTAACAATTTTATATTGTTTATTGTATATAGTAACATATATTTTTTAAAGACTCTGGTTTCTGTCATATTAGTCGTGAGTGCTGAACTAACTTTTTCTTTTTCTCCCCCTCCTCTGTCTCTTGAATTCAAATAACTTAGATGTAAACTCCAAGCCCTGATTTCCTTCAGGTGGGAACAACTAAGTTGCTTTTAAGTTCTTTTAACCTTATCTGGATTGCTTAGAGGTCTGCCCACTGCATGACTACTTCAGGTGTCAGTCATAGTTTTGGCTGTCCAAACTTCCCTTCCAGCATTTCCATTTTTTCTAGCTGTAGTGGTGGACCTGAACTTTGTCCTATAGTTCTTCAAGTCAGTAAAACTGCAAGTTACTATTGTAATTTTAATCTCCCCACATCATGTCTGTTATGAGCCTCTTTCAGATAAAAATTCACAAAAATGGGAAACTTACTTAGGCTCTTCTGTTTTCTCAGTATCAGTTCTTGTCCAAATTTTTCCTGTGTTTGATCATTCTCTGTTACCTTCAGGTAGTTGTTTTTATATTTTGCTCAGAAATGAAATAGTTATATGCGGGAGACTTAATCTGATAGAAATCTACTCAGCTATTATTGTAAATGGAGCTTTCCAGTCTTTGACTTTTTAGTGTATTTTAACTAACTTACTTAACTTACTTTAGAGTGTATCTAATTTTTCATACAGTGGAAGGAACTTAATTTATTCTAACTGCTTTATTTCCTCACCTATTTTTGCTATTGTTATCTTACATTTTAATCCTACATATATTTTTACTCTGTAAGCCATTATTATTATTAAAAAATCAGTATTCACTGAGAATTTTTATCCCCTTGAAAGCTCCTCATTCTTTTCTGCAATTCTGTGTTTCCCTCTAGGATCTTTTGGCTTCTGCATTAAGCACTTCTTTAGTATTTCTTTTAGTGAGAGTCTGCTGACAGTGAATTCTCTCATTTTATATTCATCAGAGAATGACTTTTTTGCCTTCATTTCTGAATGATATTTTCAGGTGGTTAGAATTTCAGAATCTTTTTTTCTTTTTTTTTTTTTTAAGATGATATGCATTGTCTTCTGGCTTCCATACTTTGAGTTGAGAAGTCATCTCTCTCTTTCTCCGTTGAAAGTAATACGTCCATTCTCTGACTGCTTTTTATGTTTTCTCTATTTTTGGTTTTCAGCAGTTTTTATATGATTTCTCTAAGTGTGGTGGTGTTACTGTTTTTGTTTTGTGCTTTCAAGTTTATAAAGTTTTTTTTCTTTATATGCTATTCCTCATTCTTGGAAAATTCTTGCTAAATATCTCTTCAAATATGGCTTCTGCATATTCTTTCCCTCTTGTCCTTGTGAGATTTCGATTACATATTAGACCTTTCCACCATGTGCCATATAGCTGTTGACTTTAATATTTTCAGAGGTTTTTTTCTGTTTGCTTCCACCTTGATGCTTTCTTCAGGTCTTTCATTCTCTCTTCTGTTATGGGTAGTCTGATGTTTCATTCATCTACTAAATTCTTTTTTTTTTTTTTTGCAGTACGTGGGCCTCTCACTGTTGTGGCCTCTCTCGTTGCGGAGCACAGGCTCCGGACGCGCAGGCTCAGCGGCCATGGCTCACGGGCCTAGCTGCTCTGTGGCATGTGGGATCTTCCCGGACCGGGGCATGAACCTGTGTCCCCTGCATCAGCAGGCGGACTCTCAACCACTGCGCCACCAGGGAAGCCCCATCTACTAAATTCTTGAATAGAATGTATATTCTACTTTTATTGGGTGGAGTGTGCTAATTGTCTGTGAGGTCTATTTGGCTTGCAGTGTTGTTCAAGTCTTGCATTTTTTTGCCTGTCTTCTGTCTCGTTGCTCTACCCTTTATTATTTGTCTATTTTATTCTTCAATTCTGTCCATTTTTGATTCACACATTTTGGGGCTCTGCTGTTAGGTGCATATATATATTTATAATTGGAATAACTTCTTATAGGATTCACTTGTTTATCATTTTAAAATGTCATCTTTATCTGTAGTGACAATTTTTGCCTAAAGTCTATTTTGCCTGATTTTGTTTATTTATTTTAATTTCCTCCCACTTTTATTGAGATGTAATTAACACATAACACTGTATTAGTTTAAGGTGTAAATGATTTCATATCTGTATAGATATTAAAATGATTACCACAATGAGTTTAGTTAATGTCTATCACCTCACAGTTACTATTTATTTCTTTTGATGAGAACATTTAAGATCTACTGTTTTAACAACTTTCAAACCTACACTAGAGTATTGTTAACTACAGTTACCGTGCTGCACATTGCATCCTCATTACTTAGTTATCTTATAATGAAGTTTGAACTTTTTAACCACCTTCACCCATTACCCCTAGCCCCCACCACCCATCTCTGGCAACCACTTATCTGTTCTCTGTTACCTGTAAGTTTGTTTTTCTTAGATTCCACATATAAATGATAACATACAAGTGTTTGTCTTTCTCTGTCTTACTTATTTCACTTAGCATAATGACTTCAATTTCCATTTGTCACTAATGGCAAGATTTCCTTCTTTTATGTGGCTCAGTAATATTCCATTCTGTGTGTGTGTGTGTGTGTGTGTGTGTACACAAATCCCTTCATCTGTTAATGGACAGTTAGTTTGTTTCTGTGTGTTGATTATTGTAAGAAATGCTGCACTGGACACAGGGGTGCAATGTCTTTTTGAGATAGTTTCTTTCATTTCCTTCAGATATATGTCCAGAAGTGAAATTGCTAGGTCATATGGTAGTTTTATATTTTGAGGAACCTCCATACTGTTTTCCTTAGTGTCTTTACCAATCTACATTCCCATCAGCATTGCACAAGGATTCCCTTTTCTCCAACACTTGTTATTTTTTGTCATTTGATAATAGCCATTCCAACAGGTATGACGTTTTATCTCCTTCTGGTTTTGATTTGCATTTCCCTAACGATTAATGATGTTGAGCACCTTTTTCCTGGACCTACTGGCCATCTATATGTCTTTTTTGGAAAAAATGTCTATTCAGATTTTCTGCTTATTTTTAAATTGGATTTTTATTTTTGTTTTTGTTTTTGTCTATTGAGTTATATGAGTTTTAAAAAATATATTTTGGATATTAACCCTTTATCAAATATATGATTTGCATATATTTTCCCACTTGGTATGTTGCCTTTTCATTTTATTGGTGATTTCCTTTGTAGTGTAGAAGCTTTTTAGATTGATATAGTCCCACTTTTTCATTTTTGCTTTGTTGCCTTTGCTTTTGATGTCAAATTCAAAAAATCTTAGCCAAGACTGATGTCTAGCAGCTTAATCATCTGTGCTTTCTTCTAGGAGTTTTATGGTTTCAGGTCTTACATTCATTTTTAATCCTTTTTGAGTTGATTACTATGTATAGTGTGAGATAGTCTTCCAGTTTCATTCTTTTACACGTGACTGTCCAGTTTTCCCAACGCCATTTATTGAAGAGACTATAATTTTCCCTTTGTACGTTCTTGACTCCTTTGTCATAAATTAATTGACTATATATGTGTTTTTTTATTTCAGGGATCACTATTCTTTTCCATTGATCTATGTTTCAGTTTTTATTCTGTTTTGATTACTATAGATTTGTAATACAGTTTGAAATAGGGAGTGTGATATTTCCAGCTTTGTTCATCTTTCTCAAGATTGCTTTAGCTATTTGAGGTCATTGTGGTCCTATACAAATTTTAGGGTTCTAGTTCTGTGAAAATGACATTGAAGTTTTGACGGGGATTGATTTGATCACTTTGTGTACATTTGAGCAATATTAACTCTTCAATCCATGAGTGCAGAGTATCTTTCCATTTATTTGTGTCTATTTCAGTTTCTTTCACCAATGTCTTATAGTTTCCAGTGTACAGGCCTTTCTTCTCCTGAGTTAAATTTATTCCTAGGTATTTTATCCTTTTTGCTGCTATTGTAAATGGAATGATTTTCTTAATTTCATTTTCAGATAGTTCATTGTTAGTATATACAAACACAGATGACTTTTATTTATTGATTTTGTATCCTCCAACTTTATTGAATTTGTTTATTAGTTCTAACAGTTTTTTTGGTAGAGTTTTCTATACATAACATCATGTCATCTGCAGATAGAGACAGATTGACTTCATCCTTTCTGATTTGGATGCCTTTTATTTCTTCTTTTGTATAATTGCTCTGACTAGGACTTCCTGTACTATGTTGAATAGGAATAGTGAGAGTGGGCACTCTTATCTTGTCTGTGATCTTAGAGGAGACGCTTTTAGTACTTTATAGTTGAGTATAATGTTAGCTATGGACTTGTTCTATGTAGCCTTTATTAAATTGAGTACATTCCTTATATACTCAGTTTGTTTAGAGTTTTTATCATGAATGAATGTTGAATTTTGTCTAGTGCTTTTTCTGCATCTATTGAGATGATCATATGATTCTTTTCCTTCATTTTGTTAATGTGGTGTATCACATTGATCAATTTGTGGATGTTGAACCATTCTTGTATGCCTAGAATAAATTGGTTTTATGATGGTGTATGTATTTTAATATATTGTTGAATTTGGTTTGCTTATATTTTGTTGATGATTTTATACCTATGTTCATCAATAATATTGGCCTGTAATTGTCTTTTTTGCACTATCCATGTATTGTTTTGATATCAGGGTAATGTTGGCCTTGTAAAATATATTTGGAAGTGTTCCATTCTCTTCTGTTTTTGGAAGAGATTAAAGATTGATATTAATTCTTTTTAAAATGTTTAAATCTTTAAGACATCTAGTTCTGAACTTTTCTTTGTTGGAGGATGTTTAGTTACTGATTCAATCTTTTTATTAGTTATTGGTCTATTCAGATACTCCATTTCTTCATAATTCAGTCTTAGGGAATTGTATGTTTCTAGGAATTTTTCTGTTTCTTCTGGGTTATCCAATTATTATATTTTTTTTGGTGTATACATTGTTCATAGTAGTCTCTCACGATTCTTTGTGTTTCTGTGGTGTCAGTTGTAACATCTTGTCTTTCACTTTGAATTTTCTTTGAGTCCTCTCTCTTTTTTTCTTGGTAAGGCTAGCAAAGTTTTGTGAATTTTGTAATTTTGTTTATCTTTTTTAAGAAACAGCTCTTTGTTTCATTGATCTTCTCGGTTGTCTTTTTAATCGCTATTTCATTTATTTCTGCTCTAATCTTTATTCCTTCCTTCTACTAACTTTGGGCTTAGGTTGTTCTTTTTTTTTCTGTTCTTTGAGATATAAAGTTAGAATGTTCTTTTGAGCTGTTTTCTTTTTCTTAACGTAGGTGTTTATCACTATGAACTTCCTTCTTAAGATTGCTTTAGCTATATCCCATACATTTCGGTATGTTGTGTTCCTTTTTTGTTTGTCTCAAGATATTTTAAAGTTTTTCTTTTGATTCCTTCTTTGAATCCTTGGTTGCTCAGTATCATGTTGTTTAATGTTTTTGAATTTTCTAGTTTTCTTTTTGTAATTGGTTTCTTGTTTCATACCATTATGGTTGAAAAAGATGCTTGATATGATTTCAGTCTTCTGAAATTTATTAAGATTTGTTTTGTGTCCTAACACATGATCTATCATGGAGAATATTACATGTTCCCTTGAGAAGAATGTGTATTCTGATGCTTTTTGGATGGAATCTTCTGTACATATGTGTTAGGTTCCTCTGGTCTAATGTATAATTTAAGTTCAATGTTTCCCTTTGACTTTCTGTCTGGGTGATCTATCCATTGTTGAAAGTGGGATATTGAGTCCCTTACTATTTTATATTGGTGTCTATTTCTCCCTTCAAATCTGTCATTATTTCCCATGTATATTTAGGTGCTCCAATGTTGGATGTATAAATATTAATAAATGTTATATCTTTGTGTTGGATTGACCCCTTTATCATTATATAGTGACCTTTGTTTTCTCTTTTTCCAGGCTTTGGCTTGAAGTCTATTTTGTCTAATATAAGTATAGCTACCCTGCACATTTTTGTTTCCATTTGCTTGGAATTATCTTTTTCTATCCCTTCACATTCAGTCTGTGTGTGTCTTTAAATTTGAAGTGGATTTGGATGTCTGTTTCCTTCCCCAGGTTAGGGAAGTTTTCAGTCATTATGGCTTGAAATAAGCTTTCTTCCCTTTTCTCCCTCTTTTCTCTTTGTGGGATTCCTATAATGTGAATATTGTTCCACTCGATGGTATCCCATAAGTTCCTAAGCTATCTTCACTCTTTTTCATTCTTTTTTTTCCTTTTGCTCCTCTGATTGGACAGATTCCGCTCCCCTGTCTTTAAGTTTGCTGATCCTTTCTTTTGCTTCACCTAATCTTCTGTTAACCCCCCCAGTGTATTTTTCAGTTCAGCTGTATTCTTCAGCTCTGTGATTTATTTCGTAAGTTCTTGTATTTATTATTTCTTTGTTGAAATTCTCACTCTGTTTATGTATTGTTCTCCTTGTTAAACATCTTTATGGCCATTATTTTGAACTCTTATCAGGTAGATCACTTATCTCCATTTTATTAAGGTCTGTTTCTGGGGTTTTATATTGTCCTTTTGTTTGGAACATATACCTCATTTTTTTCATTTTCCTTGACTATTTATGTTAGTTTCCATGCATCAGATTAAACAGCCACCTCTCCTAGACAGGAGTGAAATCATGTAGGAGATGAAACTTATCCTTCCACCTGACCTTAGCTCTTGATTGTCTCTCAAACTTTTGTGATTGTCCAGACATCCTTTGTTCTTAGTGGCTCCCAGTAGTTGAGGGTATGCCAAGATCTTTCAGTGTCCTGTAGGGGAGGATTTCAGTCAGCACCCAGGTGCAGGCTGATTGGAAGTCAGACTGTCAGGCAGCAGCTTTTACAGTATGCAAATAGACCTCTTTTAGAGGACTGCTCACTTTGTACTGAGCCCTCAAAGGATAGCCAGTTAAGAACTGTTTCTTGTTCTTACCACACACAAAACACACAAACGGGCTTCCTTGGTGGTGCGGTGGTTGAGAGTCCGCCTGCCGATGCAGGGGACACAGGTTCATGCCCTGGTCCAGGAAGATCCCACATGCCGCAGAGCAGCTAGGCCCGTGAGCCATGGCCGCTGAGCCTGCGTGTCCGTAGCCTGTGCTCCGTAACGGGAGAGGCCACAACAGTGAGAGGCCCACGAACCGCAAAAAAAACCACAAAAAAACCCACAAACACACACACACACACACACACACAAAAGAATACAAGGAAATTTTTGGAAGTGATTAAATCAATTATACTTCAATAAAGCTAAAAATAAAAGATGAAAAAAAAGAAAAGAATTGTTTCTTTGTTTGCTACAGTACTGTTGAACCCATGGATACAAACCTCACTGGCCATCAGAGTCAAGTGATAAAGAGGTGCATTACCTGGGCAGCAGCTGCCAAAGCTAGGGTGCCAGATGGGTCCACAAATCTTCTTTCAGGGAGATACTGGTGACCTGGAGTAGGGTAGAGGGGTGTGAATGTGGCACCCACTGACCTAGGCTGGCAACTTTTACTCACGCAGCTGGAAAAGCCCAAGCTGCGTGTGGGTGTGGCTCCAGGTTCTGGTGTGGGCAAAGTGGGATTTATGCAGCTCATGTATTATACTTGTGTAAATGCAGATACCTTGGATGGCTCCAGTGTGGTTCCTGGCTTCAGCAGGAGTTGGGGGAGGTCATGTAGATGGAGTAGGGAAGAGCTCAGGCTGCTGGCATCAGCTAGCTCAAAAACCTGTGGGACAAAACCTTGTGAGATCTGCAAGGATCCTTGATGAATTGGTGGCCATTGGCTTCATCAGTGGTGAACTCTGCTAAGATTGTTTGCAGAGCAGATCTCCGTGAACCAGCCATCGCTCTGCTGCCTATCTGCTAAAAGTAGCCTCTGCTTTTCTTCCTTGTTACTAGCTGGCTCAATGTCTCAGCTTTGCTGGTCTGGGTAGGGTGAAACCGAAGTCAGACTTTTTTTTTTTTTTTTTTTTGCGGTACGCGGGCCTCTCACTGCTGTGGCCTCTCCCGTTGCGGAGCACAGGCTCTGGACGCGAAGGCTCAGCGGCCATGGCTCACGGGCCCAGCCGCTCCGCGGCACGTGGGACCCTCCCGGACCGGGGCATGAACCCGTGTCCCCTGCATCAGCAGGCGGACTCTCAACCACTGCGCCACCAGGGAAGCCCCGAAGTCAGACTTTTGTGTAGTGCCCCTAGAGGCTATAAAAGCTGGTTTGCTCACCTTGCTGTTTCTTTCCTGGAGAGAAGAAAATTTTCTAGCTTGGAAGTTCCTTCTTGGTGCTGAACAGTGCCAGCATAGGTTATGGAATGATGCAGACAAAATGAACTTGTCTTCTTTCTTTTCTTGTGCTCTGTTTTTTTTTTAATTCCACTGTGTGCTAAAACTTACTAAATACACCCTAGTGACCTCCCAGAGCTGTTTTTGTTCATGGAGAGCTGTTCAATTGTTGATCTTTGTGAGGAGACAGGGAAGCTAGGTTCTCTTATGTCACCTTTTTTTTTTTTTTCCTTCCACCAGAACTATTACTTCTTTTTAATACATATGTTTTTGTGTACCAGGTTACTCATACTATTAATGAGGTTACTCTGCTGGAGTATTAATTTCAAGGGACATGACAATACTTCAGCCATGAAATTTATTATATATATAAATTTCAGCTTAGGATTTATATTATATATAGCTCAGCCATATTTCTCCCAGAGTTTGGCTAAGCATGTTTCTCCTTCTGTGGTATAGTT
The DNA here is from genome assembly GCF_002837175.3 of Physeter macrocephalus. Lineage (NCBI taxonomy): Eukaryota > Metazoa > Chordata > Mammalia > Artiodactyla > Physeteridae > Physeter > Physeter macrocephalus. The sequence continues at coordinate 59,414,501 of NC_041222.1, forward strand.
TGAATAGATTCATTCTAAGCAACGAAGACAAAACCCTCAGCGATTATGAACCCTATGCTTTTGAAATTATGAATGTTAACAGAGTAAAGTGACAATAACTATTCATAAGAGTGATTTTTCAAACAGATTTATTTAATCCTTTTTGCAATAAATATTAATATTTTACACATAAATTTAAATAAATTACATTTAAAAAATGTAATGTGATGTATTTTATGTTTATAGGGAGTATATATGCTCCTTTAGTCTCTCATATTGGTTGATTTTTCTCAGAATCTGACCTAGACTTCCGTAAATCTGCATTGATTTATTACAGAGTGCTGTTTGTTGTTCCATTAAGTTTGATCATTAGATTCATTAGTGGGGTAGTTAAGACAGATATTGTTAATTATACGTAAAATAAATTTATGCATAAATATATAAAACATATTTATATGTTTTTATAAATATTAGTTGCTAGAATGGCATATGGTATACTAGACACAGCTGTCAAATGTTTTCAGGACTGTTCAGGTTAGTATTTGTATTCAACTGTGAGGAAATTCAGGCTGAGACAATGAAAGAAAAAACTCAAAATAAATTTTCTCTCCCTGCCTTGTGTAACTGGAGTTTGAAAGTGAAGTGGATGAATATTAATTAGGTACTGTTCAACATGTTTTTCTGAATGACCATGTTTTTTGTGGCTAATGAGATGACCTTAAAATATATACATTTTATGGACTGATAACATAATGACTCTTCTGTTATGTGGAAGACTGATGTAGATGTTTAAAAATAGGATTTTTGAAATGAAAGTTGATTGTCCATATATTAAGGACATTTTCTTTAAAATTTTATGGCAGGTAATGAATCATACTATTAATCAGAACTCTCTATTAGTTGATATACCTAAACTTACTTTACAAATATTTACTGATGTCCTACGATGTGTTAGGCACTGTTCTTGGTGATGAGGAAACTTTAGGGGACAAAATAAGGTCTTGGCACTCATGGAGCATACATTCAGGTCAGAGTCATCATCAAAAAAATAAACACACATTACATGGTAATAAGTATTATGAAGAAAAATAACGCAGTGTGAGACACATCGTGATAGAGAGTGGTGGTGCTATTTTATGTATGATGGTGAGAGAAAGCTACTCTGATCAGGTGGCATTTGAGAAGAAAACTGAAAGGAGTGAGCTTTTTTAGATATTTGAGGGAAGAGCGTTCTAAGTGGAGGGATCAGTAAGTGCCAAGCTCATGAAGCAGGAGTTTGCCTAGCAAGGAGGCCCGTGTGGCTAGATCCAAGAGAGCTGTGGGAAATAGAATGATAAGTGACCTCAGAGGGACAGATGTGGGATCATGTGTCCTAGGGCCTTGTTCGGCCCACGTAAGCACATAGGTTTTACTCTGAGTGAGATGGAAAGCCATTGGTGTGTTTTAAATAGAAGATCAACATGAAACCTATTGGGAGTGTTTTAATCGGACTGTTTATCCATCTCTCCATCCTTCCATCTATTCATTCATTCATTCTTCAGTTATATAGTTAATATTTATTAAACTCTTACTGTATTCTAGGTACTGGATTTAGTGTGAAGGGATACAAAGATGAATAAGGCAGTCTGCTCTTATGAATCTCATTAATGGGTATGCAGAGGGGAAAATAATTATTATAAAATGTGCTATTATGGAAACATGAGCAAAGTAGGAGCTCTATGGAAAGAAGCTTTGCAGGGAACATGTGTATGGAGAGGAGGGGGAATGCCAAACTTTTCACAGAGAAAGTGGAATATGTCAATTTGAAATTTAGGAGTTTCTAGCTTTTTTTTTTTTCTAGCTTCTTGTTGGAAGTGAATTAGCATTGGGTTAGAGGTGAGAAAGTTTGTGGTGTGTCTTGGATATTGAGAATAGTCTAGGTAAGTGCTTCTCGGATGTGAATATGCATCTCAGTCACTTGGAGTTGTAGGGGTCAGGGGCATTGTAAAATAGTTTCTGATGTAATAGTAGGTCTGGACTGAAGTCTGAGATTCCGCATTTCTTTTACATTCTAAGATGTTCCTGTTGCAGCTGGTCCAGGGATCACCCTTTGATCAAGAAGAGACTAAGTGGGCAAGTGGATTATATAGCTGAGGAGAAATAGAAAGATTTTAGTTTTTCCATTTTTCGTATCCTTAAATAATTTTTTTCAAATGCTTATAGTGTTGCTTTTCAGTGCATGATTTTGGGGGGATATATTTACAGAGTAGTAAATAACCACCTAAATTCTGGAATCTGGGTCCCTTATCTGTGTTACTTTGAACAGTTAACTTTTCTAAGTCTCAGTTTTGTCATTTGAAAAATGGTATTATAATAGTACCTGCCCCGTAGGAGTTTTATGAAGATTACAGGAGGCAATGCATGATGGAGCAATAAATGTTAGGTCTTAAAAAAAGCACTTCTTATGTCATTTTAGCAAATTTGAGGGTTTTTTTCTGTATTGGTGGTGATTTATCTTCTCTTTTTCCTGATCTCACTTATAATCTGAATTATTGGTGAGCCAACTGACAGTCTTTGCCAGAGAAAAGGACAAAGCTAATTGGTTCATATGGGATTGAAACCTGTGACCTTTGATTTCTTACCACCCTGCTCTTAACTAGCTATATTCGGAATGACTGCCTCTTCTTATCTCAGAGTGATTGTTTATCTTTTCCATGCAGAAGTACTGTTTCTTGCCTTGGAGGAATGTCTTGCAGTAGAGGACAGAAGAGAAACCCAAGCCTTAAAATTACTGTTTATCTGTGAATGAGATATACTCCATGTGGCTAACAGCAGGCTATAAGATTGTGAATTTTAACCACAGGCTTGTTAATTTTTATTTATTTGCACAGATACTCTATTCTCTCTTTTCCTAACTGTTAGAGAATTGTCCTTTTGTATGTTGTTTTAGCTTATGTTCTCACTTTCTTTTAAAAAAATTTTATTACTAAATATTTGAAATCTACAAAAGAATAAATGTAATGTCTGGGTACCCACCATTAACTATCACCAATACTCTTCTTGATGCTACCTGTGTGCTACTCTCTGATCCCATCTTACTTCTTCTCTCCCATTGCGGAGCACAGGCTCTGGACGCGCAGGCTCAGCGGCCATGGCTCACGGGCCTAGCCGCTCCGCGGCATGTGGGATCTTCCCGGACCGGGGCACGAACCCGTGTCCCCTGCATCGGCAGGCGTACTCTCAACCACTGCACCACCAGGGAAGCCCCCAGCTTACTTCTTTTCTTGGACTTCTGTTGATTAATTCCTGCCTTTTAAAGCTATGTTTTGTTAAATAATATAAATGAATATAAATAATATATTGTTTCTTATAGCTTTTATTTAAACCTTAGCCATATCATACTCTATGTATATCATGCTTTGCAACTAGATTTTTTCTTTGAATTTTATTTTGTAATGTAACTCATTGTTCTTGAGCATAGCTATAATTCTTTTCCTCTTCTGTGTAACAGTCTATTGTATGAATAAGCTACAATTTATCCACTCCTTTTGTCAATGAACATTTTTGTTTTAATTTTTTTAGCTATAGGAATATTTACACACTGCTGCTATGAACTTTCTAGTACATGTCTCCTGATACACATATGCAAAACTTTCTCTAGCATATATTGCTAAGGGTAAAATCACATGTCATGAATATGCAGATATTCAGGTTTATAAAAAAATGCCTAATTATTTGCCAAAGTGGCTGTCTCAAATTATAAACTTCTTAGTTGCATTCTTAAAAGAAGTAAAATGATACCTCATTCTGGTTTTATTTTGTATTTCTTTGATTTCTAATGAGCTTGAGCATCTTATGTTTATGTTATATGAAATACTTGTTTGTGTCCTCTGCCAGTTTTTCTATTAGAATGTTTATCTCTTTGTTGAAATTCTTTATTTTGCATACTAATCTTTTGTTAGTTATTACATTAGTATTTGATATAATGTCAGTTTCTGTATTATATAAACTCCAAATGTCTGAGGTTTAACATGATTTTTTTCTTATTTATATATGAGTTTAATGTGGGTATTACTTGGATTTTCAACTTCCAAACAATGATTTAGAAATCTAGTCTCCTTTTTTTTTTTTTTTTTTTTTGTGGTATGCGGGCCTCCCTCTGTTGTGGCCTCTCCCGTTGCGGAGCACAGGCTCCGGACGCGCAGGCTCAGCGGCCATGGCTCACGGGCCCAGCCGCTCCGCCGCATGTGGGATCCTCCCAGACCGGGGCGCGAACCCGGTTCCCCTGCATCGGCAGGCAGACGCGCAACCACTGCGCCACCAGGGAAGCCCCTCTAGTCTCCTTTTATCTTTTGGATCCACTAGCTTTAAATGTGGCTCCTAAAGTTGTCCTGAAATCATCTCTACTCCAGCCAGCAAGAAGGGAAAAAATGTCCTAGAATCACATTGAGGAAGTTTTTATCAATAAGACTTAGAAGTGGTACATATCACTTCTGCTGGCATGTCCTTAGCTATAACTCAATTATTTGGCCACATGTTATCTAACTGCAAAGAAGCTTGGGAAATACATGCGCCCAAATATTGGGAGGTATGTGCCCATTTCCAAAAAAAGGAAATGAGTTTGGAGATCAACAGTCTTAGCTATCAGTTATGATTGTTGCAAATATCTTCTTGCTTATAGCTTTTTTCACTTATTCTATGGTGTCTTTTGAAAAATGAAGTTATTCATTTTAATGTCATTGAATTTCTCAATATTTTCTTCTCAACTTTGGTGCTTATTGTATCTTGTTTAATAAATCCTACTTTATCTTAAACTCATAAAGATATTTTCCTAGATTTTCATCTAAAGCCTTATAGTTTTGACTTCCACATATGAGTCTTTAATCTATGTGGTATTGATTTTTGTTGTGGTGAAGAAGATAATTCAATTTAATTTTTTAAAAATCTGGATATGAGTTTCAGTACTATGCACTGTGCTAATAATCACTCCATTTCTCAGTGATCTACAGTGCCATCTCTGACATTTATTATTGCATGTATATATGGGCTCATATTTAAGTGGGTCCATTTGCATTGGGTGATTTTTAAAAAATCTCTGAAATAGCAGCACTGTATTATTGTAGCTTTATAATGAGTCTTGATAACTGATACGACAGGTCTCTTTACCATATTCTTCAACAGTGTTTTGGATATTATTGATCCTTTGCTCTTTAGTATAGTGTTATAACCAGCTATCGAGTTCCCTGAAAAATCTCATGGAGATTAATTTGAGGAGAACAGATATTTTTGGCTTTTTAAATGTTTCTATTCCTGCACATGCTGTCTTCTTCAAGTTAGGTCTTCCTTAATGTATTTAAATAAATTTTTGTAGTTTTACAAGTTTTTGTAGTTTTTATAAAGTTTTGTAGTTTGTATAAGACCGCCATAGAGGTCTTATATCTCTTAATTAGATATGTAATATGTAATGTCTTTTATTAGATTCTGAGTAGCTTACATTTTTTTTTTTTTGTGGTATGCGGTCCTCCCTCTGTTGCGGCCTCTCCCGTTGCGGAGCACAGGCTCCGGACGCGCAGGCCCAGCGGCCATGGCTCACGGTCCCAGCCGCTCCGCGGCACGTGGGATCCTCCCAGACCGGGGCGCGAACCCGGTTCCCCTGCATCGGCAGGCGGACGCGCAACCACTGCGCCACCAGGGAAGCCCTGAGTAGCTTACATTTTTGTTGCTGTTTTAGATACTTGCATTTTTATTAGGTTTTCTGTTTCTTGTATATAGCAGTGCAAATGATTTTTAAATGTTTATCTTATTTCCAGCTACCCTAATAATCTCTTAATAATTCTAAATTTTTTTTAGACCCTCTGGGTTTTCTATGCAAACAGTATGTGATGATGGCAGTTTTGTTTCTTCCTTAAAAATCCTAATTTGTTATACTGATCTTTATACATTTTACCATATAAAAGTTCAATAGAAGTGGTTTGAGTGGGTGTCCTTGCCTTGTTCCTAATTCTAAAGGGACTATTTCGCCATGGGCTATGACGTTAGCCATAATTTTCTTATGGATACCCTTTTATCAGATTAAGGAGTCTGATAAACTAATATCATAAATGGTGATAAATTTTATCAAATGTTTTATCTTTTGATACCTGGGACACTTCTAACCTTTTATATATTGCTTTATTCATCTTACTGATATTTGTTTTTTAAATCTCTATGTATGACTGAAATTTTGGTCTGTTATATAACTTTTTGTACTATCTTTATCTGATTTTGGTAATAATAGGGCCCTCATACAATGCATTATTGAGCTAAAGAAAGAATTAGAAAATTGGACTATTAAGAAGACAAAATTACTCAGAATATAATACAAAGATACAGCATGATGGGGAATATGAAAGAGGTGAGTGGACATGGAGGAGAAAGTGAGAGTCTAATTGTAAAAGGTGAGATAGAGAATAGAGGAGTGGTAGTAGACTCTTCAGCTATATTTTGGGTTTTTTCAAATCTGCCTGGTCAGTTTGACTTTAAGTCTGCAAGCTTCTTACTGCTTCATTTTTTGGTTTTTACTTTTTTCTTTTTTAAAATAATTCATAACTAGCATGAGAGTATGAAAATTCCAAGAGAAACTCCCATTGACACAGGAGTTAGGGCTTTTATGGTGACTCACATAAATCAGGATAAAAGGCATAATGAGGTTAGTTTAGTGAAATCAAGGCAGATAATGGTGGCAGGCAGTGTATTTGGGGATAGAGAGGGCTTTGCCTAAGGTTCCTTATTGACATCTGTAGATTGAGGTGAAGATATCTATGGAAATTAGGTCTTAGCCCCAATGCGTGGCCTTTCCTTCAGCCCCAAATGATGGTGGAAGAAAACCTAAGGGGGAGGCATGGTCTTAGACCCTGCATGTGGCTCTGTGTTTGTATAAAGGGTATACAAAGTAAATGAAGAAAATATATTTTATGTAATTGGAATTATACAGTATATGAATTTGTATCCTGCTTGTACAATTACCATTTCATTATAATATGATTAAACGTTTGAAAACATTTTTATGACTGCCTAATAGTCTAATGTAGGAATGTACCATTTTTTTAACCTAAATATTTCCCTACTCTGGGGCATTTAACTTATTTCAATATATATTTTTTCTATTTCCTCTGATTTAATACTGTGATGAACATTTTCATTCATCTATCTTTATTCTCATCACTTGTTTCTGTAGAATGAATTCTTAAAAGTAAAATCTCTGTCAAAGATTATGAACCTCAGGCTTTTGAATATATACCATGCACACTAAAGTACATTCCAGAAAGATTATACCAAATTATCTTCTCACAGTGTATGAGAGTGCCCACTTTTTATAACCTTGCAAGCTTTATTATCATCTAAAAATAGCCTTGTTAATTCATTCTTTTGTTTTTCATCTCTGGAAACTAGTGAGGTTTTTCACTTTCACTTTTCACTTGATTTTTTTTAATGGAAATGTTCTATCAATTTGCATTTTAAAAATGTATTTATATACATGACCTCAAATATATACTAAGGAAATAAACTCTATATAATATTTATCACACATATTTTCACATTTTATTGTTTGTGTAGTTCATTAATGATTTCTAGACCTTCTAGACTCAGTTCTAAGATTATTATTGATAACTTTTTCCTGAACCTTTTTTCTTAAGATTGAGATGTACACCTCTTTTGTGCATTAGCAGGTATTAAACTTCATTGTTTTCCTTGTCTGTCTACCCTCTGCAGTGTGGGCTCCTTGAAAGCAAGAAAAGTTGGTGTCTTATGCTTTTATCCTCACTGTTCTTTGCCAGTGATTGATACTTTGATTTCGATAAATGCTTTTTAAATGAACACATGAAAAAGTGTATATCCTGGTTCCATACCCATTTAGCCTATCCCAAAGTGATCCAAGTATTCTTTGACACAGCAATTCCAATAAGTAGGAGGGGGAGCATTAAAACATCAGTTTTGCAAGGGATTATCTTGTTATGATGTGGAATAGTTGTCATTTCTTTAACAGTGCTGAATTGATTATGTATAATTTTCCAACATAGCAAAGGAGAAAAAATACTGGTATTAGTTAGCTCTGATTTCTTGCCAATCAGGGAGTCTAGTATTGATAGTGGCTACTTGGCATCAACTAAACTATTTTAATTTCTCAGTTGGCAGAAAGGAGATCAGATGGTAGTAACTTAACTTAGACTCAGAATGCTATTAAGCCTTGTCATACTGTAGTTGGGAAATATTATGCCAGAATTCATAATTGGTTCACTTTTGTTTTCTTTTTATGATTTTTATTCTTATTGTTTCAATTATACTTCTTTCTCTTTTTCAACATGGAAGAATATCAGTCTTATACTTTCTCTAGGTATCTTACTGCTACAGCACCAAAATTATTTTTTAATTATTTAGGACAAATGTCATATATAAGTAATTTTAAATTATACTTATCATCATCTTATCTCACACTTAACTAATTTTTAATTTGTATATGTAAACTCATTTTGAAAAGTTGATTTACTCTACAGCATTATTTTAAGTAAAAACTGCTTTGTAATTTATTGCTTGATTTAATTATACGCAACGAGTTTATATTTTTCATCTATTTGTATAGGTAGGCATGGCCACAGAAGTATATGGGAAATGATCTCCTGACAGTTTCATATTTAATCAACCTTCGGAAGAAAACAGTAATAAAATTATATTATGACATCATTTTTAACCTTGATAAATGAAGAATTTTTTTATTTAAAAGAAAAATTTGAAGTCTTTATCTTTTATAGGTTAACTATAAACTTTTTTCTTTCCTAAAGCTATTTGTGTATTATATCCACAACATTTACACTCGTTATAATCATATAACTTCACTTCCCTGCTTGAAAAATAAACTATTTCTTCTAAAAAAAAAAGGCTTCCAATAGATATTCTGATATTTTAAGGCTGCTTTAAGTTCCAAGCAGTATGAAACAGCCCAAGATATTAAAATCTAGAAAGGTATCACGTATAATAGAAACCGCAACTCAGCTTTAACTACTCTATAGTGGCACTTCTCTTGCCGCTATAATAAAACTTAAGAATGTTTTAGTGATTTTTTTCCCTACTATTATTCAAAATTACATTACCCTTACTGAAATCTGAATAGCTTTTAGTGGATTAATTAAACTGTAGCTGGTTTGCCATCTGGGTGCAGCTTGTGTAGCTGCCTTTCCATGGAAAGATTTCTCATGGAAGAAAGACTATTTTTTTTGTTAGAATACAGCTGCTAGGATTCACTTTCTAAAAAGGAAATAATTATTCTTTCTTATGTGAGATTCGTGATGAAATTCAATTTGTAAAATAAAAAACCATATTTTTGCCTTTCTTTTTAAAGGTTATTCATAGTACAACACAAGTTTTTAATATTTTTTATAAATTTGTAAAAAATATATTTTGTGTCTTGATAACTTGTAATATTAAGTAGATCCTAGGTTTAGGCTAGATGTGAAAAATGGAAAAGAGGGAATTAACTAAATCTGATTTTTATGGCTCAAGTGGTTTCATTAAATTAGAGTGCTCTGTGTTGTTCATTAATGAACTTGTGCCATATGCTTTAACTGTTCTGGTCAATAGCTGATAAAGAAAGGCTTTTGGGTTTGCTTTTTCTTTATTTTTTTATTTTTATTTTTTGTAAAGCTGGATAAAAATATCCATGTGATGGGCTTTTATCAAAGGAGTTACTTTGAATTCAGTAACTACTACTGAGGCAATATGGCTCGCAATTTGTGACACAAAGGTAGTCATACATTATTGGAATACAGCCTACTGCGCTTCACATTACACAGATGTGGAGGCCTGATTATAGCTGCTTCATAATTAACAGTGATCCGATTTGTTTTGTGGCATAAATGGTGCATGTGTAGAACATTAGCCATGGCACTCTCATTCAAATTCAACTCAAGGGCTCAGCGGCAGGCGGGTCACGAGCTTCAGGGAGTAGAAGCACAAGCTCCTCCATATGTTCTTGCTGCATCTTACTATGGCTATGAGTGCAAGATAAGTTCCCCAAAGAACCTAATCGTGTTCTGTAATTACAGCGCGGCTTTCTGCTGGCTAGAAATGAGGGAGAAGCTAAAACACTCCCTCATCAGATAATTTGTAAATTACTTTACATGGCGGATGCCTAACTCAGTTGGTTTTCAACTGCTGAAATTATAAATAATTGTAACAGATGTGGCAATATGGCTGGCCTCCAATAAATGAGGCCCTTGATAATTTGGCCAACCCTTTGACAGGCCAATTTAATAAAATGTGAACAAAATCTTCTTGCTAATAATTTATCATCCTTTTTCCCAGTAGAATAAATTTAATTACCCTAGCAGTTAACAAGGTCACACCCAGATGCCAAACTCGGCTACAGTTTTGATAATGCAATCAGGAATTGAGAGGTGATGACAGCGTTGTTGTTTTTTTCATTACCTGGCTTCACATAAACACAGGTGGCGTAGCTTTCTTGTCAGTTTTTAATAATTACAGGCTATTATGGAATGCATAGTTAGCAGATTGAAAACCACACTTTAGTGAATTTGTTTGAGTATGATTGAGGTTTTAATGTATAGAGATGATAATGCATAACAAGCATAGTCCCTTGCTTATACCATTAGTGCACAAATTTTGATTTTTTTACTGGTGACATAAGTGTCAAATGTTTATAAAACTTAGAGTATGCATTATAATAGGTAATGGATTACACATTTCATTCCTTGAATCTAGAAATTCTTTTTAGGATACCATTAACAGATATACTTTAAATATTCAGAAATCTGGCAGACTGTGAGGCTTTATAACATACTTTGGAAAAAGCTGATTGTGTTTAATTTTGCTTTTTAAGGTAAAAAAACAAATCTATAGAAAAATCACTTAGTCTTTTTATCCTAATTTTTAAGTAAGGCCAGGATTAGTTTACTGTTGGTATTAGAATCTGTAGTCAGTGTGTATACTACACAGTTAATACTCTAAACACTGTTCTGTGACATGTAAATATCACTAATTATTGTCAGTGCAGCCTGATATTTACATGTCATAGAAGAAATAATTAGCTTTTGGTTTCTCAATTTCACAACAAAAATACTGTTGTCTACTGGTTGTGACTCTAAGCCAGTAAAGCATCCATTTGTAATCCATTCAGTGTAAAGCTTTATATGGTGTATGGAAATAAATTTATGACATTAAAATTTACCTTTTTGTTTTGCTGTGCCCTGATTTGGCTTTACCACACAAGTGTTAGATACTAAAGGAAAGTTTAATTTGACTACTTTATAGTAGTGAATTTTTCAGTATTGTGTTATTAGGTTGGTGTTTATGAGAGGAAATGGTGACATTTTAAAGTTTACCTAAATTTGGTAAATAATTTCATTATATTTTGTGATCTCTAAATGTAATGAGTATATTTGGGTTAAAAGTGAATGGATGGAAGAAATGCAAATATTTATAATTTTTAAAAGAGAGTGCTAGGGCCTTCCCTGGTGGTGCAGTGGTTGAGAATCTGCCTGCCAATGCAGGGGACACGGGTTCGAGCCCTGGTCTGGGAAGATCCCACATGCCGCGGAGCAACTAGGCCTGTGAGCCACAACTACTGAGCCTGCGCGTCTGGAGCTTGTGCTCCGCAACAAGAGAGGCCTGCGCACCGCGATGAAGAGTGGCCCCCGCTCGCCGCAACTAGAGAAAGCCCATGCACAGAAACGAAGACCCAACACAGCCATAAATAAATAAATGAATGAATGAATAAATGAATAAATAAATAAAATTTTTTTAAAAAGTGCTAGCCGACTTTGTTTATACATTTATTACTCAATTTCATAGTCTTTCTAAAAAGGAGGTGTAAGTTTAAGTTGGTACACTTAATTCCATTTATGAACTTTTGTGGCAAGACTATTTTGATTTATGATATCATGTTGATTTAATAGTTTTCTTTTTTCTTTATTATCTTAAGACTATATGATTATTATTGAAGTCATCTGTTCTCAGGTTATGGATGAGTCAGCTAACTGTTTTATAAATTAGCAATAGATATATTTCTGCATTTCTAAAATCAATTTTAAATGAAATGTAAGTTTTTGTAGAGATTCAGGATTTCATGAGAAGAAAATTTTATGTATATTTGTAAATATATATATATATATGCACTTTTAAAATATTCTGTCTTCTTCCAAGAGGATTTGAGTTGCTTTTCAGAGAACTGTCATTCAAGATGTCAGTTTCTCATATATTTATACATATATATGTATATATATATATATTCATAGGGGTTGGATATTTTATATACACAAATATTACAGATTTTAAACACACATATATGTTTTAACCTATACTTAATTTCCAGTGAGCTATTACTTGGAGAGAAACTATTTCTTTTGCTGAGGTATCATGTCCGTTGTAAGTGTTCTTGTTTTGCGATAGGCTATATTATGTGTTGACAGGTTTGGAATTTGTAAATTTCTTAAATAAGTGAAATAATGTATGTGAAATGCTTACTTTAAGCTAGGCACGCAACACTTTTCACTAAATGCTAGTTATTTTAATTAAGTAGTAAATAAATTAGTATTTTATTTTATTTTATTTTATTTTATTTTTTGTGGTATGCGGGCCTCCCTCTGCTGCGGCCTCTCCCGTTGCGGAGCACAGGCTCCGGACGCGCAGGCTCAGCGGCCATGGCTCACGGGCCCAGCTGCTCCGCGGCATGTGGGATCCTCCCAGACCGGGGCGCGAACCCAGTTCCCCTGCATCGGCAGGCAGACGCGCAACCGCTGCGCCACCAGGGAAGCCCAGTATTTTAAATTAAAGCTTATTAACAGGACAAAACAATTTAGCTTATAATTCTTTGTAATTGTGATAGTTGTGGAAAAAATTTCTATTTATTAAGCAGTATTCACTCAGCCTCCACTGTAGTAATGCCATACAATGTTGCTTGAATTTAAAGCAACATGACTAGATATTTAATTTATATAATGTTTTAAAAGTAATTGGCACAAGGCTTCACTTCCCCCTCCTTCTACTCTAATAGCTTTTACAGAAGTTTTTGATCAAAATTGCCTCTGTGAATCAATGTGAAAAAGAAGTTATGTATTAATAATAGTTTATTTAAAGAGATTAGTTCCAATTGGAGGCATTTGGATGCATACTCCATTGATCATTTCTTATCAGATTATCTATGGTCTAGCACCATACCATTATCTTCCAAGATTATAAACTAAAAAGTGCACAAGGATTTTTGACATTAGAGGAAAAAGTTTATTTATAAAATACTAATAATTCTTAGCAAGAAAAGTTAAATTTTCAAAGATTCTAGGATTTTAAGGGCAATAGATGGAGTGAACTTCCACAGACAGGCGATTGATTGTCTTGATCTTGCTAGGCCTGTAAAGCAGCACTTAAAAAGGGTAAGAATAAGTAAGGATATATGAAGATATATATTATACCTATAATAATTATACATGTAATTATTATGTTTAAAAAGCTGGTTAAGTGAGTATAGTATGAATGGGGGACAAAAGAGTAACTTGACAGTCAATTAAGCTGACAAACACTACTTTGGTAGTGTGATCAAGTTCAGTGTCAGCAGTCAAATCATGTTGATAGTATGTACCCTTGATATGATATGATGGCTTCTGTGATCTTCCTCCTCAAAAGTCATAACCCCAGTCTAATCATGATGAAAACATAGACAAATTCCAGTAGAGGGCCATTCTATCAAAACAATATACCTAAATAGTACTCTGCAACACTGTCAGTGTCATCAAAAATAAGAAAAGTCTGAGAAACTGTCCCAGCCAAGAGTTGCTGACATGACAACTAAATGTAGTGTGGTATCATGGATGGGATCAGGGAACAGAAAAGAACATTAGGTAAAAACTATGGAAAGTTGAATAAACTAGGGACTTCAGTTAAAAACAGTGTATGAAAATTGGTTCATTAATTTTAACAAATGTACCATATTAATTTTAGTTGTTAATAATAGGGGAAACTGGGTGGGTGGGGATGGGAGGTGTAGGAGAAGTCTCTATAGTATCTGCTCAGTTTTTCTGTAAATGTAAAGCTCTTATAAAAAATAAAGCTAGTAATAAAAAAAAAAAGTTGAAGGTCAGAATTAAAATGGTTTTCCTTTTCTCTTTAAAGTATGGGAACTATATCCCAAACTTATTGTTAGTGAATTCTGAGAGATGACATGATAGAGGCTTTCATTGATATTTCCCCTATCTGTACTGAAATTTTTATACTGAACTTTTTTATCCCTTTTATTTGCAGAAAAAATTACATTTTAAAAACTATTTAGTGACATGTTCATTGTAAAAAAATTAAGGAAATTCAGATATGTATGAAGAAAATTCACATATAATACCTCCATTCAGAAATAATGCTGTAAATTCAGGGTTTGGTGAAATTTATGCCTATACAGTATGCTGTATTCTTCTGTAACCTGTGCCTTCCTCACTTAACAGTTTATCATGGATATCTTTCTGTATCAACCCTCAGCATGATTAGAACAAAGTCCAAAGCTTGGTACATTATTATGTTCTTTGATTCATATTTCAAAATTTCCCTAGGAAATTTGTAGCAGTTTATACTCCCACCACCATGTTCTCAAGATACAAGAGTCATAGACTGAGTCTGGCCAATATTTTAAAATTAGATTTCTCTTAGAAATTTGAATTCCTCCATTCTTTTGAAAAATCAATAGATCTGGCAGTAGTGGGCCACATTCCTCTGTGAAAACAACTGGCTGGAGCTGAATAGCTACTACCACAAATACCCTCCTTATTCCCTCAAAATGAGGGTGACTGCGATTTGATGTTTAATTTTACTTATACTTTTAAAAGTGGTTATATTAAGAGAAATGTGAAATACTTCATATGCATGTATCTCTAGCAAAAGTGATAAAAGACGAGAGAGAAAGAGAGAGAGAAAGAAGACTCCATTTTTGAAAAACTGGGAGTGTGCATAAGTTTCCTTGTGGAAGTAAAGTATATATGTATATGTTCAATATGTATACAAAGTGTCTCTGTCGAATGAATTTTAAAGCTATAATTTAAACATAACTCATTTTTCTTACTTATTTACATTATGGCTCCTATGTGAGCTGGAGTTAATCACTACTTTAATAGTATTTTAATTTTGAAGTTCTGTTATTTTTTACTGACGAATTTTAAAGGAATTCTGCCTAAATAAGAAATCTTTTATTATTATAGTAGCAATGTCCACTGTTGGAGGCTTTTTAATATCCTCATAAATATTTTAATGATTTAGAATTGCAGCTTCTTGACCAGATATTCATGTTTTTATATTCTTATCTGTTGCATTATAACCCAATGATGACTTGGAAAACTCATTTATTAAAGAGCAGAGGATTGCTTATTGGATATACCAGTAAGCTAAAATTATGTTTTTCCTGTTTTTTTCTAAAGTTTTGTTAGATTTTGAATAATTTATTTAAAATTTCTTTGGTAAATGATGTGATATTAATATATTCTTTGTAATTTTATTTATCAAAACCAGAACAAGAATAGGTAGCCTTTGTAAATTGTTCAGATTGGCAGCCCAAAGGAAAAATTTATAAGCATCATAAATGTGTTTACAAAAGAGGAGGAAAGAATAAATAAAAGCCATACAGTGGTTAAAGGAGGAGAAAAGAATAGGTCAAACTCCTTTAGAGTTTGGAAGAAAAGTGCTTAAGGTATTTTAATTTGATGTTCAATGCAAGCTAATAGAGTCAGTATTTAATATTGTAAGTGTGGTAACAGTACAATATAAACATTCTGAGGAAAATATTTAGTGTTGTGATAGAATAAAGATTGGGAAACAAATCAGGTGACTTATATATGAGGAAAGTGTAATAGTATGATGATAGTGTACTGTAATAGTATGATGATAGTATAATGAGATGATCCTTCTCTTTATAAAAATTGCAGGTTAGAATTCGTAAAAATTTGCCTATCCCCTAAAAAAAGAAAAAAGTAGTCAAAACCAGGAAAAGGTAATATTTCTCATTGTTAGTTCAGAAAAGTTAAACATACATATTTTTCTTATAATCCTTAGGAATATCATTTAGGAAGGATGGGGCTCTCCACATTTTAAGTGAAACTATTTTCAGGGCTACTGGATCCATGTTTATAGTATTAGAATTATAATATCTGACTTTTCTTTCCTGGAAATCAACAAAAACTTGGTTTCACTATGATCTAGTGTTTTTGTTTTTTGTAAATGGAGTGGTTAATTTGAAATAGTGTATATGCATGGATTTTAATGGTCTCAAGTATATTCAGTTAAGATGGTGGTACAATTTTGTTGAATGCTAGTTTTCATGAATAGGTTTCTTATAAACTTAATTTTCCTGTGATTTCTGTTATTAAAATGTGGTGCTTACCATTAACAGTTTATCTGGCATGGGAATAAATTTCAAAGGAGAATACTGTGAACTCTGCTGACTTTAAAAAGTATCAGAGTTCTTTGAGTTATTACTAAATTATAATACATTAAAAGCTAATTAGACCTATAGTGCTGTTGGTTTCCTTTTCTCAGGTTTATATTCAGTGGTATTGCATTGAGCATTTACTGAAGAAATACCTATGTGTATAATCATTAATTTGAAACAATTTTATAGATGAGTTGTGTATATCATGCACAACTTTAAATTTTTTTCCTGAAAAGCTGTATGACAGTATTACTTATGAAAATATTTACACAGACTCTTGGTTATTTTATTGAAAATGCCATTCTATAAGGATGATAGAAGCTTAGCTAATGCAGGTTTACAGTTGATTTTTGAAATGAAATGTTCTTTCTTGGAATACTTATGATTTATATAATGTAGTAACATATATAAATATTTGCATGAATGTGTAAATAATGTAAGATACAAACATACTTTTTAAAATTGATTTCTCAACAGCCACCTTTATCGAGCTTAGAAACCTTAATGGTCTCACAGAAGTCTGAAATTGAGTATTTACAGGAGAAACTGAAAATAGCAAATGAAAAACTATCAGAGAACAGATCTACCAACAAGGGTTCTTCAGAGAAGAGCATCTTGACAAGTACTGAAAGGAAACATAAGGTAGGGACATTTGTCATTTTGTGAATTTGTCAGGATGAGGCTGGCAAGGCAAGTGATGAAGTTAAAAAACAAACAGCAGCATTTACTTCTCTGCTTATATTTCTGGAAGCTTTTAAAAAATATTCTGTGTCAAATGTTTTATAAAATCATGGTTGGGAGTAGCAAGTTTTCCCTTTTTGAACTGAATAATATGTTCCTTATTTAATTAATTAAGTATATTAGTAATGATATACCTCTTTTGCAGTAAATTAACATTCTTATATTAAAAAGTTTTGATAAGTATCCCTCATCTATCTAATCTATAGATAAATTAAGTAGAAATTTTAATGTGGTATTAGTCCTTAATTCAATTTCTAATTTTAATTGGAAGAAAAATATATCTTAATGTTTCTATTTCATTCAGATGTGATATTTAAAATACTGCCCATGTGGAATATAAACTATAAAATGGAATTTAACATTAATATGTGCAGTTACATATTTTCAGATTTAAAGGTGTAACAGTGGAGAATAATAAGCAAATTTTTTGTGGCATGATTTTATTTATTAATGTCTCAGCTTTTCCTTTTTGTAGTAGTTATTGCATATTCTTATTATATTGCAAAAGATTCTATGAACATTAATATAAACATTTCAGAATATCACATTGTAAATATATTATTTCTATATAAATTGAATTAAGCTTTTCCTAAAAGTAAGGAGTTTTAGAGGTATATTTCTCACCCTTGTTACTTCAGCAGTAGAAAATATTTTTAAAAGTAGAAGATCATGTTTTCAAGATAATTGTTTCTCATTCTTTTCATTTTTTCCTATGAGTAGGACAAATGTCTTAATAAAGGAAGTATTTAAAATGAGACCTATGTTTCTGTGGCATTCTTATTTACTCTCTTTAATATTATTAGTAATTTTCAGAAGAACTAGCTTTATTTATGTATGTATGTATGTATTTAAGCATAACTGCATTATATGTTTCTTGCCATTTTGGAGTAGTTTCACAGCACTGAGCTTTATTTAAATGAAAGAAAATACTCCTAAAATTGAGAGACCTTATAGGCCTAATTTGGTTGTGTGCTGTATTGTTGAGCTTTAAAAGTGTACTGCTTTGATGTTTCATTGCTTTTAACAAAAGTCAAGAAAATGAGAGTGATATTTTGAAAGAATTTTCTTTCTTTTTCATAAGGACATGCAGTAAGTATGAACAATATGTTGCCCAGCTTAATAGTTGCTTTCACATATTCCTTCTCCAGATTGGTATATGAAGCTGTACATAATATAAACACACATTCTTGTCTCTAGTTAGCCACATTATAGTTAATGACCATATGGTCATTATGATATAAGATCTACTGTCTGTTGTATTTATATTCCTCAAGCATATTGTTCCTTCAACTTCACAGTGTGTTAAACTATTTCAAAGGGAAAAAAATCCTTTCCCTCTTGTTTCTGGTTGTCCTATCAAGTGTAACCTTGGACCCTTATAGAGCAATTAGACCAGCCTCTATCCCCTCCTTTGTAATGAGGTTTCTTGCATTTCTGAGCCTATAACCCTTTAGTCTTCCCTAATGGGACATCATTATTCTGAAAGAAACAATGTAAATGTAAATGAATATTCTCATTAATGAGTCACAGAGAAACCTTTAGCGGTAGCACTGTGGTAATTCTGCTTGTTATTTCTCTGGTATTCCATGCAAGATTTTTTTTATAATTCATTATTAGTATTCAGAATTACTTGTTCTTTAATTTTGCATGTCTTTCATAATCCAGTGTTCCAACTAGTTCAACCATGTCCTTGTTTTATTCTCGAGGAACCACCTGTGAAACGCTCAAGGTCTTTGTCCCCAAAGAGCTCTTTCTTAGACTCAGAGGAGCTAAAGAAGCTGAGAAATGCTGAAAGAAAGATTGAAAACTTAGAGAAGGCACTACAGCTAAAGGTGAACATTAAATCCTTTCTTTAGTAATAACCTTGCATAGGTAAGGATATACCAAAGTAAACATTCATTTCACAAATTACTGCTTATCATTTATCTTTCCTGAATTTAATTACTTTTTAAAAAATGTGTAAATTGGTTAGTCTGGTTCTTAAGATTTCTGAGGATCGTAAAGTAATAAAAAATTTTTGCTACTTTAAAAACTAAATGTTTATTCACTACTTTAAAATTTTTAGGGAATATTTTGACTCTGTATTGGGAATAAATTTCTTATAGTTTCTCAGAGACCAAAAAATACAACTAGAGCAAATGGAAAGAGAAATTTCCTGTGGTTCTTTATATATGATAAACATACACAAAGAAACGTGAGTTAACAACTATGGTAACCTAGTTCAGGCCACTTAAAATTGTCCTTTACAGAAAAATTATATTGTCAAAGTGGCAAATAAATATGTATTATTTTTTCCATTTCAACTGAATTTGTCTCAGAATGTGCGACATTTGAATCTGTGTTCTTCCAATCTTTAAGAAGCATATGCATTTATTGTTCTCTCTTTAAGAGATTATACTTTCCAACTCGTACTTTGTGAATTATCTTTCTCAGAAGTTGGTTGTGTGTATTGAACCAATTTTATGTGACTATATTGAGGGCTTTAATTTTTTCCGTGAATTTAATATGGCTAAATTTGTCATTCTTCATTCACAACTACTGGAAGGCCAACACTATTTGAGATTTAGCCATTTAACTGAATTTCAAATAGTTTTTTTTTTTTTTTTTTTTTTTTTTTGTGGTATGCGGGCCTCCCTCTGTTGTGGCCTCTCCCGTTGCGGAGCACAGGCTCCGGACGCGCAGGCTCAGCGGCCATGGCTCACGGGCCCAGCCGCTCCGCCGCATGTGGGATCCTCCCAGACCGGGGCGCGAACCCGATTCCCCTGCATCGGCAGGCGGACGTGCAACCACTGCGCCACCAGGGAAGCCCTCAAATAGTTTTATAATATTCTGTGACAAGCCCAATTTACAGATGATTAGAATCCAAATATTTAAAACTTAGATTCTTTGTCATATAGATTATTCTTAGGAGGAAAATGTTTTGTACTCTAGAGCAAAATATAGTTTAGAGATATAGTTAACCATAAGCTACAATTAGAAGTTTTTTCCTGCCTTTTCACTAAACATTGTTTTAATTTGTATTTATTCAGATTTAAACTATTAGTTCTAAACAAAGGAAAATTATCACCTATTGTTTCTCCCAAAAATAAAATGATCAGATGACCTCAGCTTGCTAACATTTAGCCTACTTGAAATTTATACACCTGTAGTTATTTGCTCACTCATTTGTTTACTCATTTGTAACTTATTGGCTAATGCAATTAGCCAAGCATTGTGCTAGTCACTTGTATAACAGGAGAAAAAAAATGATGCTGAGTGAGTAGTTAGAATCTAGTGCATTGGTGTGAACGTGGAGGTACAAACAGGATATTATGGGCATGTTTAGGATACCATCATCCTTCTTTTGCATAATTCTTGAAATTTACATACCAAGGCTTCTACTTCTGTCCTCTATTATTCTGGGTTCTCTGGAGAAATAGAAACAATAAGATATAATCCTTTAGTCTTCCCTAATGAGATATCATTATTCTGAAATACATATATATGTGTGTGTGTGTGTGTGTGTGTGTGTGTGTGTGTGTGTGTAGAGAGAGAGAGAGAGAGAGAGAGAGAGAGCAAGAGAGAGAGAGAGAGATTGATTGATTTACTCTAAGGAGAATTGGCTTATATGATCACATGATTATGGAGTCTGAGATGTCCAAGATCTGTAGTCATCAAGTTGGAGATCCAGGAGAACTAATGGTATAGTTCCAGTCTGAGTCCAAAGGCCTGAGAACCAGGAGAGCTAATGATGTAAGTTCCAGTCCCAGTCTGAGTCTGAAAGCAGGAGACCAGTGTCCCAGCTCAAAGACAGTCAGGCAGAAAGAATTCTTTCTTACTCAGCCTTTTATTCCGTTCAGGCCTTCAGTGGATTGGATGAAGCCCATCAGATTGGGGAGGGCAATCTGCTTTATTTAGTGTATTGATTCAAATGTTAATTTCATACAGAAACACCCTCACAGATACACCCAGGAACAGTGATTAACCAAATACCTGGGCAGTCAAATTAACATAAAAAATTAACCATCACATATCCCATTCAGTAGTAGAGCACCTCCACTCATTTGCCCCCAAAAGTCTGTGCGTCTTTTTTAGTTCGTTCCTTGTTTTTGGCAGGAAGGAGCAGAGCAATTCAGACATTTTTAGATCTATTCTCTTCCACCTCTTAAATTTCTTGTTTCAGAGAGTCTCAGAAACATTATACTAATTTATTTCCTCATTCCTTTTTTCTAACAACGGCTCTCTTGGATGAGGCCTCAAGTTTATTTTTAGTAAAATTATTTTTCACACAATTTCTTTTTCATTTATATTTTTTCTGTATTCTTTCAAGTTAATTGATGATAATTGTGAATTTCAAATGACTGTTTTCTTTCACAGATTTGCAAGATAAGGGAAAAAATGGGAGCAAATTTTTTTCTTTGCATTTTATCATTTGGGAGGAAAGGATTTCTTATTTTAAAGGAGCAAAATAGCTGAATGAAAAAGGCACTATAATCAAGAGCATTTAACAAAAGGAATGGGTAAATAAAACATGTATATATATATATATATATATATATATATATATATTTTTTTTTTTTTTTTTTTTTTTTTTTTTTTTTGTGGTATGCGGGCCTCCCTGTGCTGGCTCCGGACGCGCAGGCTCAGCGGCCATGGCTCACGGGCCCAGCCGCTCCGCGGCATGTGGGATCCTCCCAGACCGGGGCACGAACCCGGTTCCCCTGCATCGGCAGGCGGACGCGCAACCACTGCGCCACCAGGGAAGCCCCAAAACATGTATATTAAAGCAACTCCAAGGAGAGTAGTTGGGCCCAGGGCACTTTTTAATTTACAACCTGACTTTAGTAAATGTAACTCATATTTAGTGAAGACAGAAGACCTGTTTCTATCTTCTCGATTATTAGGCTATAGTATTAATGCTATTGCTATTACTCAAGCACATGTGAGTATAAGGTAAGATAGGAATTAGTGGTGTGTTTGTGTTAGTTTCCTAGGGCTGCTGTGACAAACTACCATAAACTGACTAGCTTTAAAAGAACAGAAATGTATTGTCTCAAAGCTCTGGATGCTAGAAAAGTCCAAAATCAAGGTGTCAACAGGGTTAGTTCCTTCTGAAGTCTGTGTGGGAAAATCTGTTCCATTCCTCTCTCCTAGCTACGGGTAGTCTCAGGTGTTCCCTGGCTTATAGATGGCCTTCTCCTTGTGTCTTCACATCACCTTCCCTCTCTTCAAGCCTCTCTCTGTGTCTAAATTTCTCCCTTTTATGAAGACCAATCATATTGGATTAGGACCCACCCTATCTCATTTTAACTTGTTTATCTCTATAAAGATCCCGTCTCCAAACAAAATCACATTCTGAGATAATGGGGTTAGCACTCCAACATATCTTTTCGGGAGAGATTCATTTCAACACATAACAGTGTCTTATGGTTTTTAAAATACATTGGGATCATGGAGCTCCTTTTGAAGACCATTCCCCACTAATATACGCTGAATTTTTGTCATGGTCTTTCCCATGTTGGTGTTTTTTGAATACTGCTCTGCAAGAAGCTAATGGGAACATGGCAGACAAAATGTTCCTTGCTTAAATATGTGAGCAGTGGATTAACGTTTTCTATTTTTGTGATCCTTTAACATACCAATGTGCATTGTGAATCTATAGGAAGGTAGAGATACATTATTTATCAGATTTACTTGATTATACCTATTAATATTTCCCAAAAGACTGTTGCTCCATGGAAGATACTGTTGGAAACACTAAACTAATACAAAAGACATCATGGCATGGTAGGTAGCTTTAGGGTCCCAAGTTGATCACCAAGGTGGATTGAAGGGAGGGAGGGAGGGACAAAGAAATTTCAGGAGCCTAGGGTACATATGTATATAAACTTTGATACATTGACATGCTGTTCATGCATATTATTCTAATACTTTATATTATAATAATATATAATACATTGACATGCTGTTCATGCATATCATTCTAATACTATATATTATAATAATATATAATTGTATAAACATTAACATATTGTCTTACTAAGCTCACTTCTATGGCTAGTTGTACCTGTTTTCAAGATGGGCAACCAATGTTGTAATTGTAGAGTCAATAGTAATAGAAGAGATGAAAGTTCTTATTATAAAAATCCCACCCAATTCCAAATCCTGAATTCATGGGTGTAGTGAATTATAAAATTTAATTTGGAAACCAGTGTATCAGAGCTTTATGAAATTCTTACTATCCTTGCGATTACTAGTGCCATGAATCTCTGCTTTACTAACTTTCATGCATTTGGCAACTTAATCCTTGTAGTACTTTTCTATGCCATTTAATAACATCAATATGTCCTTTGAATATAGTTTATATGTCTTTTATTTTTTAATGCTCTAATATTCATGAAGTTTATACATTCTGCTGAAATTAAACATCCATGGAATCCTTGGTATTCTATAAATGTTTTTTTCTTAACTTAAGAAACCTTGCTATCATACTCTGAAGATTGAGCCACTGTTTTATTAATAGTGTTCATGTTCTTAGTTTGCTTTATGCCTGTCAAGAAGCCTTTGAGCAAACTAGATGATTTGATCAAGAATCATTCCTATTCTTATCAACTCAGAAGTAGAATTACAAACATCATTGAGAAAAGTCAGTTGATACAACTTTACTATTTTCTAATATTTTAGTCATTGAGACTTGTTTGTACACAGAAGTTAGAGCCTCTAGTTTAGCTAGTTTAATTGCAAAATACATAGAAGTTACTCTGTAAATATTTTATTGAATGATCTAATAAATGGACCTAATTCCGTGACTGCCCATGAGATATTTTTGGCTTGCTGAGTCTAGAACGCAGGCTCAGTAGTTGTGGCGAATGGGCTTAGTTGCTCCGCGGCATGTGGGATCTTCCCGGACCAGGGATCGAACCCGTGTCTCCTGCATTGGCAGGCAGATTCGTAACCACTGTGTCACCAGCAAAGTCCATAAATAGCTTCATTTTGAAGATGGAGAAATTGAGACACGTTGAATTTAAGCAGCTACGTCAAGGTAAAATTTAGTAAATTTGAGCAGCAGGAGTTGAACTCTTATCAGCACTTAACACCCTGCATATGATAGGTTCTTAATATATGGTTCTCCAATTGAAACAAACAAAATTGAATTCTGTTTCTTGAATTTTTAACCATAGTATTAAACCATGCTACTTTTTAGCAAGTAATTATTGCAGTGGCTGTGATTTATATCTTCTAAAACTCTTTAGAATAACATTTATTCTAGTTTCCCCGTCAGTGATGCTGTTTTCATGCTTTTTCATCAAGCACTTCCATTTCCATATGGCATACATACCACTCGGTACACACAGGGCTCAAATACGTCCTAATAACTACTTAAGAGAATTATTGAAGTTATCCTACTAGATATATATTCAAAGTATAATGACAACATATAAATACTGTTGAGACAGGTAAAATTGCAGTAAAATAATGCAGACTTTATAAGGTATTAACTCACTGTTGGGATGAGAGACAGATAGTCAATGAAACAGTACATTTGGCTTCTAAATGATAAGGGCATCACTGTTAATACTTGGGAAGAGGACAGAGTAAAAAGCTCACTTTTGCTTTGAGCCTCTATTGGGCAAGCACAGTGCCAGGGGCTTTACCTGTATGTTAGTTTATTTAGTTTAGTTGTCATAATATAGATTTCTGTGTTCTTTTCCATATTCTATAGTAAAAGAAATTGAATTAATTTAAATAGTGTTCTTAGATTATGGTCTTACTATGATTAGTGTCCTTACACTAATTATATGTGCACTTATAACTAACAAAATAGTGACGCTTTATGTGTGGACAAGTCCTGGAAGAGAAAAAAATTAAATATGTAAGATTGGTTCATAAATACATGTATATATACTAATTATCAAAAGGGAAAGGAATGAAACTAATTTGATGCCAAAATTTTGAGATTATTTAAGTGATTTTTAAAAATGCCGTGAGTGCCTCAAATTTATCAAGCAAACCTGTTCTGTGACTTTAGGAATTCTTCTTTTTCTTCTGCTTAAATAAGTATTACAAATTAATTCATATTTACATACTATTTTCTTTCAAATTTCATACTTAGATTGGTAACCTTTTATTTGTAACGTTATACTAATACTTTCTTCAGACTTGTATACTTGCTTTTTTGTGTTCTACAGAGCCAAGAAAATGATGAGCTAAGAGATGCCCATGAAAAACACAAGGAAAGGCTACAGATGTTACAGACCAACTACAGAGCAGTAAAAGAGCAATTAAAACAGTGGGAAGAAGGCAGTGGCATGTGAGTTACATAGCTCATAAAGCCATTTCCCTAAATATTAAATGGAACGGGGTATAATCATATAGGTGCTTTAATGGCTTTTGTTTGATTTTAAAGAAATTATTTGGTAGTCAGATCTTTATTGAGGATTTTAAAATAGAGATATAATAAATGAAAATAGAAATATCTTAGCAATAACTATAGATTTTCCTATCATTTGCAGAAATCATTAGCATAGGTGATTATGAATTATTGTATATATTTTTAATATCTATATAGTAACTTAACAAAAGTATATAACAAAGCAAAAATAGTTCACATCCATATGATTGAAAAACTACTTTAAATAAATAAAATAGTGGTGTTACAATATATATAACTCAAAAAGTAAGTTTTATTTGAAAGACATGAGAAATAGGAAATTCACATATATAGTTAACTATCTTAAAACTACTTCAACCTAATATGCAATTTGAAAATCTTTACTATCCATCAGTTTGTTCTGCAGCTTATCTGAATGAATTGGCAGTCTCAGTTCAATTGCTCTGAACAGGTGTTCAGATCTTGGTTAGTCGTAAATGGCTCCCCTGTTAACAGTATCAACAGAGGGCAAAGGACTGAATGAGTACAGAAAATCTACTACCCTCTCATCTTTTGAGATGGATCCTTTAGGGCAATGTTGATGATACACATTGGTGTATCATATACAGAGAAATAGTTTCTAAATTAGCCAGTACTGCACTTTTACAAAAGAAGAATGAGTTTATGTACAGAAAATGAAAACGTAAATGGCGTTTGGCATGTTTTATAGGTAATTGTCACATCTAATTTTTCCTTTGAAGAACAGAAAGTGTTTCATATTGCTTTTCAGTAAAGCAATGATAAATCTATTTGTCCTGGATTTAGCCTCTGCTTACCTAACTTCTTAGTAGTCACTAGAAGTGTGAAGACTACTTGCTAACTTTAATCTGATATTCTGATATTCACTGATAACTGCTTGTTTTAAGATAGAGCACATAAACCACATTCAGATTGGTTGACAGCAAATTCTAGATGTGTTGATTGCTTATAGTCCTTTTTTGAAACTGACATTTCTGCAATGTATGTTTTATTACTAGTAGAATGAACGAGAGAAATAGACCTGAGAATATCACGTGTCTGCTTAAAAGTTTGCTTTCCATAGCAGCAGTTTAGCTTTTCAGGAAATCATGATCTAGGATTTTAATTTCTACATACTTAGGTTTTAGGAAATTCATTGCATAGTGAACTTGATTTAGAAATTTGGTCAATAGATATTTTCAAATTTTAGGGAATGTATAAATGAATTTTTATTACACTTTGAACATGTTAAGTAAGATAGCAATTTCATTTTAAAAATAGGATGGAAATCAGGAAAATAAAGAGAGCAGATCCCCAAAAACTTCGACAAGAAGATTCTGACGCTGTATGGAATGAACTGGCCTATTTCAAAAGGGAGAACCAGGAGCTAATGATTCAAAAGTGAGTTTCTTTTTTTAACAATGTCTACTTAGATAAACATTTGAGAGATATTCTTTGTGTCTGAAAGGTCATGAGAGAAATTCCTTATAAAACTTGGAAAATGAAATAATCTGGTTTGCCTGTAAAAGTGAGAAAAAAGATTAGCTTTTAAAAAATATATATGTATAATGCAATAACAAGTTGCACATTTGCTAGCTCTAGCTGAAACTGTATAATATGATCTAGGGATTGTGTTAATTAATGTGGCTCTCATCTGTTGGAGGTGTCGCTCTTCATTAGCCTGTATTTTAGACACTGCCGTGCTTCATTTTTGGAATGAGGTGGAGAGGGGATAACCTAGCCAGGCATCCTTGTTTGATCTCCTAGATACATACGCAGTGCAGAATGCCTGAGCTCTCTTGGTTCCCTGCCCTGTCCTGCTAATCCCAGCTGAGCTCATTATGGTGTAGTCTTGCTGCTACTCTTGGAGCTAGAGCTGTCCAAGCTAATTACTGGTAGCAGCAGAACTGCCTGTTAAAGGTCTGGTATGGATCTGCTAACATGGTCCTTGGCGGTGACCTGCAAAAGACACGAGGGAATTGCTTTCTTTCTTGCTGTGCACTGCCTGTCCTTTGGGCTTAATGCTGATCCCTCCACATAGGTCTTTTAGCTGCCCTAAGTATAAAACTTGATGAAGGATACTCATATTTTAGAAAACATACAGTTTGCTTCCTTGATCTTATAATTCACAAGCTATTATATTCAGCTTGGCAAAGAAAGGACACTTTTTTTAAAAAAAAAAAACAAAAAGGAGTTAGACCAACACAATTAGCCTTTTGCTACTTAACTATTTCTTCATTTAGAGTTAAATTTTTTACACTCAGACCATGTAATTTTTTTGAAGCCTGGATGTCTTTTAGATTACTAGAATTTAGTATCATGTGGCATAATGTAATTAAATATTATTGAATTTTCATAGCTGTAAATTAGAATCTTATTTGACATACTATATAATAACACATGTAGCTTTAGATTGCCACCTTTTCCAAGCAATGATAAACTTTTGAAGAAATGATCATATCAGTATACATTTAAATGTATACTTCCAATTACCTCAAAGTATACTACGTTCTATTAGTATTAAATGTTTGATGCTGATAATAAAGTTTCTTATCTTGAAAATTTTTGTAGATTTTGTAGATTAGTCCCAGATATATTCCCTGATAATTTTTGATAGCTTTGTTGAGATATAATTCACAAGCCATGTAATTCACCATATAAAGTGAACAAGTCGGTGGTTTTTATAATATTCATCACAATAAATTTTAGAACAATTTCATTACCTACTCCCCCAAAAAAGCCCCACACAGTTTACCTGTTATCTCCATTAATTCTTCCACTGCTCTCCACCCCTTAGCTAACCACTAATCTGCTTTCTGTGGGTATAGATTTACCTATTCTGGACGTTTCATATAAATGGAGTCATATAATATGTGGTTCTTTGTGACTAGCTTCTTTCACTTAACATAATATTTTCATAGGGTTTATCTGTGGTGTACCATGTATTTGTACTTTCTCTGATAATTTTTAGTGATCTTTTTGTCTCCAAATAAAAAGTTAATTTTGGACAAAATAGGTGAGAAACCTAATTAACTAGTTGCAAGATCTAATCTATTCGAAAAAAATTCAAGCGGAGGTTAGATGTAAGTGGTATTTATTTGAGGTTTATTTTTCTCATTAATGAAATGGAACTAAAGAAAAAATAATAAAGCCTTTTTAAGGAAGTTCGGGAACTGTTAGAACCCTGGTCTGTTCACCCAGCAGTATGCGTATGTTACAAGTAGCTCTGTAAATTAGATACTAAGAGTCATTAAAAGTGTGGATTTTTTCCCCCTGAAGTTCATTTAAATTTATTAATGTGATAGCCATTTGCAAAATATTTATTTTTCAGATCAGTTTCAATTTATTAAATAATAGTGAAGTTTGAGGTGATAACCTTGAAGAGTGCTAAATAATTGATATAAACTTTAAGTCATATAATAATGTTTTTGGGGGTGGGTTATTTTGTGAAACATGTATTCAGTTAAGAAATGTGTTTGAGTTACTGCTGTGTGACAGGCATTCTGCTGGGTGAATGAAATGAGAACATCAGACAAACTTCCTACTCTCAGGGAGTTTTCTTGGGAATGTTCTAATGAAATATAATGTTAAAAATTAAACTAGAAATATCATGATGAAACAATAAGAAAGGAAACATGGAAGCATGTCTTTTTATTCATTGAAGTTTGTTTACTGATGACAGAATTTTTTTGTTTTTTTTTAAAATTTATATATAGTACATTTTAGCATAAAGTTTTTTGAGTTGTAGCACATATAGTGTTATAGATACATATATCTATAACATGCACAATAGATTCAAGTAACTATTACCACAATCAGGATACAAACTAGTTCCATCATCTCAAAAAATTTCCTTGTCCTACCCGCTTGTAGTCACATCCTCCCACCATCCTTAACACCTGGAAACCACTGATTTGTTCTTCCTCCCTATAGCTCTGCCTTTTTTCAGAATGTTATATGCATGGAATCATATAAGCTGTTACTTTTTGAGACTGGCTTCTTTCACTCGGCATAATGCCTTTGAGATTCATTCATGTCGGTTCGTCCAGTTCGTTCCTTTTTCTGCTAGATGGTATTCCATTGTATAGATGTACCACAGTTTGTTTTTCTGTCTCCTGAAGAATTTTTGGGTCTTTTCTAGTTTTTTGCAACTATGTATAGTATTTTGGTATACATAGATTTTTGATTTCTTTTTTTTTTTGGCTGAGCTGCACGTCCCAGGGGATCCTAGTTCCCCGACCAGGGATTGAACCCGCGGCCCCTGTGTTAGAAGCAGGGAGTCTTAACCACTGGACCGCCAGGGACGTCCTATACATAGATTTTTGTGTGAACATAAGTTTTTAATTTTTTAACGTAGATACCCAGGAGTAGAACTGCTGTGTGTATGGTCAACATATGTATAACTCTGTAAGAAACTGTCAAACTGTTTTCCAGAGTGGCTATACCATTCTTATTCCTAGCAGGAATTCATATGAGCCAGTTGCTCCACATTCTTGTCAGCACTTGGTGTTGCCATTTTTTTTAAGACCATCCCCATAAGTGTGTATTGGTATTCCATTGTAATATTAATTTGCATTTCCCTAATGGCTAATGGTAATGATCTTTTCATGTGCTTATTTGCTGTCTTTATATCTTCTTTTATGAGTGTCTCTTCAACTCTTTAGCTCATTTTTAAAAGATTGATTGGTTATTAAACTAAACAATACTTGTTCTTTATATATTCTGTATGCAAGAACTTAATCAAATACATGATATGAAAATATTTTCTCCCAGTCTTTAGATTGCCTTTTCATTCCCTGAACAATGTCTTTTGCATGACAAAAATTTTAATTTTGATAAAGTCCAACTTACCAATTTTTTTCTTATATGGATTATGGCTTTGATGTCATATCTAATAACTATTTTTCTGACCTGATGTCACAAGTATTTAGTCTATGTTTTCTTCTAAAGAGTTTTATATTTAGCTCTATGATCCATTTTTTAGCTAATTTTTGTGTAAGGTGTGGGTTATAGGTTAAAGTTCATTTTTTACAAAGATATATGCCGAATTGTATCAACATCATTTTTGAAAAGACTATTCCTTCTCCAATAAATTGCCTTTGTAACTGACAAATATCAGCTGACTATATTTCTGCAGGTCTATTTCAGGACTCTTTATTTTATTCCATTAATATGAATTCCTAAACTTTTGTGAACCCCATACTGTCTTGATTTCTGTAGCTCTCTAATAAGTCTTGAACTCAGTGTGAGTCAAATAGCTTTATTGTTTTTCAAATTGTTTTGGCTTTTCTCATTGCTTTGCTTTTCCTTAAAAGTTTTACCTATAAAAATAGGTTTAAAAATAGCTATAACTACCAATTTTGTGGGAATTTTGACTGGAATTGTGCTAAATCTATAGATTAATTTGACGAGAATTGACATATTAACCATGTTGAGTCCTGTATTCTATGAATACTTAATTTGTTGAGATTTTCTTTTATCAGTGTTTTGTAGTTTTAGCATGCAGATTCTGTATGTCTAATACTGTTGTTAGATTTGTACAAAAGTATTTAATTTTTGGAGCTATTATAAATGATATTATAAACTTTAGTTTTGGTTTCTACTTGTACATTGCTAGTGTATAGAAATAATTTACATTTTTACATGCTGACACTATATCTTGCATTATTGATATGTTACAGCTAAGTTTACTATGTTATTATTTATATTTTCTGTTTCCTCTGTTTTTCTTGTCCTCCCTTCCTATGTGTTACTTGAACATTTTTTTAGAATTGGTTTTTATTTATCTATAAGGTTTTGGAGTATGTCTCTTTGAATAAGTTTTTTTTTTTTTTTTTTAGTGTTTGCTCTCAGTATTTTACACACATAACTTATTATAGTTTATTGGTGTCAACATTTTACCACTTCAGGAATGTAGCAACCTTACTTCTATCTGTGTGCTTTTACCCTCCCTTTATAATATGTTGTCTTAACTCTTGTCTCTAAATACATAGAGAAACCTATTAGTTGATGTTGCAATTTTTGCTTCAGCTGTCAAATATTATTTTAAAACTTCAAAAGAAGGGTAGCCTATTATATATTTTTTCTTTTCCCAAGTTTTCTTCTTTTATCATTTTCTTTCTGTTTGAAGAGCTTCTCTTTAGACCTTCTTTTAAGGTAGGCAACAAATTCTCTAAGTTTTCCTTTATCTAAAATGTTTTCACTTCACTTTCATTCGTAAAGGATATTTTAACTGGATAGAGAATTCTAGGTTGGCAGTTTTTTTCTTTGGCACTTGAAGGATATACCACTTATTTCTGGCCTCCGTGGTTTCTGATGATAAATACACTGTTATTTGAATCATTGCTCCCTTAAAAGTAATACGTCATTCTCTCTAACTGCTTTCAAAAATTTTTCCTTTGTCTTTACTTTTTAAAAGTTTGATTATGACATGTCTTGGCATGAATTTCTTTGGGTTTACTCTTCTGGGAATTCTCTAAGTTCCTTGAATCTCTAGGTATGTGCCTTTTGTCAAATTTGGGAAATTTTGGTCATTATTTTTTCAAATACTTCTTTCAGCCCCACATTCTATTTCTTCTACTCTGGGACTCAACTGACATAAATGTTAGATCTTTTAGTATTGTCCTACAGGTCCCTGAGGCTTTGTTCATTTTATTTTTCAGACTATTTTATCTCTGTTGTTCAAATTGGGTAATTTTTATTGTTCTGTCTTCAAGTTTGCTGATTCTTTCCTCTGTTGTCTATCATGTCTGCTATTTAGCCCATGCCGTGAAGTTTTTTTGTTTTGTTTTGTTTTTTGGTTATTGTGATTCTTAATTCTAAAATTTCCACTTGCTTCTTCTTTATATCTCTTATTTATTTGCTGAGACTTTCTGTTTTTTTCAAGATCATTCATAACCGTTCACTGGAGCATTTTAATCATGGCTACTCTAAAATCCTTATCAAGTAATTCTGACTTATGTGGTTATCTTGGTGGTATCATTTCTTAGTTATGGTTTCTCAGTCAAGTTGAGATTTTCTTTGTTCTTGGTATGATAAGTGATTTTCAATAGTCTCTTGGACATTGGAGTATTATGTTTTGAGACTCTGGATCTCATTTAAATCTTTTACTTAGCAGACCTCTGTTGGCATCATGCCTGAGGGAGAGGGTCACATTGTTACTGCCTGGAAGGGGTAGGAGTCTTAGCTCCTAACTTGACCCCTGCTGACATTACATTGAAGGGGATGTGAAGGAGTGTCTTATTACCACTTGATGGGCATGGGAGTCCAGGCTTCTCACTTGGCCTTCAGTGTTAGAGAGAGCAAGGCTTTTTTTTGTTTTTCTTCCTCTAATGGTAAATGGCTAGAGTAGGGGTGGTTATTGTCAATAAAATTTCTGTCCTGTTATTCTGTCCCTTTCCTGGTTCTTTGGCTTGAGAGAGCAGACTTTCCTTGAGACATTTTGTTTGTGTCTGTTGGCATTTCTGGGTCATGAGTTTCTCCAGTACTTAGTTTCAGATATTTATGAGCAAAGAAGAAAGCCAGGGAACTTATCACTGTGAGTTGTTCTTCTAGTGCTGTTCCTCTACTCCTAAGGTTCCTATCCTATTCTTCTTTTCTTTGCCTTTCAGGGTCTTCTTGTATTTGTTTTATGTACAGATCTTCCTCAGCTATTGATGACGTTCTGTCCCAATAAACCCATAATACGTTTAAAATATCATAAGTTAAAAATATATTTAATATACCTAACCTACCTGACATCATATCTTAGCCTAGCTTACCTTGAATGTGTCAGAACACTTACATCTGCCTACAGTTGAGCAAAATCATCTCACACAGAGCCTATTTTATAATCAAGGGTTAAATATCTCATATAACTTACTGACTAGTGTACTGCAAGTGGAAAACAAAATGCTTGTATGGGTGCAGAATGGTTGTAAGTTGTAAATGGCTGTTTACTTTCATGATTTCATGGCTAGCTGGGAGCTGCGGCTCTCTGCAGCTGCTGAGCATCATGCAGGAGTATTGCACAGCATATCACTAGCCCAGGAAAAGATCAAAATTCAAAATTCTAAGTACAGTTTTTACTGAATGCATATTGCTTTTGCACCATTGTGAAGTTGAAAAGTCGTTGTCAAACCATTGCAAGTCAGGGACCTCCTGTATTCTGTTCAGGGTTTTAATATTTAATTAATGGGAAGAATAGGGATAAATACGTCTACCCCCTGTCAGCAACCAGAAGTTTCAGCTGGTTTTTCTGTAGACCAGGCACTCTTATTTTTGTGGCATACATCAGGATCTAGTTTAATAATACTCAGTCCTGACTGTTTAAGGAGTAAGATTTATCCCTATTTATACAGTAATAACTATCTTTAAAATATAAGGCTAGAAAACATTAAAAGAAGATGTCTACTAAAACTACTTTTAAAACAAATTTGAATAGCACTTCTAAGACCAATCTTAAAAATTGAGTTAATTTTTCAAGACCCTGATAAAAAATTCTGTGGCAACTGTAAATCCAATCAAATCGTAAAAGTTGAGTTAACTTTTCAAAATCCTAGTTAAAAAAATTGTGTGGCAACTCTAAATCACGTTTTAAAATATAATTAAAAATGACACTACCATTGACCTATTCTACAGGTGTTTTTACCACTGAGTATGGTCAGAGTTATTTGTTGGGGCTGTAGTATGGAAATCTGAGGAGTTGAGAAATTTGCATGGAATACAGTTCCTATAATAATTCATTTAGATTTATAAAATACATCTACTTATTATATCATAATGATATCTTAAAAGACTAAGAACTTAGTAACGTATGAACTAATAAATTGGCTGGTTCCTTTGATATTTATCTAACAAATATTCATATCTTCATTTATTTATGCATTCAGTATTTAAACAATATAATTTAGAACTAGGCACTAAGCTAGGAACTGAATATGCAATGTTGTACTGAAGAGTACTAATTTCTAACGAGGTTTATTCTAGGGGCAGCTGCCGTGTGCTGATGAGGTGAAACCACTCTTTGGTATGCTAGATAGAAAGGCAAGAAAAGCTTTCAGAAATGCCAGTAGGCTTATAGCTTTTTCACTTAGTTGAGGATGTTGCCTTACTGACACTAAGTTAGATTTATGAACCAACAAAGCCATGTTAACATTCTGCTAAATAAAAACTAGTATATAAGTATTTGTGTACATTATTTCTGAGTAGTGATATAAAACTATAAAAGGGGCTCAGGTGCCACAGGGTATTAAGCTTTTTTTGTACGGCAAATCCAGCTTGTCTTTGATAGGAACCCTAGAAGTCAAGGGAAGGTGTGCACACATTCACTGTATGTTTTCTGTATCCTTGGCTAAATAAATCAGGAGCTTGCTGTAGGTGGGGTAGTTTTGGTCTTTTAATACTAATCTGTAGTCTGTATAAAATGCTGCAGCTAGGCAGTCTGCTAGACACAGGTACACAAGGAGAAATAATATGCCACCCGTTTTATCAGGATCTCACAGCTTAGCAGGGAAAACAAGCAAATTATGATAAGAACTTTTAATAAGGGAATACTATTGGCATAAAACAGGGAAAATGGCATTATGATTTGTCTGTTTGCTCAAACCAGAAACCTAGGGGGTTATAATTGATTTACTCCTCTATCTGACCTCCTTATAACAGTCCATACCAAATCTTAATGATTCCACATCACAAATATTTCTAACTTCTGTATGGGAATGCAAAATATTTGCAAAGAATTACTGTTATTTTTCCTAGTTGATGATGAGTAATGAACTTGTCGATGAAGGTAGTTAGAGTTGGGGGTCAATTATAAAGGAGTTTAGAGTTTGCGATTAAAAACTTGTTTTATAGATATAGGGAATTTTACCCTCTAAATAATAACTAAAGTCTTTATTTCAGTGATCTTTTGATTATTTTTTTAATGATGAAAAGTAAATAAGCTGTAGATCAATGGCATAACCCAGGATGGAGTACTTTTGTCTCTCTTAGGTTTAATATTAAATATATATAGGTTGTAATTTCACAGAATATTTTATAAAATTCAATAATAATTTCTTGAGGAGTTAAAATCAAAATATCATGGTAGGAAATTTCAGCTATTTTTTTCTTCTGCAAAGCAACTCCTGTCTTCCTAAGCAAGAATATTTTTTTTTCCCATATGTAGAAATGAAGATTTTAGGAGCTGCATTTCTCTAACATGATTTGGAAATAAAATTCCTAGCCAAAAAATGTCTGCTAATCATAACATATTTTGAAAACAAATGTATTTTTGGATAACCATTAACAATGTACAAATTACATATTAGTTTTATTTTAAAGCATACAATTCAGTGGCATTTAGTACATTTAACATGCTGTACAGTGGGTTCTTTCCATTTTTTCCTCTTCTTTCTCTTTCCTTCCCTTCCATTTGGCTAAAATATAGAAATGGTTTGTACTTTTGTTTTCTGTATAATCAACCTAAATCATGGGGGATATAATATATTTTTATTGCAGTAAAATATACAAAACGTAAAATTTACCATTGTAACCGTTTTTAGGTATAGAGTTCAGTGCCATTAAATACACTCAAATGTTGTACTACCATCACTGCCATCCATCTTCAGAACTTTTTTATCTTCTCAAATTGTAACTCTGTACCAATTAAATAATAACTCCCCATTCCCTCTTCCCTCAGCACCTCTTTCTTTTTTCTGTCTCTATGAATTGGCCTATTCTAAGTACCTCATATTAGTGGAGTCATTTTTCTTTTTGTGTCTGGTTTATTTCATTTGTGATAATATCTTTAAGGTTTTCCATGTTGTAGTTTGTGTCAGAATTTCTTTTCTTTTTAAGGCTGAGTAATATTACTCTGTATGTATATACCATGTTTTGTTTATCAATTCATCTGTTGATAGATATTTGGGTTGTTTCTACCTTTTGGTAGAATATAACAATATTTTTGTTGTATTTTCATTGTATTTTGCTGAACAGTTAACAAGATTGTTAGCTAAGAAAAAATATCATTTTGTATTTATTGACAGATATTTCACTGAAGTAAATGGTAAGTATATTTTTGAGTTTTATTTTCTAACTCCAGAGATTAATTTTTGATGTTGATACCTTAAATGTTTTTCATACATATGAGACCATATACATATGGTATTTCTTTTTTGAGGTCATATATCTTAGTCCATTTGGTCTACTATAACAAAATACCACAGACTGAGTAGCTTATAAACAACAGAAATTAATTTCTCACAGTTCTGGAGGCTGGAAGTCTGAGACCAGGATGCCAGCATGGGCTGGTGAGGGTCTTCCTCCAGGTTGCAGACTTCTTGTCTTATCCTCACACTATAGAAGGGGTGAGGGAACTCTCTGGGCTTTCAGTACTAATCCCATTCATGAGGGCCCCACTCTCATGACCTAAGCACCTCCCCAAAGCCCCACATCCTAGTACCATCATCTTTGGCATATCCTTTACCAGAGCCTTGTTTATCCCTATTCATTAGAATGATCCTTTTAGGTTCTTGTTGAGTACCCCTGGTGTTCAACAAGATTCTTCTCTCTAGCTGGTCAGAGTTCAAATGTCTCCCAGGCCATAAGAGCTCTGGGCATAGTTCTGTTTATAGCTCTGGTTGTTCTCTGCTTGCCTTAGTGAGTTTCATACTATGTGTGTGCAACAAAATATTCAGCCACAGACTCAAATGAATTCTTATGCAGATTTCTGCAGTTCCTTCTCTTTGTAGCTTCCTTCTCTCTGAGTACTGTGCTTGACAAATTCCAAACATTTCAGCTTTCCCAAACTCCAGTCTCTTTTTCTTCAACTCAGTGAAGACCCCCTCTCCCTACATCATGATCTGGCAAGTGCCTCCTGGCAGAAATCTGGACTATCGTTAGGGCTCTCTTTGTTGTTTTCCTTTCTCTCAGGGATCACGGCTCTTTGTAGCCTATTGAGCAGCTTCTGAATACAGTCATCTCATATAATTTGTCCAGTAAGAAGTAGATTTTGAATTGTGGTTCCCATACCAAACAGAGTATCAGAAACACCATAATAAATGGGTAATGAATGAGAGTCAGTAAACAGCCAGTGTCCACCCTGTATGGGGATGCTTGGGCACTGACTCTTTGGAAGTCAGCCACTTTCCCAACACCCATCAAGATGTGGTGCCTAGGTTGACTCAAGAACAAGGTGGTCCCTAATGTTTATAAATGCATCATAGTAAATGTAGGGACTGTGTGAATTCTTCCTAAAAAAAGCCAAACTGTAAGCATAGAATACCTCTAAAGAAGCATGAAATAACGTTTCTAACAACTGTAGCCCTGTGTTCCACTGGATTAATGATCTGAGAGCCAAGGAAAACTAAGTTGAGATGAGCTACATCTGCTTTTTCTTCGTGGGGCCATCTTGCTACATTATGTTCTATGTTCTTATCAAAACAAAGCAAAAACCTAATTTAAACTTAATCACTTTGTAGATGGGTGTGTATGTGTGCATGTATGTGTGCCCTTCCCATCAGTCTGTAACCTAAGTTGCAAATGTGTAAGATCCCAATTTATAAACTCTTTATATATGTGTATTTATGTTTATTTGAACAAAAATATAACTATATGTATCAAACTGTAAACATCAATTTTTTCAAGTAAACTACTTGTTTTGTTTTTTTACTTTATATACCTTTTTATTTGAATTATTATAAGAATTGTACTTATTATTTTGTTGAGTACATAAAAGTTTAGAACTGTTATATCTTCCTGGTAAATCATTTCTTTCACTATTATATAATGACCATATTTATCCTTAATATTGTTTTTTTTCTTAGTGTATATTTTATTTTTTATTGTGATTACATTTTTAATTTCTTTTTTTGTCCTCTTCTGGTTTGTAAATTTTTGATGTGTTTTCCATTCTTTAAATGTTTTTTCTTGAAATTTTAACATGGATCATTTATTTGACTATCTGAAGTTTGTCAGTATACCTCTGTTCTCCTTTAACAACACAAAGATCTTAAAATGCTTTAACTCTGATCCTTTCCTTCACCTAACATCATTTTGTTGTTCAGAATTTTAGTTCTGCCTTCACTTAGGTATTATGATTGCTTTGCTTAATAAATATTTGTTTACTTCCATGTACACATTTACACGTCTTTCATCATCATTCCCTATTTTGTTTCATACATTGCTTTTGAGTTTGTTTTCTTCCTAAAATCTATTCTTTAATAGTTCTTTCCTCTAGGATCTATGAATAGTAAACCATGGAATGTGGAAAACATTACTTATTTTCCATCTGACTTTTCTTGTGATATCAGAAGTCTACTGCCATTCCTGAGTTCTTTGTTAGTTGATTTTTTTCTCAATCTTTTGATTTTAGAGTTGTCTCTTTTTCTTTGGTGTCCTTCAGTTTCAGTATGTTTTGAGTGTGAATATAGTTTTATTAATTCTGTTTTCAATTTTTGATACTCTCTTAATCTGTTAATTAATCTTTTTCATCGGTTCTCAACTTTTAGTCATTGTATGTTGAATATTGTTTTCTCCCCATTTTCTTAATTCTCTCTTTGAATAATTTCTACTAGATGCTTTCTGGCCTTCACGTTCCAACACACGTTATATATAGTTACTATTTCCTTCTGTTTGTTTCTTTGTGTTGTCTTTAATTTTACAAATTTCATTAGCTTTGGCTGTGTGCTATTTAACCCATCCACTGAGTTTTAAATTTCAATTGTTATGTTGTTATTACTATCTTTAGTTGTTTTATTTATTAGCATTTCTAGATATAGTATTTGGTTCAGTTTCTTATTTGTCTTCTCTTGTGTCATAAACCCCTGTTCTTTTTAATATATGTTTATCACCTCTTTTTCCTTTTTATCACCATTTTAAAAACTCTAATTTTGTAAGGACTCATTTTGAATTATTCTATTATCTTTTTTTCCTTGCTCTAATTCTCCCATTTTGAATGGGGTGATATTTAGACTGTCATTCATGGCTTTGAGCGTATTCATATTTATTCTTCTCTGCAAACCTGACTTCTTCGAGAATTATTTTCTGTGGTAGTTTTCCTCCTGTCCATTCTCTCAGTTGTAGACACCTCTCTGCAGTGGATGATTGTGTCTGCCTGAACTCACCAGTGTACATGGCCATAAACCAGTTTTTACATTGCTGTCATTTCTTCAGTTCTCTGCAAATGTATAATGGCTCAATTTTGAAACCAGTAATATTGACTTAGGATCCTAATCTCACATGGTTGACTCTGTCTTGCTCTCAGACTAGGGCAAGAAGCCTCTTTTTAATGGAACTTCAACCAGATGAGCCCAGATATTCAGGTATTCATTCAGCAAAATTTTATCTCCTAGCTTTCTGCAGTTATTCCAGTTTTGTCTCTCAGCCCTGAAGGGCCTTGCACATAAACTTTCATCTCCACTCGGGTCTCAAGGTCTGAAGTCTCCATGGGCCGTATTTGATCCAGGTCTCTTGTCATGGTAGCTCAATTCCATCTTACTAGTAAGGGTTTTTTGTCTTTACTTGGCATCTAGAGATTTACTCTCTTGGCTTTCAGTGATATGTATTAACAATTTTATTATTATTTTACATAGCGTATCTGTTAGAAAATGATCTGGTAGCTCGATAGATGATTTTTTTTTTTTTTTTTTTTTTTGCGGTACGCGGGCCTCTCACTGTTGTGGCCTCTCCTCTTGCAGAGCACAGGCTCCGGACGCGCAGGCTCAGCGGCCATGGCTCACAGGCCTAGCCACTCCGCGGCATGGGGGATCTTCCTGGACTGGGGCACGAACCCACGTCCCCTGCATTGGCAGGCGGACTGTCAGTCACTGTGCCACCAGGGAAGCCTGATAGATGATTTTTTTAATTATACAGTTTATGTTTTACCTATTTAGCATGTTTATTTAGACAAAGTTAAAAATCATTTGAAACATTTTACCTTCCAGATGCTCATTAAAATTCAATTTTAATTGTTAGGATTTGTTAATATTAATATACTCTAGCTTTTATTTTACTACTGTCTAATTCATGTATTTTTAAAATATTTTTATGGCTTTTATATGTTTTCTATATTATTCCTTAACTTATACATTTAAAATAATTGTTTATTGTGTTAATTTTCATAGGATGAATCTTCAAGAAGAATTGGATAAACTTAAAGTACATATGCCTGTTGATAAAGCAGCAATACAAGAATTGAATACATTTATGGCAGAGAGAAGAGAAGGTAATTTTTTGTGAGGATAAATGTTTAATGTAAGCAGTTTAAAATTATCCAGTTTTACTTTCATTTTCTTCTTAGAATCTCACCCTGTTCCCCCTCTTTCCACTGCTTTACTCATTCATATCTCATTAACATTTTCACCTTTCATGAGAAAATCAAATAGAGAGAACACTTAAAAGTCAGCTTTATAATTTATTAAAAGTTTTAAAGAAATATTTGATAAGGAGAAAATATTCATTTTTACTATTCATTGACAAAGTTATACTAGGTGTGTTTGTTCAAAGTTTTATAAGTAATATAGAGTTATTGATAATATAGAGGTAGTTACTATCAATAATTCATTTATAATTTTATATGACATTACATTTTTCTGGAAGTCATTTAGTTCTCACCTGGAATCACAATCTTAGAGCTAGAAGGAAACTTGGAAATCTGCAAATCTGAAACCTGCCTGACCCCTAGCCTGAGAGTGTTGAGTAAAAGGGGATGTATCGATTTCAATTGCAAGATTATTCCTTTGTTAAAATCAAGATGACTATATTTATAATATGACTTCAGTCCATCCTCAGATACCTCATTAAAAAAAGTAAATAACATTGATATGATAGAATTTCTTCTTATTTAACCTTGCTACAGCTTAATTTTTACCACTGTGCTTTTTAGGTGTTGACAATTTATAATTAATAATTCAATTAATAATTTATACTTAATAATTTGTATGTAATATTTAAATTTTTATGTATCACTCATCTGGAAGTTGTCCCAATTACTTTGTTGTTCCAGTTGCTCTTATTTAGTTCACTAGTAAACTTGTCAAGGCCAGTATTTGAATCTTTCTATTTTACACCATTGATTTATATCATATTTTATGCTTTCTCCTTCATTGAGTTCTTTTTTTTTTTTTTTTCCATAGATCAAGGCAATGATCATTAATGACCACTAAGACCATTGGGTGAAAAGCTGATGGGGCCTTTTTTTTTTATTATTCTTTTTTCTTTTTACCTTTTGACTCCCTTCACCCATTTCTTTTATCACCTCTGGCTACTACCAATCTGTTCTCTGTATTTCTGAACTTTTTAATTTGTTTCTTTGTTTGTTTAGATTCCACATATGAAAGGCATCATATGGTATTTGTTTTTCTCTCTCTGACTTATTTCATTTATCATAATGTCTGTGAGGTCCATCCATGTTGTCACAAATGGCAAGATGTCATTCTTTTTTATGGCTGAATAATATCCATTGTGTATATGTCTATATGTATCACAATTTCTTTATCCTATCATCCATCGATGGACACCTAGGTTATTTCCATATCTTGGCTACTGTAAATAATGCTGCAGTGAACATTGGGGTGCATATATCTTTTCACATTAGTGTTTTCATTTTCTTTGGATAAATACCCAGAAATTGCTGGATCATATGGTAGTTCTATTTTTATCTTTTTGAGGAACCTCCATATTGTTTTACAAAGTGGATGCACCCATTTACAGTCCCACTGATAGTGCACAAGTGTTCTCTTTTCTCCGCATTCTCACCAAGATTTGTTACTTCTTGTCTTTTTGACAACAGCCATTCTAAAAGGTATGAGATGATATCTCAGTGTGGTTTTGATTTGCAGTTCCCTCATGATTAATGATGTTGAGCATCTTTTCACATATCTGTTAGCCATCTGTACAGGCATATGTAGGAGATTCTGTGGAGTTTTTTTCCAGACCACGACAATAAAGCGAATATTGCTATAAAGTGAGTCACGTGATTTTTTTTGGTTTCCCAGGGCACATAAAAATTATATTTACACTATATCGTAGTTTGTTAAGTGTGCAATAGCATTATGTCTAAAAAATGAATGTACCTACCTTAATTAAAAAATACTTTTTTGCTAAAAAATGCTAACCATCATCTGAGTTTTCAGTGGGTCATAGTCTTTTTTGCTGGAGGAGGGTTTGAAATATTAGGAGAATTACCAAAATGTGACACAGAGACACAAAATGACCAAATGCTTTTGGAAATGGCACCAATAGACTTGGTTGACAGAGGGTTGCCACAAACATTCAGTTAGTAGAAAAACACAATATCTGCAAAGAACAGTAAAGGAAAGCACAATAAAACAAGTTAGGCCTGTATGTCTTCTTTGGAAAAATGTCCATTTAGATCTTCTGCCCACTTTTTTTGTTTGTTTGTTTACTGATATTTTTTTGAGGACATTATATCTATATTCATCAGGGATATTGGCCTGTAATTTTCTTTTCTTGTGGTGTACTTTTCTGGTGTTGGTATCAGGATAATACTGGCCTTGTGAATTGAGCTTGGAAGAGCTCCCTCCTCTTATGTATTTTGGAAGAGTTTGAGAAGAATTGGTATTAATTCTTCTTTAAATATTTGGCAGAATTCATTAATGAAGCCGTCTGTATCTGATTTTTGTTTGCTGGGAGGTTTTTGATTACTGATTCAATCTCCTTATCAGTTATAAATCTATTCAGAGCTGGTTCTTTAAAAAGATTAATAATATTGACAAGCCTTTAGCTATACTTACCAAGAAAAAAAGAGAGAGAACGCAAATAAAATTAAAAAAATGAAACAGGAGATGTTACACCTGATACCACAGAAATACAAAGAATCATAGGAAAATATTTTTAACAAATATATTCCAACAAATTCCACAACCTAGAAGAAATGGATAAATTCCTAGAAACATACCACCTACCAAGACTGAATCATGATGGAATAGAAAATCTGAACAGAACAATTACTGTCTGTCTGTCTGTTTCTCCCATTAGGTCTCTTAATATTTGCTTTCTATATTTAGGTGCTCCTATGTTGAGTACATGAATATTTACAAATGTTACATCCTCTTGTTGGACTGACCTCTTCATCGTTATATAATATCCATCTTTGTGTCTTCTGA
>NC_041222.1:59458405-59483225 GCF_002837175.3 Physeter macrocephalus
GTTCTTTTTTTTTTTTTTTCCATAGATCAAGGCAATGATCATTAATGACCACTAAGACCATTGGGTGAAAAGCTGATGGGGCCTTTTTTTTTTATTATTCTTTTTTCTTTTTACCTTTTGACTCCCTTCACCCATTTCTTTTATCACCTCTGGCTACTACCAATCTGTTCTCTGTATTTCTGAACTTTTTAATTTGTTTCTTTGTTTGTTTAGATTCCACATATGAAAGGCATCATATGGTATTTGTTTTTCTCTCTCTGACTTATTTCATTTATCATAATGTCTGTGAGGTCCATCCATGTTGTCACAAATGGCAAGATGTCATTCTTTTTTATGGCTGAATAATATCCATTGTGTATATGTCTATATGTATCACAATTTCTTTATCCTATCATCCATCGATGGACACCTAGGTTATTTCCATATCTTGGCTACTGTAAATAATGCTGCAGTGAACATTGGGGTGCATATATCTTTTCACATTAGTGTTTTCATTTTCTTTGGATAAATACCCAGAAATTGCTGGATCATATGGTAGTTCTATTTTTATCTTTTTGAGGAACCTCCATATTGTTTTACAAAGTGGATGCACCCATTTACAGTCCCACTGATAGTGCACAAGTGTTCTCTTTTCTCCGCATTCTCACCAAGATTTGTTACTTCTTGTCTTTTTGA
The DNA here is from genome assembly GCF_002837175.3 of Physeter macrocephalus. Classification (NCBI taxonomy): domain Eukaryota; kingdom Metazoa; phylum Chordata; class Mammalia; order Artiodactyla; family Physeteridae; genus Physeter; species Physeter macrocephalus. Next base: position 59,459,081 of record NC_041222.1, read on the forward strand.
CAACAGCCATTCTAAAAGGTATGAGATGATATCTCAGTGTGGTTTTGATTTGCAGTTCCCTCATGATTAATGATGTTGAGCATCTTTTCACATATCTGTTAGCCATCTGTACAGGCATATGTAGGAGATTCTGTGGAGTTTTTTTCCAGACCACGACAATAAAGCGAATATTGCTATAAAGTGAGTCACGTGATTTTTTTTGGTTTCCCAGGGCACATAAAAATTATATTTACACTATATCGTAGTTTGTTAAGTGTGCAATAGCATTATGTCTAAAAAATGAATGTACCTACCTTAATTAAAAAATACTTTTTTGCTAAAAAATGCTAACCATCATCTGAGTTTTCAGTGGGTCATAGTCTTTTTTGCTGGAGGAGGGTTTGAAATATTAGGAGAATTACCAAAATGTGACACAGAGACACAAAATGACCAAATGCTTTTGGAAATGGCACCAATAGACTTGGTTGACAGAGGGTTGCCACAAACATTCAGTTAGTAGAAAAACACAATATCTGCAAAGAACAGTAAAGGAAAGCACAATAAAACAAGTTAGGCCTGTATGTCTTCTTTGGAAAAATGTCCATTTAGATCTTCTGCCCACTTTTTTTGTTTGTTTGTTTACTGATATTTTTTTGAGGACATTATATCTATATTCATCAGGGATATTGGCCTGTAATTTTCTTTTCTTGTGGTGTACTTTTCTGGTGTTGGTATCAGGATAATACTGGCCTTGTGAATTGAGCTTGGAAGAGCTCCCTCCTCTTATGTATTTTGGAAGAGTTTGAGAAGAATTGGTATTAATTCTTCTTTAAATATTTGGCAGAATTCATTAATGAAGCCGTCTGTATCTGATTTTTGTTTGCTGGGAGGTTTTTGATTACTGATTCAATCTCCTTATCAGTTATAAATCTATTCAGAGCTGGTTCTTTAAAAAGATTAATAATATTGACAAGCCTTTAGCTATACTTACCAAGAAAAAAAGAGAGAGAACGCAAATAAAATTAAAAAAATGAAACAGGAGATGTTACACCTGATACCACAGAAATACAAAGAATCATAGGAAAATATTTTTAACAAATATATTCCAACAAATTCCACAACCTAGAAGAAATGGATAAATTCCTAGAAACATACCACCTACCAAGACTGAATCATGATGGAATAGAAAATCTGAACAGAACAATTACTGTCTGTCTGTCTGTTTCTCCCATTAGGTCTCTTAATATTTGCTTTCTATATTTAGGTGCTCCTATGTTGAGTACATGAATATTTACAAATGTTACATCCTCTTGTTGGACTGACCTCTTCATCGTTATATAATATCCATCTTTGTGTCTTCTGACAGTCTTGTCTTAAAGCCTGTTTTGCCTGATGTAAGTGTAGCTACTCCAGCTTTCTTCCGGTTTCCATTTGCATGGAATATCTTTTTCAATCCTTTTGTGTTCAGTCTGTGTGTGTCTTTAAATCTAAAGTACATCTTTTGTAGGCAGTATATAGATGGGTCTTGTTTTTTTATTCATCCAGCTACTTTATGTCTTTTGTTTGGAGAATTTAGTGCATATACAGGTAAAATAATTGCTGACAGGTGTGTATATATTGCTTTTTTGTTCATTGTTTACTGGCTGTTTTTGTAGTTCCACCCACTTCCTTTATTCTTCTCCTACTCTCTTCCTTTTTGTTTTGATGACTTTCTTTAGTGGTATAAATATAATTATATTCCTGTCTGTTTATCTTTTATGTGTTTATTGTAGGTTTTTGCTTTGTGGTTACTAGGAGACTTACATATAACATCTTATAACTGTCTGACGTAAATTGACATAAACTTACCTTCTTAAAAAATTTTTATTTTATATTGGAATATAGTTGATTTACAATGTTGTGTTAGTTTCAGGTGTACAGCAAAGTGATTCAGTTATACATATACATGTATCCATTTTTTTTCAGATTCTTTTCCCATATAAGTTATTACATAATATTGAGTAGAGTTCCTTGTGCTATAACACTAGGTCCTTGTTGATTATCTGTTTTATATATAGTACTGTGTAAATGTTAATCCCAAACCCCTAATTTATCACCCCCCACCTTTTCCCTTTGGTAACCATAAGTTTGTTTTTGAAGTCTGTGACTCTGTTTCTGTTTTGTAAATAAGTTCATTAGTGTGATTTTTTTACATTCCACAGATAAGTAATATGATATTTGTCTTTCTCTGTCTGACTTACTTTACTTAATATGATAATCTCTAGGTCCATCCATGTTGCTGCAAATGGCATTACTTCATTCTTTTTTATGGCCGAGTAATATTCCACTGTATTTATGTACCACATCTTCTTTGTCAATTCCTCTGTTGATGGACATTTAGGTTGCTTCCATGTCTTGGCTATTGTACATAGGCTGCAGTGAACATTGGGGTGCATGTTCTTTTTTTTTCTGGTTTATCCCACTTTAAATAATATTAAGATTAATTAGGAACTTCAGGTGGTTTCAGCCTAATCCCTCTATTATTAAATTCCCAATTAATGTTTCATTTAATGGTTTTAGTATCCATTGGTTATTGTTACCAAAATTCATTATTTCATTTGGGGTTGCAACACAGCAATTTTCTGATTTTAGCATTTTTTATGCACTTTTTATCTGGAATTCTATGAAGAAGATTATGGATAACTATTTGGTTATCCTGAAATACAGTTTGTACAGGAAAGGCAAGAAAAATCTTGATTATTCCTCTTTACCAGTTTTCATTTGGTGACCTAGAATCCTCCAAAGGTGATCAGTGAGTTGGTGGCTTTTGTTAGTGTTAGAAACTCAGAACTTTTGTTGATATATTTAAAGTTGTTTTTATCCATTGAAGGCATTATTCTTTTTGATATACAGATTGTTCCATCTTAGGTCAGTGGGAGCCTTCATAGTATATTTTGTTTTGTGTATTTTTATTTATTCTGGGTTATTCTTTTTGTAAAGTTTTTATTGGAGTATAGTTGATTTACAATGTTATGTTTCAAGTGTACAACAAAGTGAATCATTTATACATATACATATATCCACTCTTTTTTAGATTCTTTTCCCATATAGGCCATTACAGCATATTGAGTAGAGTTCCCTGTGCTATACAGTAGGTCCTTACTAGTTATCTATTTAATATATAGTATTGTATATATGTCAATTCCAATCTCCCAATTTATCCTTCCCCCACCTTTCCCCCCAGAACCATGAGATTGTTTTCTACATATGTGACTCTATTTCTGTTTTGTAAATAAGTCCATTTGTATCTTTTTAAAATTTTCCACATATAAGTGATATCATATGTTATTTGTCTTTCTTTTTCTGACTTACTTCACAAAGTATGACAGTCTCTAAGTCCACTCATGTTGCTGCAAATGGCGTTATTTCGTTCTTTTTATGGCTGAGTAATATTCCTTTGTATATATATTCCACATCTTCTTTATCCACTCCTCTGTTGATGGACATTTAGGTTGCTGCTGTGTCCTGACTATTGTTAATAGTGCTGCAGTGAACATTGGAGTGCATGTATCTTTTCGAATTATGGTTTTCTCTGGATATATGCTCAGGAGTGGGATTGATGGATCATATAGTAGTTCTACTTTTGGTTTTTTAAGGAACCTCCATACTGTACTCCATAGTGGTTGTACCAATTTGCATTTCCACCAACAGTGTAGGAGGGTTCCCTTTTCTTCACACCCTCTCCAGCATTTATTGTTTGTAGACTTTTTGTTGATGACCATTCTGACCAGTGTGAGGTGATACCTCATTGTAGTTTTGATTTGCATTCTCTAATAATTAGTGATGTTGAGCATCTTTTCATGTGCTTTTTTGGCCATGTGTATGTTTTCTTTGGAGAAGTGTCTATTTAGGTCTTCTGCCCATTTTTGGATTGGGTTGTTTGTTTTTTTGATTTTTTTTTTTTTTTTTTGCGGTATGCGGACCTCTCACTGTTGTGGCCTCTCCCATTGCGGAGCACAGGCTCCGGACACGCAGGCTCAGTGGCCATGGTTCACGGGCCTAGCCACTCCGCGGCATGTGGGATCTTCCCAGACCGGGGCACGAACTCATGTCCCCTGCATCGGCAGGCGGATTCTCAACCACTGAGCCACCAGGGAAGCCCTGGTTTTTTGATATTGAGTTGCATGATCTGTTTTTATATTTTAGAGATTAATCTCTTGTTGGGCGCTTCATTTGCAAATATTTTCTCCCATTCTGTGGGTTGTCTTTTCATTTTTTTAATGGTTTCCTTTGCTGTGAAAAAGCTTTTAAGTTTAATTATGTCCCATTTGTTTATTTCTGGTTTTATTTTCATTACTCTAGGAGGTAGATCTGAAAAGATATTGCTGTGATTTATGTAACAGTGTGTTCTGCCTATGTTTTCCTCAAAGAGTTTTAAGTATTCAGTCTTAAATTTAAGTCTTTAATCCATTTTGAGTTTATTTTTGTGTATTATGATGTTAGAGAATGTCCTAATTTCATTCTTTTACATGTAGCTGTACAGTTTTCCCAGCACCACTTAGTGAGGAGAATGTTTTTTTCTCCATTGTATATTCTTGCCTCCTTTGTTGTAGATTACTTGGCCATAGGTGCATGAGCTTATTTCTGGGCTTACTATCCGGTTCCATTGATCTATGTTTCTGTTTTCGTGCCACTACCTTACTGTTTAGATGGCTGTAGCTTTGTAGTATAGTCTGAGGTCAGGGGGCTTGATTCCTCTAGTTCCGTTTTTCTTTCTCAGGATTGCTTTGGCTATCTGGGGTCTTTTGTGTTTCCATACAAATTTAAAATTTTTTTGCTCTAGTTCTGTGAAAAATGCCATTGTGATAATTTGATAGGGATGGCATTGAATCTATAGATTGCCTTGGGTAATATAGTCATTTTGACGATGTTGATTCTTCCAATCCAAGAACATGGTATATCTTTACATCTGTTTGTGTCATCTCTGATTTCTTTTATCAGTGTTTTATAGTTTTCTGAGTACAAGTCTTTTGCCTTCTTAGGTAATTTTATTCCTAGGTATTTTATTCTTTTTGATGTGATGGTAAAAGGGATTGTTTCCTTAATTCTTCTCTCTGATCTTTGATTTTTAGTGTATAGAAATGCAAGAGATTTCTGTGTATTAATTTTGCACCCTGCAACTTTTGTTGGTGTCTCCAACAACACTTTTATATCCAGCTTGTGTTAAGTAGAAGTGAAATGTAAAGGAAAATAGATTTATGGGGAACCTTGTGCAAAGAGGCTTGTTATGAATAACAGAAGATAATCCTCTCACCTCTATCACTCATGAAATTCCAAGGACTTTAGAAGCTTTGTGTGGGGAGCCAGGGAAAAAGACCAAATATATATTTCTTACTGTATGTTATGGCAAGTACCCTCTAAAGTAATATATTCACTTTTCCTAAAAGTGAAGAAAAATAGTAATATTGATGCCAAAAACTAGGCCTCTGTGCCCTGGTGCCCAATTGAATCTCAGAAACAGAGTTTTGGGTCAAGTAGAAAAGAATAGCTCTATTGCTTTGCCAGGCAAAGGGGGACACAGTGGGCTCCTGCCCTTGAAAACCTGGGAGGATTTGGTGAGGAGTTTTATAGCAATAGTTCAGGGGTGAGTTTGCCGATAAGATTAGGGTGTGTGCAGGGCCTGCACTCCTTTAATCTGGTCTCAGGCCATCTCTTGATGAGCTTCTATGGTTCCTTTAATCTGGCCTAAACTGGTCTTCTCTGGAAGAAAGAATGCTAACATCTTCCATTTGTTGGGGGTTTTAGTTCTGTAAAGAGCTTAAAGATACTGTTGTGTGTATCCCTTGAGGTGAAACCAGGACCCTGCCACAAGGCTGCAGTATTGTTTCTTGGCTGCGCCTCCCTTGTCTCTGCATCCCCTCCCTTCCGTGATTAGCAACTGTTTGAATCTGCCCTTTGGGACTCAGGGAAGGTCATGGAGGCTGGAGTCTGTTCTCTACAAAGAAGGAACAGGGGACACAGAAAGGCTTTCATACCCAGGAGCCTCCACAGGGTCCTGCTCAGTTTCAATATTTTTTAGGAAATTGCCAATACACAAGATACCTAGTCTCCTTTCTTTATATCCCAAGTTGATACAATCACAAACAGACCTTTAAGATAGTGTAGGAAGCATCATATTAAGATGAGTAAAAATATAATTGTAGGGGAGGAATAAGAATTTTCCTTCTACCCTTCTGAGTTCTTAGCTGAAACCCCTATAATAAAAGACAGATTAGCAAGAGAAAACCAGAAATTTATTAATTTTATACCTCATGATATACACATGGAAGAAACCCAGGGAAGAGTGAGTACTCAAAGAGGTGGCTTTAGAATTCAGGATTACATACTGTCTTAATAGGGAGAGAGGAGGAGGGATGTAGGCCTCTTAGGGGAGAGTAAATGATTTTAGAAAAGATGATTGGGCCCATAGAAGACTAGCTGAGAGGAATGATAGTTTGTAATAAAGCTTGTCTGGGTATAGTGTGGACTTCTAGTTTCCTCTCCTGTGATAAGAGTTAATCTTCTCTGGTTGATGAAACTTCAGGGGAGTGGGTGATAATACTCAAGTTCCTTCTGGAGGGTCTTCTGGCAGATAAGGGGAGTTCAGAGAAAGCCTCTCCCTGCATTTGCAGCTTTTGAAATTCCTACTGCTGAAAATAATCAATATACCAAAGTGGCATATATTAGGTTGGCATATTCTGCAATCCCTTATAATGATAACAGATTTTTAATAATAATTTGTTAAAATAGCTAAAAGAGAATCTAAAAGAAGGAGAAAAAGTTACAGAAGAACTTACATTAATTTATAATGTAATCCAGGAGAATTAAGGGGACCAAAAAAACATAGGCGATAGAGAAAAATGTTTAAACAACTATGAGTAAGCAAAGTTAAAAGTTAAAAAGAGGGCTTCCCTGGTGGCGCAGTGGTTGAGAATCCGCCTGCCGATGCAGGGGACACGGGTTCGTGCCCCGGTCTGGGAAGATCCCACATGCCGCGGAGCGGCTGGGCCCGTGAGCCATGGCCGCTGAGCCTGTGCGTCCGGAGCCTGCGCTCCGCAACGGGAGAGGCCACAACAGTGAGAGGCCCGCATACTGAAAAAAAAAAAAAAAGTTAAAAAGAAAAAGTGGAGAGAGAAGAAACTCCTGAGAAAGAATATAAACCAGAATGAATTTGTATAGTGGTAAAAATAAAAGTAAAGCATTTAAATCCACAATTTTTAAAATAAATTTCCAGTAAGGTGAAGCATATTCTCACACATCCACCAAAGGACAAAAATAGAACTGTATATTTCTAACTAGGTCCTCCTGGTTCACTTCCCAAATCCTGAGATCCTTGAAGGGGAAGGGAATCAAGGGGCAGAGAGTTGGGTCTTTGTTCCTCTCCATGGCCTGGGCCTAGCTGCCATGTATTCTTTATAAATCCTGTGAAGGTGAGAAACAAAGTTTTCAACAGAAAACCACAAGTGAACATGGTCTTCCAGTCCACCAGGGAATCTTGCACACACCTAGGAGCACAAAAGCAGCAATCAAATTCATTTTTAAATCAGTCTTCAACATTTATATTGTTGGAGTTATTTAGCTACTTTTAGCACTTTACAGTCTTTGAATATAGAACTATTTTCTTATTTTTAAGTGTAAATATTTTACTTAGAACTATAGCAGATATTTAAATGACTAGAACAGATGAATTGTATTTGCATATTATTTCTATATTGCTGAAAGAGTTTTGTAAATGAATTCAGCACCATGGTGTTAAGGGACTAGAAAAAGAAACTCGGGAACCAACAGATAATCATCAAGATAAAGGTACATATTCCCCAGGTGGCAAATTCTACCTATTCTAGCTTTTATTATCCTTAGGATAGTGTTCTATTTATCTCAGGAGTACAGAAGTTTTAATTGGATATGTCATGTTTCAAAGACAAAAGAAATGCCTAATTCACTCTAACAAACTTGTTAGTCACTGTTTATACCAAGAGGATTTCTACTCTACAGAGAATAATATTGTTTTCTTTTTTCTTTGTTGATAAATCAAAGTTTCATACTGACCTACAGCAGCCAAGCATACTTTAAAGCAAAATCATCTCAGACTAACACAGATATGTATCCTTTTAGCTTTATGCATTCTTTTTGCCCCCTTTTTATTTCTTTGAGAAATGTGTATTTCAAAAATAATTCAGTAAGAAAATATTAAATTTGTCACCGTAATTTATCTTCTAAGAAAAAAATCTTTGTAGGATTTAATGTATTTCAATTCTAATAATATTAACTGAAGTTTTATGATTTTTTTTCCTTTAATGTTGTTATGTTGCTTATACAGTTTTGCTTGTTCGAAGGGGTTTTATTAGTCAAATGCCTGGGCAGTGTAGGAGTGATTTGTAGGAACAACTTTACCCATTACCTGGGTTTCTATTTGTTATAAAGTCAGTTTTTCTGGAAATGTGATTTTTATGCTTTACTCTGCCCAGTGCATGATCTTTTACTTTAAAGAAAGGTGGTGGTAGGGGGTGTTACAGTTTCAGTCTACCCTAATTCTGTTACTGTTTGCTTTGTTCAGCAATCACTCTGATCCTCCTGGCAGGGAACAAGATCCAGAGAACAAAACTAGTAGTGACTGTGTAGATAAAAAGGCAGTGAATTTTGCTTTTAAGGCAAAGGGGAATGGTCTACAAAAGAATGAAAATGGGAATAAAAGTACAGCATTGTTAACCTGCAGATCTGTTATACCTTTGAAAATCTTAACGCTGCAAAAAAAGAAAGGGACACTACAAAGATAACATAATTGTGTGACTGAAAATCTTGAAAAAGGTCACCATTCAGTTACTGGCCAAATACTTGACAATAAAATAGACTATGTTATTCATAGTTGAGAAACCATACACCCCTTTTTCTTAAAATGACAGGACAGTGTTTCAGCAGTATATGAGGTACCATAATATTTTATTTATTCTCTGCCAGAAGAACTCTTTAGATACGGTGAAGATGATGGGGTCAAGAAGAGTACTCCAGAGAAGAATTGGAAAGAAATGTCGGAGCAGACATTGCAGAAGGTAGTCTTATCTTTACGATATTGAGCTGAGCAAGTTAAATCTGAATTTTAACATCAAGGATTATATTTTAAAACGAGGCCTCATGAACTTAAACCTTGTGTTTAAATCCTTAATTTAAATTCATAATTCAAAATCATTGGCTTACAAAAATGGGGTTTAAAAAAATCGGTGTTAGTGAAGTAAATGTGGAAACACTTATGCTTGTGTTCACATAAGTTTAAAATATTTTCAAAGATAAAAAGAATGATAACAATAGAAAGTATAAAAATTTACCCTCTATGTGTTTATTAGGTATAACTTAACTATTTTACTTTCTCTGTTACATTTCAAAATGCATACAGATGTACAATATTTGAACTAAAAAAAAGCATAGTTTTATGCAGTAAAATGGTAATATTTTTATAATTTAAATTTTAAACTTGAAAATTATACATGTCTCATCTCATTTTAGATAAAAATTTATGCCCATATGATCTGGTATAGCTCTCCCTGTTTTAGTAGAACCACTCTGTATAAACCCTATACTCACTTTACAACATGGATATTTTTTTTTTTTTTTTTTTTTTTTTTTTTGCGGTACACAGGCCTCTCACTGTTGTGGCTTCTCACGTTGCGGAGCACAGGCTCCGGACACGCAGGCTCAGCAGCCATGGCTCACGGGCCTAGCCGCTCCACGGCATGTGGGATCTTCCCAGACCGGGTCACGAACCCGCGTCCCCTGCATCGGCAGGTGGATTCTCAACCACTGCGCCACCAGGGAAGCCCCAACATGGCTACCTTTAATAGTAAAATGTTGTTTAAAAATCTTAACATTTATCTTTACAATTTTGTACTTAATTTACATTTTTGTATATAAATAACATTGTCATCAATTTCAGTTAAGTGGGCTTGGTTTTATTTTAATACTTTTTGTTATTGTTATAAAGGAAATATTCTTAGAAAAAGCTGGAAGTGTAGAGATATATAGACAAAAATATTAATGTAGCTACTTACATTTTGTATGTCTGTGAATTGATTCGTAGGAAATCTAGTGATACACAGCAGATAATGTGATTCCTTATACTCCTAACACTTGCCATGTGCTCAGGTAACAGAGGCCGTCATCTCATTATTACTGAATGACACATATCAGTTTCATATTATAACATAAAGAACTAGACATGCTCATGTTCATTTATATTAAGATAAAATAAGTAATTGAAATAATGTATGTACTACCAGCTAGAACGTGATACAGTTAATAGCAATTTATCTTTTTTGTTTCAGAACAATATTCTTTTTTGCCAGGTTTTGTATAATTTTTATTTCTGTGAGTATATTGTACTACACTACTACTTACTATGTTAGGGTAGAAACCTAAAGAAGTTTATTATTTCATTCCAACTGCCATAAATGATGTGGAGGAGGAAAGGAATTTTTCCTCTATTCTTTTAGGTTCTCAGATGAGATACCCCTGTAATAAAAAGACAGATTAACAGGAAAAAACAAACAGAAGTTTAACAACAGGCATACCTCCTGTATACATAGGAGATGCCCAGGAAAACTGAGTAACATCCTGAAATGGTCCAAGCTGTCGCCTTATACACCTTCCTCAGCTAAAGACAAGAAAAGATGTCAGGGCTGGGCAGTCAGTTACTACTCAGTTTTCAGAGCCTCTCCTGTGTCTGCTGTTTCTTAAAAACAACCAGCTCAAGATAAGACGTATGTCAGAGACATTTTGGAGTGGCAAAATTCTGCTCCCCTTCATTGACTACTACCATAGTAGATCCAGAAAGCCATTTTAAGCCTTAAAAGCCAACATAAATTGTTTTCATTGGACCATGTGTCAAATTAGTTTACTAATTTGTCACTGTTTTTTTAAATATTAACCTAATGCAATTGTATGAGTCATGATTTAACCCCTTTAGTTGAGTTCCCTTATTTTAGAAGGATATATATGAAATTCATTCAAAATGGGTTTAAAAGACAGTAAAAACATGAAAACAATATTTGTATGATACATAGTAGAAATGAAACGTTTAAGTAGATCCTTTTTAAAATAATGTCTTAACATTTCACTCTGTTAAGGGATAAGTTGTGTCCCCCACCCAAATTCTTACGTCAAAGTCCTAATCCCTTGTATCTCAGAATGTGACTATATTTGAAGATGGAGGTCTTTAAAATTTTAATTAAGTTAAAATGAGGTTATTAGGGTTTAAGCCACCCAGTCTGTGTACTTTGTTATGGCATCTCTAACAAAGTAATACACAAACTTAAAAAAGTCAGGTGTTTTATTTCAGTTTTGAAAGGAGCCATCTTTTTGGTAAATTAAATGCTCAGTACTGGACTTGAGATGATCTAATAGCACACAAACCAAATGCCTTTAACAATTCCTCAGACTTTCATTTTCAAATATATATTGAAATTTTCCTTTCTGTTTTTGGAGAGGTGAAATCAGTTTGACAATTTTTTGAGAGTATACCTTGAATAACACTTTAATATGTGCTATGGACTTTGCCTTATCAAATTCTTTAGAAGTAGTATCTCTGTTCTCCTCCATTTTAAACTTAAATGCAAATAATTTTGACCAGTTCTTATGATTAAACATAGATTCACATTAGGCAGTTAACAGACTTTAAATATTTTAAACATAACAGACCTTAAAAAGGTACTTTTCCATTGGTATCTAAAATTTTCATGAGTTGTACCCAATCTTAAAATAAAAAAATAATGCGAATTTCCAAAACTGAAATCTCAAATTTAAGGTGTTTGTTACATTTCTTCATTATGTAATATTTTAATCAAAAGTATAAAGTTGATTTAATAGCTAATTCAGCAATATTTAGTGCAAGTAATCATATTTTAGCTCAAGTAATTTTATTAAGTAGCTGTTATGATTAACAGTAATAGAGACAATAATGATGATGATGATGATGATAATGACGACGATGATGAACCGTTTAGAACTTACCGTCTACTGAGAATTGTGGTATATGATCATATTTAATGCTTGTAACCTGCAAGATAGCTGTTACTATTCCCGTTTCACAGATGAGGAAACTAAAGATAAAGCAGGTTAAATATTTTACCAGGTAAAGCAATCAGAGCTAGAAGTGAGATCCAGACCAGGCTCAAAATTCAATTTCCCCTAGACTGCACTGCGTCTTACCAATATTTTTATATCACCACTGTCAAAATCATTTTTTTAAAGGTATAATTGTTTATTTTCATAAAATAATTTTTAAAAATACAGTCTCTTCTATTCACTCCACCCTGGAATCTAACATGCTAAAATATTTTAAAGTATATTTATGAAAACTATGCTGTTTGGGGCAGTGATTAAAAACCACTGACAGAAACCAAAGAGAAAAAGGTGATATTCTTTTTCTGCTTGTAGTATTTTTTAGTAAATGGAGACTATAATTTGGTGATAGAGTGATTTGGAAAAAGTAAAAATGTTCATGTATTCCTGAACACTGTATTTTTTGTCACATTATCCAGCTCTCCAATAAAGTATTTGTATTGAGAAGGAACAACAGAATTTGTTTCACAAAAATATACAGAGGTCTACAATATTCTGGTAAAAACTCATATACCTCTCTTTCAGGTCAATAGTAAGCCCTACAAAGACATAAGTCCAACAGTAGGGAGTATATCATACTATGGAAAAAAGTGATTAAAATTAGCTGAGATTCTTCATATTGTGTTGGGAAATATCCATGTTCCAGGGCAGCATAACCATTCCGTAAATGACTGTTGAATTAAGTGAAGGGGGTTGAACTCACAAGAAGACTAAGGGTGCAGAAGGATCAGAGAGGACTGAAACTCACATTAGGAAACAACTTAGATCTTCACCATCATGAGTCAAGTCCAGTAAACTGGAAGGTGTTAAGAGTATGCATAAGTTTTTTGTGTATTTCTCTAATATTATTTAAAATCATTGGTTGTCAGTGTATCAATAATGTTTTCTCCTTTGAAGAATTTGTTTTAAGGTAAGTATGAGTCCATATAGTTTTTCAATCGTTGTATTTTTTTGTCACATTATCCAGCTCTCCAATAAAGTATTTGCATTGAGAGGGATCAATAGAATTTGTTTCCCAGAAATATACAGAGGTCTATAAGTAGTCTGGTGCAAACTCATATATGTCTACTCCAGGTCAAGAGTAAGCCCTGTTAAGACCTATAAAAGTTTCTTGCTTGACTCTTTCTTGACCCTAGTTCTTTGTTCATATTCCACATATATCTGGGAAAGTCTTCTTCCCCATATGGCTTGTGGAATAGTGGGATGGGCACAAAATCCTGAACTTGAATCCCAGTTTAAACCAGGAAATGTTTACATCTGTGTGTTAAGTTTTCAGAGCTTCCATTTCCTCTTCTGGGAAGGTAATTATCAGTTCTACTTACCTCACCTGTTTCTGAGATTATCAGAAGAGATTGTATTTACTAAAAATTTTTATAAATGATAAAATGTACTATAAGGGAACAAAATTTGCCACTCCAGAAGTCTCTTTGGCATATGGATTATTTTGAGTCAAAAACAATCAGGGCCGAAAAGACTCAGAAAGAAACTTTGACCTTCCACCTTACTGCCTAAGAGAATGAAGATAGAGGACTTATTCCCGGAAGGGAACTATCACCATAGATAACTGTAGTATAAACTAGGTGTCTGTTGTCAGGGAAGAAGCTAGCAAATTGTCTGTTAAAATTTCTCTCTGTGTTCTATTGTCTCTGCATGGTTCAGCAAACATTTGTTTACCACGAATTTGCTTTTCCATCTCCTTGCTAATTGCCTTCCTCCTAAACCACTAGCACCAACATCCTCTTTTCTCTTTAGCTGAAAATGGTATTTAAGGTGAGGAGGGTTTTGGCCATTTCATCGAGTTACTGTGTTTTCCTGGGTCTCTCCCATGTACACGTGTTATAAAACCTTCGATTTTCTCTTGTTAATCTGTCTCATGTCAATTTAATTCTTAGACCAACCATAAGAACACAGAAGGGTAGAGAGAAATGTCTTCCTCCGCAACAGTGCTTTACAAACAGTATTGAATATTTTTCATGATTTAAGTTGAAATCAACTCGTCCTTGAAATTTTTGTACTCATGGCTTAGACTCAGTTGCTCTTTCCTTTGTCCAGACTTATGGCACTTAGATTCTATCCTTTATTAGCTTTATTTGTGCAATTGTTTTTGTTTCCAAATAGTTTTTGAAATTTCTTAAGTTCAAGAATTATATATTATTTCTGTGTCCTACAACATGAACACTGTTTAATGAAATAAATGTAAAAAAATTAATTCATATGAAACCTTGAAATTATTATTTTAACATTGTTAGATTTCCTTTTTTTTTTTGGTAAAAAGTTCCTGTATTGTATAAACTAAGGACCTCACGACTATTAAAATTACATTTTTATAATTTAGGAAAAAGCAGCCTCAATAGATCGTTCTGTATTTAGGTCATCAGTTTTTCATATGATAGTTAAATATTGAAGGCTAATTTTATTTTAATAATAAAGTTCCCTATGTACTGTTTTCAGACTTTTTGTATAAATTGATTTTCTCTGAAAGTATTCTTTTTCACGAGTAATAAAATGAGGGGGAGCAAAATATATCACCCCAAAATATGTCTCTTTGGTATATTGATTATTTTAGGCTGATTATTTTTAAGAAACTACAGACATAGGAAAAGCTCTGAAAACTGAGTAGAAGTTATCCTTTTGTAAGAAACATTTACATTTATAGGGAAATCTCCATTTGTAAGGGGGTATACCTTGCTGTACCAGGAAGATGAAGATGACCAAATCTCTAAAACTGTAATCAGTGGAGAAGGCAAGGACCTAAATCTGCTTAACAGTCAGACCCTTGTTTACTGTGCTTTCCTAGGAACCTCCTATAACTGACTCCCACCCACCAAAATCTTATGTAGTCTTTAGATGAAAATGATATTTAAGGTGCTGTCTTAGGCCATTTTGGGGAGTTACTCAGTTTTCCTGGGTATCTCCCAAGTATACAGAAGGTATACATGTTATGAAATTTTTGTTTTTCTCTTGTTAATCTGTCTTATATCAATTTCATTCTTAGACCAGCCAAAGAACTTAGAAGGGTAGAAGGAAATTTTTTTCCTTCCCAACAGTAGACTATAAAGCCAAAGCACTTACAGTCTCAGAGAACTCTGCAGAGCTTATTAGCATACTTAGTTCTGTGTCACATTGTGTAGAACTTTAACTTCTTTTACCATCTGTCCTTTATTCAACAGATGTATTATTGCATTTTAGAATGTATTTATGTACACCACCTTAGAATTATTTAGAAATTAAGTACTTTAGAATTATTTTGTCCTTGTGCTAAATGAAATTTTATTTTCATAAGTTAGAAATGACAATAAAAATACAGTAGAGTGCTTCCCTGGTGGCGCAGTGGTTGAGAGTCCGCCTGCTGATGCAGGGGACACGGGTTCATGCCCCGGTCCGGGAAGATCCCACATGCCACGCAGCGGCTGGGCCCGTGAGCCATGGCCGCTGAGCCTGTGCATCTGGAGCCTGTGCTCTGCAATGGGAGAGGCCACAACAGTGAGAGGCCCGCGTACCACAGAAAAAAAAAACAAACAAAAAAACCCAGTAGATTCTGGTTTTGGACTTTTAAAAGAATAAATTAAACTTTTCTGTTTAGGTCATTGAATTGGAAAATCGGCTAAAATCTTTTGAGAGAAGGTCACGAAAATTAAAAGAAGGGAATAAAAAATTAATAAAAGAAAATGATTTCCTGAAAACCCTTGTAAAACAGCAACAAGAAGACGCAAAGACCAGAGAAAAAGAGCTGGAACAACTGCAAAAGGGAAGTAAAGATGTAGAAAAAGACAAAGCTGAACTTCAAGCAAAACTCAGTGAGCTGGAGATAGAAGTCACTTCCCTAAGGAGACAAGTGGCAGAAGCTAATGAGTTGAGAAATGAAAATGAAGAGCTGATGAATTCAGTGGAGAAATTACAGCGTTCAGCAGACAAAGCTAAATCTGAGATGGCCACCACAGAAGTGAGATCTGGATCTAGACAATCTGATTGTAAGGCAACCACTACAAAGGTTAAATTTAAAGCGGCCAAGAAGAAGTGCTCCGTGGGTCGTTACCACACTGTTCTCAATCACTCCATCAAGGTCATGAGCAATGTGTTTGAGAACCTCAGCAAGGACGACTGGGAGGATGTGTGTGAAAGCAGGTAAGGCTCTCATTAACTTAGCTCAGTGGTGGGGACACTGTGCATATGTAAAGCACCAGCAAATGGAGATTGAATTTCAACTACTGTTGATTTGGTATTCAGAAAAAATACTGTCAGATCCTTTGAAATATCTTGGGAGGTCTTGTTCTGAGCTTATTGACTGAAATTTGCATGCAAAATTAGCCACAACTGCATGAGTGTTTGAATAGGTGCCAGGAAACCCAAAAGAAGGCAATACTTGATTTCTTCTAGTGATGCTATTTTCATGCAGTCATGAGGCTTGAAATTGACAGTTTGGCAGGTTGATTTAATTTGCTGGCCCTTTGCATATTCACCACTGACAGCGAAGGATTCCCAGGCAAGCCTACTAAGTCGGTTTAGTTATCTTGTGACATGGCAACCTGGGAGGAGAAACATTTTTTCCCCTTAATTTAGTTAGATAAATTTTGAATGACCCATTTCAGCTTGTTACCAGATGTCTACAAGCTGTTTAACATCCTTTAAATTAAGAACCATCTTCACTAATTATTTCATGTATGTATTATGCAAAGTCATTGTGCTAACTTTAATTGAAGGAGGTTAAAAATTAGTTCTTTAAAGTTAAAACTCTACAGATTCCTAGTTTTAAGTTATCTAACCCCTAGTGAATAACAACAGGGGAATACTAAAAATCTATAATATTTCTTACCCTTACCCCTGGCTATACATTCATACATTGAAGCACATCAGTAAAACCACAAAGGCAAGTGGATAATAGAACACCTCTTTTTATACCTAGATAATAGGGAAGTTTAATGTGGCCAGAATTGTTAACAGACACATGGAACAATTTTCCATAATTCTGTCTTGGTTTATGATGGCACATATTTCCTTTTATTTTCCCAAGTTTGTTGTTTTTTTTTTAATCTGCAGTCATGATCTGTTTTAGATTTGGGATGTTTCTGGATAGTTTTCTTAGACATAGATCTGAAACATTTTAAAATGCAATTCTCAAACTTGTTTGCATATTAGAATCACCTGGGGATCTTATAAAAATTCCAACGCTCAGGTCACATCCCAGAACAATTAAATCATAACTTCTGGAGTGAGATACAAGCTTCAGTATGTTTTGAGGCTCTCCAGCTTATTCCAATATGCAGACAAGTTTGCGAACCACTGTTTTAAACGATCAGTGGTCATGCCTCTGGTCTTTAGGCAGGTGAAAAACTCAAAAACAAATTTACGAAAGTAAGGAAGAAAGACCAAATCTGCATTCCTGTTTCTTTGTTACCTCTTCTAAGGTTTTCTTCCCTGTTCTCAAAAGCAGTTAGAGATAAAATCCTACTTACCTTAAAACCCACTAAGCGTTTATCTTTGTCTTCCAGGAAATTCTGGTTTCGTCTACTAATTATATCTCAGCCAGTTGGTACTACCACACTCTTCATAATATAGTGGTACCTATTTACTGGTGTATATATGTGTGAATAAATATGTGAAAGTTAAGGAATACACTCAGTTCAATTTCATCTTCTTAGTGCATGTGCAGAAGGTCACGTATTTTGGGAGATGTATTACACAATATCTCTTAAAACATAGGATTGTCATTTAAGTTATTAGCAGTGAAACTCAGTTTTACACTGTGAGGATTAATTGTTAGGTTTCCTGCCTGACAGAAGGGTCTCAGGAATCACTCAGCTGCAAAGAATTCTCAAGCAATTAGAAATCCCACAATGGAGCTTCAGGACTTCAGGACATTCTATTTCTTTTAACTTTTCATAGTCTGAAATACAAGAAATTTACTTGGATACTGAGGAAAATAGAACTTGGCCCTTTATATATTTGTATATATAATATTATATAATTATTACCTTATGAAAATTTATATCCCATAGTTGAATAGTATTACAAGAGCATGATGTCAAAAAACAAAAATAATATAATTTAGTAACGAGCATGAAGACCTCTATTCATGGGAAAACATGCATGGGTAAGGGGAGTCCAGTGCCTAACAAGTTGTGGAGCACTCTTTCAAGGGATTTGGGGCAGGGGGGAGTTTTATAGAGCATGATAAGAGGCAAAGCAGAAACAGGGCATGATTGGCTAGGAGGTCAGGGATTTTCTTGTAAAGCTAGCGGGTCCCATTTTCTAGGGTGAGGTAGCTAGCTAAAGTTCGCAAACTAGCTAAAGCTGAATTGAAGGATTGTGATTGGTATATGTTAGCTTTCCTTGACAGTGATGCATTTCCCGTTAGTGCAGCTGACTTAGGTTCCGGTTTCTGACATGGGCCGGGCCGCTGGGGCAGCCTGCATTTTGTGGGTCCCGATATATGAATTATCTTTATCAATGCCCATTCAGTGATAGGTAATAATCAGGAGCAGTTGTTAATACCTAGAAGAAGAAGAACAGAATTTCAGCAAAACATGTTTATCAAATCTGTGGATAACGTGACACTGAAAGGGCTGGAAAATACTTTACAAGATAGAATCAAAATCCCCAAAGATCTCAGTAGACTGGGAAGATATAGTTATTCAAAAGACTACAGGGTCCTTTACTTGGCTATAAAATGTCAATTGTTCAACTATGCAATGGGGAAAATATGGGACTTTGTAATAGTGAATGTAAAAATATATTTTGTTAAATTCTGTATGAGTCTCAGTACAGTATGCATGCTGGAAGAGCTTATACAAATTTAGTCTACATCTACCAGGAGTTCTACTAAGTACTTCTCATTGTACACTTGAAGTGTGAAATTGAATTCTGGACATAATGCTCCATCAAAATAAGCTGGTGTACTTTCAAGAGGGACCAGGATGGGAAAGCATCTCAAAAGCATTCATGTTAGGAGTACTTGAACAAGCTAGGGATGTTTTCCTTAGAGGTGTTGCAAGCATCATATAACTATATCCAAATAGTTAGATCATCCATGTGGAAAAGGGATTGAACTTAAATTTCTGCTCAGCATCAACACCAGCACTTGTAATCTTCTTCCCTTTATTTTTTTTCTTTAACACGAACTATTAACATACTGTGTGTTTTATATATATATATATGTGTGTATATATATATATATATATATATATATATATAAAACTTAGTCCTCTTCTTTGTCACCGGTCTCCCCACCCCACTGGGCTGAAAGCTACCTGAGGGCAAGGAGTCTCATCTATTTTTTTTTCACTCACTACTTTACCCTGTGCCCAGAAAAGTGCCTGGCACATAGTTGGTGCTTAACAAGTATTATATTGAATGATGAATACCCATAAGAGATGGAACTAGATCAATGCGTGAAAGGCTCAGAGATTCAGATTTTGTTCCAGACTAGGAGAAAACTTTCTGTTAGAAATATCAAAGCTTTCTGCCCTGGGTCAGACACTAGTGAGTGTTCCAACCCTGCAAGCATTAAAACATGTGCTTCCTGAGTTAACACTTGGAGAAATACTATAAAAGTGATGTTAGCAAGCATGTGATATTAGATAATCTAACTTCTTGATAAGATTTTATAATTTTGTAAAATATATTTAAACTAATTTTCTCTCAATATATTTAGACTAATTTTCTCTCTTAACAATGAGAACCAGTAAATGCCCAAATTAAACTTGTAGCTATCTATATAACCTGGGCTGTAATATTATTTGGTCTTGAACTTAAAGAGGTACATTTAATAACTCTTCTTCTTGGGCTTTATATCCCCCCTTTTTTCCAAAATCAGTGATTCTGAAATACAGACCTTACAAAATTTGGGAACAATTATTGTAGAAACATCCCAGAAAATAAGTCCTACAGAGGATAGAGGAGACCAGAAAGAAAACCAAACAGAAGACAGCCAAATGCAAGGAAAAGAAATAGTACAAATATATCCAAATGTAAATGGAAAGACTCCAAAGGTATATAACAATTTTGCTTAATTATAAGTTTGTTTTTAATATTATCTCATGCTTCATAACTTAAATCAATTTTTGCTGCCTGTGATTTAATTTAAATCCTTACAAAATTCTTTTCTTTGGAATATACAGTGAAAATACTTTTTAATAATTTTCAAGTACTAATTTAGTATAATCTTTTGCATAGATGAACATGGAAATAGATATAATCTTCCTGAATATAAATCTTAAGGTATTTATATTTCAGCCAAAAAAATGTGATAATAAGCTCATTGCTGTTTCCAGGTATATAAAATATATGAAAAGAAGAAATCCCACTGTTTTTATATTAGCCTTCATGATAATAAATTATTTAGTCTGACTAAATTTTTAAATTTCTGATTTCTACATAAAGTATTTTATTCCCCAGTGTATTTTTTAAATTTTGCTTTTCAGATTTTTTTCTAATTTCAACCTAATGTATTTTATTCCCCTATATATTTTATTTTATTTTTTATTTTCTGTATTGTTATTTTTTCTAAAGTTTTGTTTACATGTTTGCAATTAAGATGCTTATTCTGCTTATGTCTTTTTTCTTAACATATTAATTGGTGTATAATTGCTTTACAATGTTGTGTTAGTTTCTGCCGTATAATGAAGTTAATCAGCTATACGTATACATATATTCCCATATCCTATCCTTCTTGCATCTCCTTCCCATGCTCCCTATCCCACCCCTCTAGGTGGTTACAAAGCATCGAGCTGATCTCCCTGTGCTATGCGACTGCTTCCCACTAGCTA
The DNA here is from genome assembly GCF_002837175.3 of Physeter macrocephalus. Lineage (NCBI taxonomy): Eukaryota > Metazoa > Chordata > Mammalia > Artiodactyla > Physeteridae > Physeter > Physeter macrocephalus. Next base: position 59,479,954 of record NC_041222.1, read on the forward strand.
TGTGTTTTACATATAGTAGTGTATATATGTCAGTGCAACTCTCTCACTTCATCCCATCTTATAGTTCCCCCTCCCCGTGTGCTCAAGTCCATTCTCCACGTCTGCATCTTTATTCCTGTCCTGCCCCTATGTTCATCAGAACCTTTTTTTTTTTTTTTTAGACTTCATGTATATGTGTTACCATATGGTATTTGTTTTTCTCTTTCTGACATACATCACTCTGTATGACAGACTCTGGGTCCATCCACCTCACTACAAATAACTCAATTTCATTTCTTTCTTTGGCTGAGTAATATTCCACTGTATATATGTGCCACATCTTCTTTGTCCATTCATCTGTCGATGGACACTTAGGTTGCTTCCATGTCCTGGCTATTGTAAATAGTACTGCATTGAACATTGTGGTACATGTCTCTTTTTGAATTATGGTGTACTCAGGGTATATGCCCAGTAGTGGGATTGCTGGGTCGTATGGTAGTTCTATTTGTAGTTTTTTAAGGAACCTCAAATACTCTTTCTCCATAGTGGCTGTATCAATTTACATTCCCAGCAACAGTGCAGAAGGGTTCCATTTTCTCCACACCCTCTCCAGCATTTATTGTTTGTAGATTTTTTGATGATGGCCATACTGACCAGTGTGAGGTGATACCTCACTGTAGTTTGAATTTGCATTTCTCTAATGATTAATGATGTTGAGCATACTTTTATGTGTTTGTTGGCAATCTGTATATATTCTTTGCAGAAATGTCTATTTAGGTCTTCTGTCCATTTTTGTATTGGGTTGTTTGTTTTCTTGGTATTGAGCTGCATGAGCTGCTTGTATATTTTGGAGATTAAGCCTTTGTCAGTTGCTTTGTTTGCAAATATTTTCTCCCATTCTGAGAGCTGTCTTTTTGACTTGTTGAAGGTTTCCTTTGCTGTGCAAAAGATTTTAAGCTTCATTAGGTCCATTTCTTTATTTTTGTTTTCATTTCCATTTCTTTAGGAGGTGGGTCAAAAAGTGTCTTGCTGTGATTTATGTCATAGAGTATTCTGCCTATGTTTTCCTCTAAGAGTTTTATAGTGTCTGGCCTTACATTTAGGTCTTTAATCCATTTTCAGTTTATTTTTATGTATGGAGTTAGGGTGTGTATTAATTTCATTCATTTACATGTATCTGTCCATTTTTCCCAGCACCACTTATTGAAGAGGCTGTCTTTTCTCCACTGTATATTCTAGACTCCTTTATTAAGCATAAGGTGACCATATGTGCATGGGTTTATGTCTGGGCTTTCTATCCAGTTCCATTGGTCTATATTTCTGTTTTTGTGCCATTACCATATTGTCTTGATTATTGTAGCTTTGTACTATAGTCTGAAGTCAGGGAGCCTGATTCATCCAGCTCTGTTTTTCATTCTCAAGATTGCTTTGGCTATTCGGGGGTCTTCTGTGTTTCCATACAAATTGTAAAATTTTTTGTTCTAGTTCTGTGAAAAATGCCATGGGTACTTTGATGAGGATTGCATTGAAGCTGTAGTTTGCTTTGGGTCGTATAGTCATTTTCACAATGTTGATGCTTTCAATCCAAGAACATGGTATGTCTCTCCATCTGTTTGTATCATGTTTAATTTCTTTCATCAGTGTCTTATAGTTTTCTGCATATAGGTCTTTTGTCTCCTTAGGTAGGTTTATTCCTTGGTATTTTATTCTTTTTGTTGCAGTGGTCAATGGGAGTGTTTACTTAATTTCTCTTCCAGATTTTTCATCATTACTGTATAGGAATGCAAAAGATTTCTGTGCATTAATTTTGTATCCTGCTACTTTACCAAATTCATTGATTAGCTCTAGTAGTTTTCTGGTGGCATCTTTAGTATTTTTTATTTATAGTATCATGTCATCAGCAACAGTGACAGTTTTACTTCTTCTTTTCCGATTTGGATTCCTTTAATTTCTTTTTCTTCTCTGATTGCTGTGGTTGAAACTTCCAAACTAAGTTGAATAATAGTGGTAAGAGTGGGCAACCTTGTCTTGTTCCTGATCTTAGAGGAAATGGTTTCAGTTTTTCACCAATGAGAACGATGTTTCCCTTGGGTTTTTCATATATGGCCTTTATTATGTTGAGGTAAGTTCCCTCTTTGCCTACTTTCTGGAGAGTTTTTGTCATAATTGGTTGTAGAATTTTGTCAAAGGCTTTTTCTGCATCTAATGAGATTATCATATGTTATTTTTTTTTCCTTAACATCCTTATTGGAGTATAATTGCTTTACAATGGTGTGTCAGTTTCTGCTTTATAACAAAGTGAATCAGTTATACATATACATATGTTCCCATATCTCCTCCCTCTTACGTCTCCCTCCCTCACACCCCTTTAGGTGGCTACAAAGCACCAAGCTGATCTCCCTATGCTATGCGGCTGCTTCCCACTAGCTAGCTATTTTACGTTTGGTAGTGTATATATGTCCATGCCACTCTCTCACTTTGTCACAGCTTACCCTTCCTCCTCCCCATATCCTCAAGTCCATTCTCTAGTAGGTCTGTGTCTTTATTCCCGTCTTAACCCTAGGTTTTTCATGATTTATTTTTCTTAGATTCCATATATATGTGTTAGCATACGGTATTTGTTTTTCTCCTGATTTACTTCCCTCTGTAAGACAGACTCCAGGTCCATCCACCTCACTACAAATAATTCAATTTCGTTTCTTTTTATGGCTGAGTAATATCCCATTGTATATATCTGCGACATTTTCTTTATCCATTCATCTGTTGATGGACACTTAGGTTGCTTCCTTGTCCTGGCTATTGTAAATAGAGCTGCAATGAACATATTGGTACGTGACTCTTTTTGAATTATGGTTTGCTCAGGGTGTACACCCAGTAGTGGGATTGCTGGGTCGTATGGTGGTTCTATTTGTAGTTTTTTAAGGAACCTCCATACTGTTCTCCATAGTGGCTGTATCAATTTACATTCCCACCAACAGTGCAACAGTGTTCCCTTTTCTCCACACCCTCTCCAGCAATTATTTTTTCCAGATTTTTTTATGATTGTCATTCTGACCGGTGTGAGATGATATCTCATTGTAGTTTTGATTTGCATTTCTCTAATGATTAATGATGTTGAGCATTCTTTCATGTGTTTGTTGACAATCTATATCTTCTTTGGAGAGATGTCTATTTCAGTCTTCTGCCCATTTTTGGATTTGGTTGTTTGCTTTTTTGTTATTGAGCTGCATGAGCTGCTTGTAAATTTTGGAGATTAATCCTTTGTCAGTTGATTCATTTGCAAATATTTTCTC